>NC_069080.1:125425248-126038434 GCF_025698485.1 Gossypium arboreum
ACATTCATGCCTTCCAACCACAATCCATCATCATTTTCCTTTACAACAAAGTTAAAGATAGAGGAGAGCTTAGAAAACTTACCAACTTAGGATACAACTCTTAAACAAGCTAAATCCTTAGTTTCCTTTAACATGCAAATTGTCTCCATTTTCTTCTTCTAGCCATCTTCTAAGCCAAAATTAAAGCAACCAAACTTTATTCTTCCTCCCTCAAGTCACGGCAAGAAGAAGAAGAAAATGGCCTTGTTATTTTCACCTCAAACATATTTTATTCATTTATTTTATTAACTTTTATTATTTCTATTTTATGAAACCATTTTCTTTAATATAAACAAATATATTATTAATATTATTTACTAACATACAAAGCACAAAATGCCAAAATGTGTCATTCATGCTCATCCTTGCCGTCCACTACCAAGAAAAAGGAATGTTTGACATGCAAGTCCCTCATGCTTCAAACCATGCAATTTTTAGCCACTACCAATTAACCTATGACATTTTCCAGATTTTTCACATAAGCCCCTTTTTATTTATTTCACATCCAATTGACCAAAATTAAAGCATGAAATTTTCACACATACTTATTCATAAATAATAAGCATAAAATATAACAATTAATTATTTTTGTGACTTGGTTTTGTGGTCCCGAAACCACTTTCCGACTAGGGTCACATTAGGGGTGTCACAACTCTCCCCCCCTTTAGGGATTTTCGTCCTCGAAAATTTCTACCGATGCATAGTTTAGGATAACGTCCTCTTGTTGAGTTATATCCATATAAACATTAGCTCATCGATAGCAATTGTAATTCATTACTGATTTCGCATCGATCTATAAAATCATTTTCTTATCTTAAAACAAATACATAAACGTTTCTACAAGTATGCACATATATCTCATTTTCTTGATTTCATAAGCAATAATCACTTAATTTAATTCACAAATGCATTTCAAACACATATTAAGCACATATTAACATGTATAATTCACATCATCGACCCACATTTTCATTCATGTATAAGCTGTAACCTGACTGAAAGTACACATATACTCAAACATCCCAATAAATATCCTTTATAACTCCATCATATCTCACTATTCAACTTAACCTATTTTCAACAGAAAATCAACTTCCACATACCTGAACATTGAATTCATTTAGCTCATTCAATCACCGTTAACGATACCCGTATATAATCGATTTGGCATAAAACCTCATATATTATACCGGCATGGGATTTATTTTAGCACATAACCCATATATCCAAAATTATCAGCATTCATCAAAAATTCTTACAAACTTTCAAATGTTGAACTTAATCGAAATAATTTCTTGAACATGATTAACAAAAATAGGGGTCATTTAGCAATAGCACATATGACTTCATATGCCAAGCATCCCATAAACTAAATCTGTAATAAATTTATAACATGAATTTATTTCTTAACAACATATCTACCATCTAAAATCAATGCCTTCGTTACATACGAGGTCTTACATAAATCTTATTTCACATACTCAGTGCCCACTGACCGGTCTCGCACACATAGTGCTCAGTTGAAGAACTCGCACACACAGTGCCTCAACTACTAATCTTGCACATATAGTGCTCGGTTAAAGGAATTTGTACACATAATGCCCATATTCATTCATTAGTACACATTGAAATGACTTAGCCAAGTCTATAAAACATCATATGTGTACACTTTAAACGTATTCTTTCGTTTGACTTTAAATTCATATAGTAATGAACACTTAAACTTTGCTCGAATCACCAGCGTTAAGCCTACTAGGCACGAAGGCCCGAATACATATCACCGGCACAAAGCCTGCTAGGCACAAAGGCCCGAATACATATCACCGGCACAAAGCCTGCTAGGCACGAAGGCCCGAATACATATCACCAGCACGAATGCTCTTCAGGACTTAGCCCGGATATACATACACTACAGGAAAATAGACTTTTAGCGGCGCTTTTTTTTACCTTTAGTGGCGCTTTTAGGTGCCGCTAAAACTATTTGCGGCATTTTTCCAAACGCTGCAAAAAACGCCGCTATATATGACGTCGCTAAAGTTTGCGGCGTTTATTTAAAAAAATGCCGCTAAAGGTCATGACCTTTAGCGGCTCTTTTCCCACAAACGCCGCTAAATGTCATGACCTTTAGTAGCGCTTTTCCGACAAACGCCGCTAAAGGTCATGACCTTTAGCGGCGCTTTTCCCACAAACGCCGCTAAATGTATGACCTTTAGAGGCGCTTTTCCCACAAACGTCGCTAATGGTCATGACCTTTAGCGGTGCTAATCCCACAAACGCCACTAAAGGTCACAAAATTTAAAAAAAAATTATTATAAAATATTATAAAGGTCATGAAAAATTAAAATTCATTATCAAAATATTGAGAAGAATAATATCCATGATATAAATATAAAATTTTCTATTAAAATTCATTATCAAATTAAATTTTCTATGAAAATTTAACTTTAAAACTAAATATAAAAATTGATTAATTCAAATTTAGAATTTAAAATAATAAATTAATAACACAATTAAAATCCAAAAGTTAGAACTTAAGTTATTAAATATTAAAATAAAAATAAAAATATAGAATCAAAACTAAAATAAATAATAAAAATTAGATTAAATATAAAGATATAAGTAAAATACAACAAGTCTTTTACTAATGAAAGTCCAAATACAACATCTTATTTGCAAATCTAAACAACACTGAAAATGCAAAGATCTTTTATAAAAGACAAATTGCTAAGTTTTGAACTAGGAATTCTAATACCTCGGAGGACAACGCAAAGTTTAAAGCTTGATAAACTACACTCTCATCAGGAGAAGATGCCAATGAACCTACAAACAGATGCCAATTTACAACATTTAAGCACTTCAATTTATAGTATTTAAACACTTCAATTTGCAGCACTTTATCATCTCAATTAACAACATTTATACAACTCAATTACAGCAATAAAACATCTCAATTTCCAGCAACTAAACACTTCAATTTGCAGTACTTAAACACTTCAATTTACAACATTTAAACACTGCAATTTACAACATTTAAATACTTCAATTTACAGCATTTAAACACTTTAATTTGCAGCATTTAAACAACAGCATCCATCAATTAAATAAAATGAATTTTAAACATTTAATAGTCATTTCCATTATAATTGACAGCAAATTATCCACCATTTAATTAGCTTAGTTTCAGCATTAATTCGGTAATGAGCAACAATATACAAAGAGATTCAATCCACCATACAAAGATATTTCAAACATCAATTTTCTCACTTCCGGACCTCATTAATAGCAGCAATTTAATATATTTCTTTCATACAGTTCTTGAACCCAAAGCAGCAAGATTAAACAACCAAGGATTGATCTTACCTAAACCTAATAAGCCATGTTATTAGGATGTTGAAATTTGAAAACCAAGATCATTGCTAGTGCTAATTAATAAAAACAACAAAACATCTAAACGTTGCAAGACAATAAGTCGGAAAAATAGGGCATGCTTTCAATACATATAGGCTAGCTCAAAATGTTCATAAGTTGTCAAACGGACTACTAGAGCCTTGAAATTTAGCAGGACTTGAGACACTAGAGTTCCTTTCTTTCTACCTTTTTCATTTCATTTTGTCCTCCATATAAATTAATTAGAGCTATAATTTCTATTGCAAAATAAAAATAAATACCATTTGCGATCATAAACATTTAAATACTTGTGCACATAACGAGATGAATTATTTTAAGGAGCAATTAGTATAAAAAACTAAGGAGTTGTTTCAAGGAACAAAATAATAGATACTGAGCATGTTCGGTAAAAATTAACTTTGGAACAAAACTAACAACAATTTTAAGCTCAAACTTATACATTTATTCTATTATAGAATTAAAACAACAATCTTATATAAAATAATAATATAATATTTAATAAATATTCATAAAAATGAATAAAATATGTGTAGCGACGTAAAAAAAAATTATTATTTGTTTTGGGGTAGCTAATTGTGGCAATTTATTGAGAACTTTAAAACTGAAGTTTGATTTTTTTGAAACATAAACTAAAAAAAACAGAAATAAAGATGGGAGTCGCCACCGATCCTTTTTATAGGTATGATCGGACACCTAATAAAATTTTTTTTTTAAAAAAAGAAGGCCGAGTTTAGGTCTACGTTAAAATCAGAGAAAAAGTAGGGTTCGGGAGTCAGTTACGCGCGAGGAAGGTATGAGCACCCTCGTGACGCCCAAAATTGGTATCTTTTAAACATGTGTTGTCTTAATTTTCCAAAAATGCTAGTTCAATTTAAATTCCAATCGTGATCCAATTTAAAAGACGAGAACTTTCAATTTTGATTTTTGAGAAGGATATACCGTTTTAACACGGCCGACAAATTCCATCCAACATAGCGATGAAATTCACGACTTAACGTTAAATCGTGTATTGCCTCGACTAATAATTAAAACATGAAAACTATTCATGAAATAAGAATTTGAAATAAATCAAATATGCAAACAATGACATTTTCAAATGAAAAATATTAACATAATATTAGAGCAAGTAGCAAAACAATAATAATATTTAAAAGAGAAATAAAACCAAACATAAACAAATATAAAGTACATTTAGTAATAATAATATAAGGTAATATATACATAAGATAATATGCAAAAATATAATATATGACATATATACATGATGTATGAAAATATAATGCCTAATAGACATATATATGCAATATTACTAAATATATAAATACTAGATACAAATACACATAGTATAATTCAACATATACAATAATATTAGGAATACTATGGACAAGGAAAATACATTTATACTAATAATAGTAAAAGATATATATACACTAAATAATAATATAATAAGTAGCAATAGGAAAATAATAAATTCAAAATCAATAATGCAACATACACAAATAATACAAATAAAAAAAGGTATATACATAAGGATTATAAAATAAATGTATTAAAATTAATAATAAATACAATATGGGTAAAATAAATATACACATGATATATACATAATGTGGTACTAAGAAAAAAATATATATATATAAATAATAGTATTAGAAATCATATAGTATATATAACTGATAATATTAAAATATATACATAATATTATATATGAATTATTCATATAATATATATTAAAAAAATTGACTATTAATACGTACTAAAAATATATACGGAGGTAAGCGGCATACACTAATAAATATAATAATAATAACCATGTAATACGATACCAAAAGGTAAATATAATAAAATGATATTAAAATAAAAGTATTAAAAACATTAATATACATATGTATACACCTAACAAGGATATATATAATAATAATAATAATAATAATAATAATAATAATAATAATAATAATAATAATAATAATATTGAAACACAAAAGCCATTATAATAAAAATATTAAAATAAAGTAATAGAAACATTACTACATATATATATATACATACATGAAGATATACACTAATGTATTTCAATAACAATAATAATAATAATAATAATAATAATAATAATAATAATAATAATATTGAAATGCAAAAATGTAATATTTAATAAAGAAACAAAATAAATAAAAAGGACTAAAATTGAACAAATAACAAAGTTCGGGGCAAATATGAAAAGAAATAAAGAGAAAAGGGCTTATTTGAGCGCGCACAAAACAAAGGGGACCAAACAGTAATTATTCCTCCCATTAAAACGCAAAGACATTAGCGGGGACTAAATCAAAAGCGAAAAATTATGGGGCCAAATTGAAAATAGAAAAAATGACTTAATTGCAAAACCTTGAAAAGCGGAAGGATCACAGCATAAATAACCCATTCAAACAAAACACGCGGATCCTCCTGGCGGTCGGGTCTGGATGGGTGGGCATGGCCAAACGACGTCGTTTTGGGGCTTAAGTGTAGCCCCAAAACGACGCTGCGTTTGGAGGGCTATATAAGGCCTAAAATAACCAAAAAAAAATCATTTGGGGAGAGGGAAAGGAAAAAAAGAAGAGAGAGGGAAGAGAGAAGGAGGAATCGGCCAGGGCTTCCATCACCGACGGCCATCGAGGCTCAAGACACAAGGCCTTGCCACCACCTGCAGTGGCGTTTAAAAGGTAAATTTTTTTTGTATATTTTTTATGTTTTAATATATATAGGTTAAAAAAAACTTAAAACCGAATTTAAAATAGAAAGAAAAAGAAATCACCTTAGGTTTTTTTTTTTTTAAGCTTTCAATCCTTTGATCTTGGTATTTTTTATACTTGAATGCTATTTCTGTATTTAAACGCTGATTGAATCACTATATTGAATCTGAGATTGGATGTTTCACTTTCTTGTTTTTGTGCTCATTTCTCACTGCAAAAAATGAAAGAGAAAAAAAGAAGAAGAGTCCCCCCTTACAATCTTTTTCATTCGGCTTTTATAGCCTTATTTACAAACTATTTTTTACTATTTCTACTATTGTTGCATGTTTGCTTCCTTCCTCTGTCTTTTGTGCGGTGGGAGTGTGTGATGGTGTTGGTGGCGAGTGAGATAGGAGAATAGGAGTGGTCTTTGGTGGCGACAAGCATGGGAGAGTGGGAAGAGGCAAGTGGGAGTCTAGGGTTTTGGGATTGGGCTTGGATCTTTGGGCTAGGTTAATTTTAGGTTTTGGGTTTGAGGATGGGTTAAATGGTTTAATGGGCACAGGTATTTTGTAACGGGCCAAAATTGGCCTACAACAACTGCCCTCTTTGCTTATTGTCGGTAATGTGAATAGAGCAAAGATACAAAGAAAGGCCAATTTTGCGGTCTCGCTAAGTTTTGACTTCTTTTGGTGATCTTCTCATCCAGATAGTCTCTTTTAGTTCCCGTATCTTGTAGTTTTGGTTCAATCCATTGCATCTTCTGATATATGCTTTGTGGCTTCAATCCACTTTAATGTAACTTCGAGGATATAAGATTTGTAACTTCGATTTACTTTACTGAGACTTCAGAAATATAAGATTAACAGCTTAAATTTGCTGTTCTGTTGCTTTAGTCAGATAAGGCTTGTGGTCTTCTCTTCTGTAACTTTAGAAGGACATCATCTAATATCCTTGATCAGCTCCACTGCAACTTCAAGGAAACAAAATCTGGTGTCTTCAATCAGCCCCCAATCTTATTCTTTACTCGATATGTGATCCTGAGCTCAACTCACTTAGCGTGTCCTGAAGCTCAACTCATTTCTCGCAATATGAGTTGATTTTGAACAACAAAAATAAAAAGGCTTAACTCACCTCTCGCAATATGAGTCAATTTAAAACTAAAAATACCTCAGCGTGTCTTGAGGCTCAACTCACCTCTCGCAATATGAGTTGATTTTGACGAACAGAAATTGAAAAACAGAAATTGAAAATACCTCAGCGCGTGAGCTGAGGCTCAACTCACCTCTCGCAATATGAGTTAATTTTTTTGATGAACAGAAATTAAAATTACCTCAGCGTGTCCTGAGGCTCAACTCACCTCTCGCAATATGAGTTGATTTTGACGAACAGAAATTGAAAAACAGAAATTGAAAATACCTCAGCGCGTGAGCTGAGGCTCAACTCACCTCTCGCAATATGAGTCAATTTAAAACTAAAAATACCTTAGCGTGCCCCGAGGCTCAACTCACTTCTCGCAATATGAGTTGATTTTGAACAATGAAATAAAAAGGCTTAACTCACCTCTCGCAATATGAGTCAATTTAAAACTAAAAATACCTCAACAGCGTGCCCGAGGCTCAACTCACTTCTCGCAATATGAGTTGATTTTGAACAACAAAATAAAAAGGCTTAACTCACCTCTCTAATATGAGTCAATTTAAAACTAAAATACCTCAACGTGTCTTGAGGCTCAACTCACCTCTCGCAATATGAGTTGATTTTGACGAGCAGAAATTGAAAAATAGAAATTGAAAATACCTCAGCGCGTGAGCTGAGGCTCAACTCACCTCTCGCAATATGAGTTAATTTTTTTTTTTATGAACAGAAATTAAAATTACCTCAGCGTGTCCTGAGGCTCAACTCACCTCTCGCAATATGAGTTGATTTTGACGAACAGAAATTGAAAAACAGAAATTGAAAATACCTCAGCGCGTGAGCTGAGGCTCAACTCACTTCTCGCAATATGAGTTGATTCTTTGGTATAATTCAGGTGTCTTTTCCTTTGGTTCAGTGCGACTTTCATTCAAGACTTCTTGCTCTGTTGGAGTACCTGTATATGCCATGTATGATGTTATCGTGATATGCACATGTTTGTCTTAAATGCTTTTATGCCTACATGATTATGCAGTGCTCCTTAAGCATGTTTGTCGTATGTGTATTTAGCCACGATTGTTGAGGATTTATGTTCATTGCTTTGATTCTCGACTTTTTCTTCATGCCTTATACCTGTCTTCAAGCTTCACGAGTAATCGACGTTTCTCGATATCATTCTTTTGCCCCGATTGAACTTTGTTCTTACTTTGAGACCCTTGTGCTTATCAAATTTTCATCCGTAATGTTTAACATTTCTTTTGTTTAGAGTATGTCATTTCACTATTTATCATGTAAATAAACACATAATGAGATGCATGAAAAAGGTCAAGTAGGGACAAAATAATGTCTCATATTCATCGACTTCAAATGTGGCAACCAAAACAAGTTAACCAACGAGAGTAAAATGTCAAAAGAAAGAAAGGATCGTATTTAACAAATGCTCTAGATATTTAACACATGAACTCTTCCACGTTCCTCAATCAAGAATCTTTCGAGTATGGCTTCTTGCGTAGAAAATTTCGAGCTTTGAAGTGCTTCAATAATCGTAGTCTCACCGTTTGACCCATTGTTCGAAATGCCACGCTCTTGAGCAGTTTACTTCATTAGGGACGCCTCTCGGTTTTCATCCTAATCTTTTGTGTTAATCAAGACGCCTTTTTTTTTTTTTTTTAAGATGCCCTTTTTGGGTTTTCATCTTGATTTTTTTAGGCATAATATTTCTTCACAAGATCCGAGTTCACTTGGATTCGGTAACTCTTTCCCATCCATTTCAGTGAGAATCAAAGCTCCACCCGAGAATGCCTTCTTTACGACGTATAGTCCTTCCCAATTCGGTGTCCATTTCCTCATGGGTCTCTTTGCATTGGGAGAATATTTCTCAACACGAGTTCTCCTTCGTGGAATTCTCTTGGCCGTACCTTCTTATCATGAGCCGCGATCATTCTCTTCTGGTACATCTGCCCGTGACAAATTGCCCTTAGACGTTTTTCTTCGATGAGGTTCAACTGATCGTATCGAGCTCGAACCCATTTCGCTTCTTCTAACTTTGATTCCATTAAGACTCTCAATGAGGGATTTCAACCTCAATAGGTATACGACTTCCATTCCATAGACCGAGAGAAAGGAGTTGCTCCGTAGATGTTCGACAGATGTACGATATGCATACAAAGCAAACAAGAGCTTCTCGTGCCAATCTTTATATGTCTCATCATTTTCCCAATGATCCTCTTGATATTCTTGTTGGTCGCTTCAATGACCCGCTCATCTTTAGGCGATAGGGCGAGGAGTTATGATGCTTTATTTGGAACCGCCGACACTTCTTTTATCATCTTATTGTTCAGATTCGTGGCGTTATCTCGAAATGATTCTTTCAGCAAACCATATCGGCAAATGATTTCCTTTTTCAAAAACTTACAAACCGCAGTCCTCGTCACATTGGCAAACGGCGGCTTCTATCCATTTTGTAAAGTAATCGATAACCACAAAATGAATCGATGTCCATTTGATGCTTTTGGAGAAATTGGCCTATAACATCCATGCCCCACATAGAAAAAGGCCACGGAGAAGTCATGACATGAAGGGGTGAAGGGCTACATGAATTTTATCGTCAGAGATTTGACATTTGTGGCATTTTCCGCAAAATTGATGCGATCACTTTCCATTGTCACCAATAATAACCGAGTCTCATGATCTTTCCGCCATATTGAAACCATTGGCATGCGTCCGCAAATTCCCTCATGGACCTCTTCAAGTATTTTTCGGCTTCAACATCATCCACACATCTCAAAAGCGTCTGATCCTTTCCTCTTTTATACAGGATATCCCCATCAAGAACAAATCCTGACGCTGCCATTCTTCTAATTGTTCTTTTATCGTTCTCATTCGCTTGTTCGGGATACCTTTGATTCTTGATATATTCTGCGATATCATGGAACCAAGGTCGTCCGTCTACTTCTTTCTCAATGTTACAACAGTGTGCAGGGACCTCGTATATGCTCATTTTGAGGGGCATTATTTCTGCTTCTCTACTTGCTTTGAACATTGAAGCCAAAGTGGCCAAGGCATCAGCCAGTTGGTTCTCTTCTCGTGGGAAGTAATGAAAAGTTATTTCTTTGAATTCCTTGATCAATCTAGCCACTAAATCGCTATACTTAATCAATTTTGAGTCCCTCACTTCCCACTCTCCACGGTTTTGGTAAATCACTAGGGCTGAGTCCCCGTACACCTCCAAGATTTCGATGTTTCGTTTGATAGCTGCACGAAGCCCCATGATACAGGCCTCATATTCTACGATATTATTGGTACAGAAGAAGTTCAGTCTTGCAGTGAACGGGTAATGATTCCCGTCTGGTGATACCAGGATTGCGCCAATTCCATGCCCTAAAGCATTTGACGCACTATCAAAGCACATTTTCCATGACTTCTCTTTTGATAACTCGAATTCTATTTCTGTGATGCACATTAAGTCTTCGTCTGGGAAATCTAATCTTAAAGGCTCATATTCTTTTGTCGTTCGAGTTGCTAAGAAGTCAGCTATTGCGCTCCCTTTTATCGACTTCTGACTTACATAGGCAATGTCATATTCTGAAAGGAGGATCTACCATCGTACCATTCTTCCTGATAGTGCCGGCGACTCCATCATGTATTTTATTGGTACAACATGTATTGTCTGAGTCCCCGAGCTACCCAAACTAGAGCGCAACAAAATTTTTCAATGGACGAATACTTTACCTCATATTCAGTGAACTTTTTGCTGAGGTAGTAGATCGCCTTTTCTTTCTTTCCTGACTCGTCGTGTTGCCTCAGTACGCAACCCATTGAATTTTCGAACACAGTCAAATACAAAATCAGTGGTCTTCCAGGAGTTGGTGGTACTAGCACTGGAGGACTGGACAAATATCGTTTTATCTTATCAAAGGCCACCTGGCATTCCTCGTTCCATTCTCCCGGGTTATGTTTTCGAAGAAGCCGAAAGATTGGGTCGCATTGGTTGGTAAGTTGAGCGATAAATCGGGCGATGTAGTTTAATCTCCCTAAAAATCCTCTAACCTCCTTTTGCGTGCGCGGAGGTGGTAATTCTTGGATGGCTTTTATTTTATCTGGATCAACTTCGATACCTCTTTCACTGACAATGAAGCCTAGCAGCTTTCCCGAGGTAGCCCCGAATGTACATTTGGCTGGATTAAACTTTAACTGAAACTTTCTCAGCCTTTCGAACAACTTCTTGAGGTTCACTACATGCTCTTCTTCCCCTCGGGATTTAGCAATCATGTCGTCGATGTAGACCTCTATTTCTTTATGCATCATGTCATGGAATAACATTACCATAGCCCTCTGATATGTTGCCCCAGTATTCTTTAACCCGAATGGCATCACCTTGTAGCAGAACGTTCCCCACATTGTTATGAAGGTAGTTTTCTCCATATCCTCGGGGCCATCTTGATCCGATTATACCCGAGAATCCATCCATGAAAGAAAACAATGAATGTTTTTTGTATTGTCCACCAACGTGTCAATATGTGGCAAGGAAAATTATCTTTTGGGCTTGCTCGATTCAGGTCACGGTAATCCACGCACATTCGTACTTTGCCATCTTTCTTTGGTACCGAGACTATGTTAGCCACCCATTCGGATACTTGAGGCTTGTAGGAAGCCGACATCAAATTGCTTCTTGACTTCCTCTTTTATTTTCAACAAGATTTCGGTCTCATCCGTCTTAATTTTTCTTTGGATGGGCTTGCATTCGCTTTAATGGGAGCTTATGGACCACTAAATCTTCATCTAGCCCTCGCATGTCCTGGTATGACCATGCGAAAACATCTTTGTATTCATGAGTAAAGTGATCAAACTATGCTCGGTACTTTCGAAATAGAAGTCCCAATCTTCACTTCTTGTTTCCTCTCTTGATTGCCCAAATTTATTGTTTCCACAGATTCTTCATGAGGCGTAATCTGTTTATCCTCTTGTTCCACCATTCTTAACAATTCAGAGACGAGACATAATCTTGACATTTTCTTGACTTCAAATTCTCCTAAGCAAACAACCTTCTCAAAATCAATTTCAAGATTCAGAACGGGCTTATTCATGTCGTCGATGTCGAGCACCGAAAGTTGAATGGAAAAGGAAGCTATAGGGGACATCCAAGTATTGGAAACAATAAACAAAATGTTATGTCATGGCAATGAGGCAAATGTAAGGATAGGCTATGAAATGAGAAAATGATTATGAAATTAGTGATAATGCGAAAAATCGTGACAAAATGCACCTTCATTGATATTCATTTAAATGATAAAGAGCGAATGCAAGCTCTTACAAAAGAATTCTATTATATCTAAGGACACAATAGAAGGTTAATGTTTAGCATTACTCAAGACTTGTAAACTATGAGAAGCTCCTCGCCAGTCAATTGTTCAACATGAAACCGGAGGGCAAGGCGTATCCTCGAGACATTCTTACTTGCACCAGCCTCTTTGTCAATGACATTTATACTGACATTCTGAAAACCCCTTTCAATTAACCCCAGCATGTTTCGTGGATCATCTCGTCCAGGGTACATCATTTCCGCAGATGTAAATGTTTTTGACAAATGAGGGTACTCTATTGGTTCCCATTCTGGTTCTCGGCCCAAAGTTCTTGCAACTCTTCTCTCTTGATCCTTCTTCCACTGTCTTCTTCTTTGACGCATGTCAGGCTGGAATCCCAAACCGTATCGGGCCTTGTGGTGCACTAGCTTTAAAGCCCTAACTATTCCTTGCAGATGTCTCCCTAAACCTCTTCTCGCACGAGCTCCCCTTCCTACGGTCAACTTGACACCCATTCTGGTATTTCTTGATAGTTTTGGCATCGGAATTCTATTTCCCTCAGCGACGAAAGTGGCATTGACGAATTCAAAAGATCGAAGGAACATTCCATGCGTCCTTGCTTATTTCCGGTATGGCGATCGCAGAGATAGATGCGACAATGTCTTCTTCACCCTCGATTTGTGACCAAACGACCATCCATGATAAATTTCAACTTTTGATGGATGGATGATGGGACTGCTCCAGCAGAATGGATCCAAGGTCTTCCCAAGAGGCAGTTATAAGAGGGTGTAATGTCCATGACTTGGAATTCGACCTCATAGATGTAAGGGCCTACTTCTAAAGGGATTTTGATCTTTCCCATGACTTCGCGCCTCGTCCCGTCGAATGCCCTTACCATGGAATGACAGGGCTTTAAGTAGGACAAATCCATCGGTATTCTGGAAAGCGTAGCCAATGGCATAACATTTAACGCTGACCCATTATCAATGAGCATGTTTGGTATTATGTAGCCCTTGCAGCGAGTCGTGATATGCAGCGCTTTCACCGAGCCTCTACCATTTAGCGGTATCTCATCATCACTAAAAGAGATAAAATTGACCGCATTCAGATTGTTTACCCACCTATCAAGCTTTTCGACAAATATGTTGTTAGCTACGTAAGCTTGATTTAACACCTTCAGCAAAGCGTTCCGGTGTGGCTCTGAATTTAAGAGCAGAGATAAAACTGAGATTTGCGTTGGCTGCTTGCTCAATTGTTCCACCACACTATACTCGCTGTGCTTAATAAATTTCAAGAATTCTCGAGCTTCTTCCTCATTCACAGGCTTTTTAGTTTTTTGCACGGGTGGAATTTCTTGCTCGACTTCGACTTCGGGCATCACTGCTTTCCCTTTTTGCTTCAAGTCGCTACTTTTCTTTACCGGTTCAACTTCTTTAGAATAGCACCGCCCATCTGCGGGTAAAATGACCTACTTCCCCAATGTCTTGATTGTGGCTTCAAGCTTTTCACCTTCGTGTAACGATGTTGACATCGTACTTCCACAGATCTTGTTTTATTGTCCTTATAAGGAAAGGAGATGGTACTTCAATTATCATTTTGGTTTCACCGACTCCTTCTTCGCGTCATAATAGATTATTAACGGTCGGTCGGCGCTATATGGGAAACCTGATGACTGATTATCAGAAGCACATACTTCTCCACTATCGGCCTCTTTGGCTTTACAAAAAATCCCAATCTCCTTATTGTCCATCATACTTTGCAGTAAACTTCTGAATTCCTCGCAGAACTGAATGTTATGCTCCCCAATACCATGGAGCTCATAAAAACTGTGACCTTTTACATCTTTTCCTTTAGATACTCCGTTAAAACGATAGAGCAACCCTTTCTCACTCAGTATCTCCCAGATTTTCTGTAGAGGTGTTCTTATTTCAGAAACCCATCTTCTACTTTGTTGTTTATCCTCTTCTCTTACTGCGCTCACATTCCCTTTGGTGTGGTTTGGGAATGGATTCCCGGTCGTACTGCCAGCACCATCAAATCGCAAAATGCCCGCATCGATGAGCCCTTGAACTCTCCTTTTGAAAGCAATACAATTCTCAGTAGAATGCCCCTGGTTCCCCGCATGGTATGCACAACTGGCGTTTGGATCGTACCATTTCGGGTATGGAGGTTTAAGGGGTGCCATGTAATGGGGAGAAATTAGTTGTTTTTCCAAAAGTTTTGGGTACAATTCCTCATACGACACAGGGATGGGGGTAAATTGCGATCTCTCGGGATTATGCCTTGCTGGTTTTGGTTCGTTTCTGGGTTGGCTTTGGGCGGGTACCGTATTTTGTGGGAAAGTGGTGACAAGTCTTTGGTTGTTCGTGGCGTATATGGGGTAGGACGGATGTGGTGCTTGGTAGTAAGGGGTTTGAGGTGGATAATAGAAATTCGGGGGTGGATAATTTCGAGGTCGGGGTTGGTTAGGATACGAATTAGGAATGTAACGACTCCCAGTTCCCACCATGTGGGTTTCTGGCTCTTTCTTCCTTACGGGTGCTGCTTTTCTTGAGCCTTCTGATCCTTCCATTCTACCGCTCTTGACGGCATTCTCTATGAGTTCACCGGATATTACAATATCCGCGAAATCTTTCATGGCACTTCCCACCACTTGTCATAGAATGGTGCTTTTGAGTATTGATAAAAGGACGTTATCTCGGTCTTAGTCGATGGAGGCTCCACTTGGGCCGAGATATCTCTCCATCTTTGCGCATACTGTCTAAAGGATTCTGCTGGCTTCTTCTCCATCATTTGCAAGGTCATACGGTCTGGCACCATATCCGATACATGCTTGTACTGCTCGCAAAATGCTGACGTCAAGGCCTTCCAGGATCGAATCTTTTCTCTACTAAGTTGATTGTACCACCGAAGAGCTGACCCTGTTAGACTATCTTGAAAGCAATGTATGAGTAATTTATCCTCGTTCACATAACCCGTTATTTTTTGGCAAAACATGACCAGATGCGCCTTTGGACATCTTGTCCCACCATACTTCTCAAAATCAGGCACTTTGAACTTCGGGGGCAAAATCAGATCAGGTACCAAACTGAGTTCTTTGGCACCTAGTGCGAAGAAGACTTCACTGCCTTCTATCACTTTGAGTCTTTCCTCTAGACTCCTATATTTTGCGTCATGGTTATCCAATTTCAACTTGGCTACCTCTGCTGGGTCATCCAGATCTGGAACTAGTGGATCAGCAGGACTAGCCCCTGGGTTCGACGCGAATATTCCTTGCCCCAAATTAGTGGGTGGAGCAGGTGGCATAGGTCGATGTTCCAAGCCGGTGGGTTCCCCTTGAGTGTACCCTCTTTGTGTTGTATATGCGGGCGGTGGAGTGAATCCCGGGGGATAGAGTGGATCCTGATCGTGGTGAATTCTTGACTGAGGTTCCATAACATCGGGGTTCTGCACGGGTCCTTTTCCTTTGACCAAAGTTGTCATCATCTCCATCATTTTAGCCATCTGATCTCTTTGCTCGAGTGATTCCTCTCGAGATCTCACCATTAGGTCTCTTGTCTCTTGTTGCGATTTGGCCAGTTGCTCTTGTAATTCCTTTTGAGCCCTTTCCAACCTTTCAATTTTCTCATTGAATTCAGCCTCCATCACTCTAGCTTGTCGGTAGCGTTTTATCTTGATGACGTGGTTCCGGTCTTGTGGTATTACAACTGCGAATTATATATTTTGTCTTCAGCGACCGAGTATGGGATATGTAATGTATGGATGAATGCATGAATGAATGCACGAATGTCAAAATGTTAGTTATGCAAAGAATGCAAAAAATTGGTGTTGATTTCAAGATAGCCCCATATTTAGGCATTTCATTTATCAACATAGTCTATTACACAAAGTTTCCATTTTTTCAACGGTTACACAAATTTCCTAGCCACATTGCCTTGTTTCTTCACTTGTTCTAAAACTCGATATGCTCGATCTTTGGCTCGGAGGAATTGGGCGAGATCTTGGCTTCATCGATAATTGAACAACTTGCATAGCCGCTTATGTAATTTCATTGATCAAGAAGTCGAGTTGCATTTCTTTTCTTTGAGAGTTCCTTCATACGCGTAAATGTCCCTATCGCATCGCTTTCACTCTTTTCTTCTAGAGCCTTGAGAGGTAATCTAATTGTTGTTGACGAAATTGCAGCATATTTTCTAGATCTTGTGTTTTCCTTTTTAATTCTTGATGTTCAGACTGACTATTTGCCAAATCTGCAGTCACTATTTCATACTCGGCGTTCTTCCTTCTTAACTTTATCACAGTACATGCCTTTTTTTCCCTCCTCTTTCTTTGCTTTTCCCTTCCAAAACTCCATTCCTCCCTTGATATTGCTAATTTCTTCCTTCCATTCTACTGTCGACTTGCCCAACCTGCTATTCTTTATAGTGTTTCTTAATTTCTTATTTTCCAAATGAAGGTCCCTTAAGTCATTTCTCACAATCTCGGCTTCTCATTGTACTTTTTCAGTTCTGGATCTTTCAACCTGAACTTCAATCTTCAGTTGATAGTTTTCTTCTTGAAGGGCACTAAGGTCCCGAGACATCTTGGCCTTTTCTCGTTCGAATTCTTGTTTTGCCATTTCTAGCTCAGACGGCGTTTCCTCCGAGAAAGGATTCTGAATGGTGTGGTTGGTTGACGAGATTTGCTAACTATTTACCCGTTGCTTCCTCCATATGTCATAATCTTGGGTAAGGGTATCAGCATACAAAGCTAATTCCATGAAATAAATTTCCTTCTAAGACTTTGCAGTGTCTCGGACTCTCTTCATATATCCTTCACCCGTGAAAGCGAACTCGAACTGTGCTAATCCTCCAGCTATGGGAGGAATTGTCGCAAGAAAATTGCCTTTGGACCAATAGCGAGCATATCCAACTCCTCCCCATAACCCAAGTAAAGGTACCCAATCTTGGCTTCGACATTTGTATAGCGAAGCGAAAGACGGATCCGTGGTGCTCTCCATGTTATATCCTCACAAGATTTTGAAAAACTGATACCCAATGTTGCTCGGTGACTTCCTTCGGCCATTCTTTCTTGAGGTAAGCTTCTAGCGGGGAGAATGTTTTAGAAAACATATGGAACGGAGTGCGCTCTACCTTCTAGAAGTGACTCAAAATCCAAACATTGAGCAACTGAGCACATCCACTAAATCGTCCCTTTCCAACCCTTCGACAAGTACTGAAGGACCTGAAGGTCTCAGCTAGGATAGTCGGGACAGGGTCGACTCCTTGTTTTAACATTTCGAAGAAATCAACTACTACAACTTCGAGATGTCCGAGAACTTTTGGGAAAATGACCAAACCATAAATGGCCAAAGCGAATAGATTTACCCTTTTCAGCATGTCGGGATGGTTCAGAACCAAATCTCGTAGGGAGGACCATGGAATGCAAATGGTTTCATTCTTCTTTTTTATCTGTTTTTCGGCCTATGCATCAGTCATGTCTGTCAGTCTCACTAACTTTTTCTTGAAGGTCATCGGCTTAGGCTCCTTCACATATATTTTGCCGAATTGTATATTGTCGATGCGGAGTAAAGCAGCATACTCTTCTATGGTTGGAGTCATGTCTTCTTGATTGATGGTGAAACACTGATAAGCTGGGTCCCAAAACCGAACCATGGCTTGAATCAACTGTTCGTCTACACGGATAGTGATCAGGTGAGCTATATCTCCATACCTCCCAATGAAAATGTCTCTAGTGTCTGAATCCCACTGATTCCAAATTCGAACCAAATCCTCAAAGTTATTTTGGCGAACATTTACAGTTATATGTTCGGGCAAATTGGCAACACATCCTTCCACTAGACTATCCCCCTTTTCTCTCTGAGTTTTTAGAGACCAGTCCCGAACCACGACATTCTTCTCGGTTATTTGTGTAATTGACTCCTCCATCAGAAACCCGTTTTTTGGCAACCAACCTTTAATCAACACCTTCCTAATATGATGCCTATGATGCATAATAAAAATAAAAATAAAAACAAACAAACTTGGTTAATAAACACAACAAATATAATTTCAAAAACAAGCTAAACTACCCAATCCAATTATTTTGCATAAACAGTGTAAGTGAAAGGCAAAAGGCATTTTCCCCGTGTACTTATTTTGGTGACTATAAGCGAACAGAGGTTCGGCATGGCTCTAATTGGATAGCTCGTATGGTTCATTATATGCAGTCTCGGTTCTAGACAAGTACTCGAATTGCTCGTACTATCATCGCTAAGATCAAGACGAAGCCTCGGTCATAACCCATCACAGCTCACGAGTTCAATTCGAGGATTACATTTACTTATGCCTATGCGGAGGGACAAGTTAACTCACGAAAGCATAAGTCATATGTAACCCAAAGTATTCACTAGCCCTGTATGGAGGGACGAGTTAACTCACGAAGGCGTAGCGTTTACTTTCACTTAAACGGACGGAGCCCGGATAGAGAACTCATGTTATGCGAAAATGCAAGTGCACGGTGTGTAGGGAAAAACTCATAAACCTTTACGTTTTACTTAAAGAAACTAAACCAAAACTAAAACCATAAAAATTAAAAACTGAAAAACAACCAAATAACAAGTTAGAAGAAATATTTACAACACGATACAAATGCATGAATTTTGAAAACGAGATTTTCGGATCACGACCCAAATATTTACTTTGAACAAAGAAATTTGAAAATTTTGACAAAACGTGTTTAATTCGACTCGACTCGCAAGCTTGGTCCCCAGTGGAGTCGCCAGCTGTAGCGACATAAAAAAAAATTATTATTTGTTTTGAGGTAGCTAATTGTGGCAATTTATTGAGAACTTTAAAACTGAAGTTTGATTTTTTTGAAACATAAACTAAAAAAAACAGAAATAAAGATGGGAGTCGCCACCGATCCTTTTTATAGGTATGATCGGACACCTAATAAATTTATTTTTTTTTTTTAAAAAAGAAGGCCGAGTTTAGGTCTACGTTAAAATCGAGAGAAAAAGTAGGGTTCGGAGTCGATTGCTACGAGGAAGGTATGAGCACCCTCGTGACGCCCAAAATTGGTATCTTTTAAACATGTGTTGTCTTAATTTTCAAAAATGCTAGTTCAATTTAAATTCCAATCGTGATCCAATTTAAAAGACGAGAACTTTCAATTTTGATTTTTGAGAAGGATATACCGTTTTAACACGAGTGACAAATTCCATCCAACATAGCGATGAAATTCACGACTTAACGTTAAATCGGTGTATTGCCTCGACTAATAATTAAAACATGAAAACTATTCATGAAATAAGAATTTGAAATAAATCAAATATGCAAACAATGACATTTTCAAATGAAAAATATTAACATAATATTAGAGCAGTAGCAAAACAATAATAATATTTAAAAGAGAAATAAAACCAAACATAAACAAATATAAAGTACATTTAGTAATAATAATATAAGGTAATATATACATAAGATAATATGCAAAATATAATATATGACATATATACATGATGTATGAAAATATAATGCCTAATAGACATATATATGCAATATTACTAAATATATAAATACTAGATACAAATACACATAGTATAATTCAACATATACAATAATATTAGGAATACTATGGACAAGGAAAATACATTTATACTAATAATAGTAAAAGATATATATACACTAAATAATAATATAATAAGTAGCAATAGGAAAATAATAAATTCAAAATCAATAATGCAACATACACAAATAATACAAATAAAAAAGGTATATACATAAGGATTATAAAATAAATGTATTAAAATTAATAATAAATACAATATGGGTAAAATAAATATACACATGATATATACATAATGTGGTACTAAGAAAAAAAATATATATAAATAATAGTATTAGAAATCATATAGTATATATAATGATAATATTAAAATATATACATAATATTATATATGAATTATTCATATAATATATATTAAAAAAATTGACTATTAATCATTACTTAAAATATATACGGGGTAAGCGGCATACACTAATAAATATAATAATAATAACCATGTAATACGATACCAAAAGGTAAATATAATAAAATGATATTAAAATAAAAGTATTAAAAACAGTAATATACATATGTATACACCTAACAAGGATATATAATAATAATAATAATAATAATAATAATAATAATAATAATAATAATAATAATAATAATAATAATATTGAAACACAAAAGCCATTATAATAAAAATATTAAAATAAAGTAATAGAAACATTACTACATATATATATATACATACATGAAGATATACACTAATGTATTTCAATAACAATAATAATAATAATAATAATAATAATAATAATAATAATATTGAAATGCAAAAATGTAATATTTAATAAAAACAAAAATAAATAAAAAGGACTAAAATTGAACAAATAACAAAGTTCGGGGCAAATATGAAAAGAAATAAAGAGAAAAAGGCTTATTTGAGCGCACAAAACAAAGGGGACCAAACAAGAATTATTCCTCCCATTAAAACGCAGCACATTAGCGGGGACTAAATCGAAAAGCGAAAAATTATGGGGCCAAATTAAAATAGAAAAAATGACTTAATTGCAAAACCTTGAAAAAGGTATGACCGCGCAGCATAAATAACCCATTCAAACAAAACACGCGGATCCTCCCGTGGTCGGTCGGATGGGCGGGCATGGCCAAAACGACGTCGTTTTGGGGCTTAAGTGTAGCCCCAAAACGACATCGTTTTGGAGGGCTATATAAGGCCTAAAATAACCAAAAAAATCATTTGGAGAGGGAAAGGAAAAAAAAGAGAGAGGGAAGAGAGAAGGAGAGAGAAGGAGGGAATCGGCCAGGGCCCACACCGGACGGCCATCGAGGCTCACAGCAACACGGCCAAACCACCATGAAAAGGTAATTTTTTTTTGTATATTTTTCTGTATATTTTTTTGTATATTTTTTATGTTTTAATATATATAGGTTAAAAAAAACTTAAAACCGAATTTAAAATAGAAGGAAAAGAAATCACCTTAGGTTTTTTTTTTTTTAAGCTTTCAATCCTTTGATCTTGGTATTTTTTATACTTGAATGCTATTTCTGTATTTAAACGCTAATTGAATCACTATATTGAATCTGAGATTGGATGTTTCACTTTCTTGTTTTTGTGCTCATTTCTCACTGCAAAAAATGAAAGAGAAAAAAAAGAAGAAGAGTCCCCCCCTTACAATCTTTTTCATTCGGCTTTTATAGCCTTATTTACAAACTATTTTTTTACTATTTCTACTATTGTTGCATGTTTGCTTCCTTCCTCTGTCTTTTGCAAAAGGTGGGAGTGTGTGATGGTGTTGGTGGCGATGCATGGGAGAATGGGAGTGGTCTTGGTGGCGCATGACATGAGAGAGTGGGAAGAGGCAAGTGGGAGTCTAGGGTTTTGGGATTGGGCTTGGATCTTGGGCTAGGTTAATTTTAGGTTTTGGGTTTGAGGATGGGTTAAATGGTTTAATGGGCTCGGTATTTTGTAAACGGGCCAAAATTAGCCTACAACAATATGTAATTACATATTAAATTAAATGAAATAAGCACCTTGGTAAAAACAGTTTGAGTACATATGATGGTAAAACAAATAAGCACATTGGTCATACGCCAAAGTATCACAAAGTTCATCGAGGAATAAACTGTACAAAGATAAGACCTTGAGTACATACCTGTCCAGTTTGTGGAGGCAATAACATCGACATATAAGGAATAACCATGTGCTTAGCTCGCTTGCACAAGTTTATATTAGTATATCCACATGCTTTCAAGTAGAAAAATTTATTCAAGGGGTTCTTGTTTATGAATGGAATGCTTGTTAAGTGGCATCTATTAAAGACTACATACGCTTTTCTCAAATCCTTTGCGAACTAGTGGATCACATTCAATAACATCATATCTTCTATTGCCTTTGCTGGTAAAGGATAAACACACACAAAAAAATTCTATTGTGAGTTATAAGTTATGAGTTAAGGCACAAATAATGAAATATAAGCATTATTTAAAGAATAAATAATTTAGCAAGTCCATCAGCCATGGTTCTTGAAGAACTCCATGACTCAAGATTCACTCTTTATTCAAAAAATCCAAATAAAACTAATATTATTGAGCATGCAAGCATACAAGTACTATATCCACGTCTAATTCATTTTCAAAGGATAAAATAGGTATTATATGACCCCCCAAAAAAAAAAAAGAATGAGCATTCCTACACAAAGGTATGTAAGCTATCTATTTTTTTGAAAATAGAATCTCATGTGCAAAATAAATTGAATAAAAGACAATATTGCACTGTTTGGTAGTAAAAATTAAACATTCCCCTTTTTTCTAAAATTTCAAAAATTTCAACAAGAATAAGAAAATTAATTAACCTATTTCTATCATGAAGACTCCTGCCTAAAGAAAATGTGGATGGGAAAAGCAGAAGTTTGGGATAGCATTTTACTTGCTGAAGTAAGAAGAGGTTCCACGTTAATAACCCAACCTATTTTTAGTAAATATATTATATTAACTTAATTGATAATAGCTGATAGTGCTGCTCATAAGTTATTATTTCAATTGCTTGAGTAGATGGAGGAATTAAAGGGTTGGAACAAGAAATATGTTTTAAATGCACTCAAAGTGGTGCTTAATTATCCAAAACAGAATTGCCATAAAATTGGTTAGATAATATTTAGATAAATAAAATAAGCATAAATACTTTCAAACAAAAGGCAAAAGAAATTTGAACCAATCTTATAGAGAAAGGCTAAGATATGCCACAGTTGTGCAGAAGCTAAAAGGCTAAGCCAAAGTATTAAGAAAATAGTTCATTATTCGATTTTGTCAACCCTCAGTTACCCGACAATGGTAAAGAATCAACCCCTAAAGAAATTGTCTACACATGAGTGCACATTTTCACCATTTTCCTGGACACAACAAAATGTTTTCTAAGTACCTACACGACAACAAAAATTCCAAGCAGAACAATTTCCAAGCACCAACTCTAATCAAGTTGTACTTAGATTATTAGATCTATAAAAAGAAAAGAAAAGAAAATCCTAGTACGTACCTTGGGTTCTCTTTCAATATTTACCAACAAATTATAAAATTATATTAATTGTGAAGTAGCATGTAAATATAGAAATTCATGGATGGAGGGTGAGAATAAGAGCAAACAATAAGTACAGTTTACCCAAGAACCAAAGCTCCTTTCAAATTGCAGATTAGGTAAATAAAGGATTTTAGCAGGTCTCAGAATCAGACAAAAAAGCAAAGTTTATATGATATTCACACCCAGATTTAGTTCATACAATTTAATCAATTGAAGATCAGATTTGCATCAAAGAACCAACATGCAAAAGTAAAGATATGGAATATAGGATAGTATTAAATCCTACACACAAAATAATACACGGATACTGACCTCTTACAAAATAATTGTCAATTCAAGTACCGATAACAAAAACTCCCTTATAACATTTTAAAAAATGAACAAAACAATAAATAAACAAAGATTAAGAAAGGAAATCTTTCATGGAAAAGCAGATCAATTAATTTCAAACATAAATGATCAGTATAAGAGATAGAATAAAAAGCCTGCATATTGCATTGATAATGATAAATCTAAAATCATATACTTATCAATGCATGAACATGGTAATATTTCCTTCTATATTTTGCCTGTAAACGTAGTGTAATTGTACAACCATCAAAAGAAGATTCGAAGAATTGAACATTGTACTAAACACGCGTGGTACATTATGAACAGATTGAGGGGTATTGTTATCTACTTAAATAGATCATTGCCACCAAAACAACCTCAAGAACTGCAATGGTTAATCAGAAACTTCATGCATGTCAAAAAAAAACCCTCTTCCGACTATAGATAAACAAAATAGAAACAAAGACATCAAATAAGACCCGAACAAAGCAACAAGTTAAACGACAAAACCTTCGTTTGGCATTGAGAGAAGCGAGGACAGTGTTGTACTCAGAGACATTGTTAGCATAGTTTCGTTTGGCTTTTGTTCCAGTTAAATCTGAAAAATGGCGATGACCCAGTGAACGAAGCAGAGTCTTGTTGGGACCTGTTTTTGACATTGCTTGCTTTCAAGTAAAAACAACAGCATCGCTTAAAAATAACAGATATCTTGGATTCTATTTTCCATGAAAATTGAATCTATTAGAAATTTGGGTTTACCAAAATTGCTACCAACAATGCAGTGCCAAGTAGGTCCATATTTCTTGTCAAATTCTTTCTTAATGTACTTTGCTACATCTTTCTTTACATTGTTCTTCTCGAAAGCCTACTCAAAACCCCCAGAAGGAAAAACCACTCCAAGTTAGCAAATTTACAGTATTTACTAACAAATCAAGATCAAATGAAAAAAACCCAGAAAATAATTCCAATAAAAAAGCCATAAAAATTAGGAATCTTGTAAGGTAGATAAAAAGAGCTAACGGAGATGGCGATATTGACAGCCTCTTTTTGCATGTCGTCTTTCATGTCGGCACTTTTGATGAGAACTTTCTTGGGTTCTACAGTAAGCGCCGGAGAAGGCTTCAATTCATCGATTTTCCGTTGTTTCACCGTTAGAGCTCCGGTGGTGCTTCTCTTAACTGCTTCAGTACTCATCCTGTTTTTTTTCTTTTTCGTTTTTCAAATTCTAGAGCCAAAAGAAGAGAAAAAGAAAAGAGAGAGACTCAGTTTCCACAAAATTCCAGTTTGCAACAATGGGATTTTTGTTTTAGAAGAAAATGAAAAATGGAAAATTGGAAACGATTCTGTCAGGTGCTATACTTTGGTGAATGAATTGAAGTCAATTAACTGTTGAGAAAAAGATAACGAGCGGGCAACCAAAAGTTATTTTAGGGGATTGAGCGGGATTTTAATTTCACCTTTTGCGGCGTTTTAAAAAACAACGCCACTGTAGTTTAGTTTTTTTATGCTTTTGATAAAACGTCATTATAGCTTAATTTTTGTGGCATTTTCTTAAAAATGTCACTATTGTTTAATTTTAATTTTTTTGTCATTTTAATATTTTTTATTTTTTCTTTCAAAATTTTTGTGATAAGATTATCATTTTTAGAATTTTTTAATTTTAAATATTTAAATTTTTAACTAAAATATAGACTAAAATATTAAATATTATTTTTTAGTTTTTAGTTTTTAATTTTTAATTTTTAATTTTTTGAGCATTTTTATAATTTTTAAATTATCATATAAAATAAAAAGGAAACTTTAATGTAAATAAAATGAAATCGATGAATTAAAAAAATACAAAATGACACAACAATACAAGTATTATTCTTTTAAGTATGGTCTGCATTAGTTGCTTAGATTTTTATATAAATGACATTTAATTATATGTATACACCTAAATTTTGATAGAGATACATCTCGTAATTATATATGAATTTCAGTTTAATATGTAATTGTAGACGGTTAAATTCTAATTATAGTTTAAATGTATAGTTGAAACTTTAATTTTGGTTTAAATCATACACGTTTTAAAAATAAATACATCAATAATATATTTTATATTGGATAAATATAAATATTTATGTATGCAATATATAAATATAAAATGATGTTATATCAATAATTATGTTAATAATTTATAGGAACTGGATCAAATTAAAGTTCATATATACAATTGCACACTAAACCATTGTTAGAAAAAGAAACATTTACCGGGATAATCATAAACAAAATCTCTAAACCTTAAAAATATAACACTTAACCCCAAACCCATAAGCCTTAAACCCCAACCCTTAAACCATAAACCATAATCCATAAACCTTAAAATAGTAACTCATACACTTTAAACCCTAAATAATATTCCCTAAACTATAAACCCTAAACTATAATGATAATTAATTCAATATTTTAAAATTAATACTATCTCTTTTAAAATTATATAATAAAATATTTATCATATAAATTAAAAAACACTAATTAATCTAAACCCTAAACTTTTAATCCTCAAATCCTAAACCCTAAATCCTAAAACATGAACCATAAACCCCTGACCCTTAACCCCTAACACCTAAACCTTAAACCCCAACCTTAAACTACCCTTAAACCACACTTAAACCATAATCCCTAAACCCATAATTCATAAACCTTAAAATAGTAACTCATAGACATTAAACCCTTAACCGTATACAGTAAACCCTATACTATAATGATAATTAATTCAATATTTTAAAATTAATACTATCTCTTTTACTATTATATAAGAAAATATTTAACATATAAATTAAAAGCAATCAGTCATATACCAAAAATCTTTAAAATTATTTTAAAAATAGTATTTTCATTTTTTCATTTTTAACAAATATTTTCTATGTTTTTACTTTCAAATTTTTATCTGTGCCATTATTTTTTCGAAGAATTTTAATATTTAATTAAAAATAAATTTTATTTTAATATAAATAAACCAGTTAAACTATAAGTAGATAGATGAAATGTTTTTTTGTGGCGCTTTTTAAAACGCCGCTAAAGATCGAGCATTAGAGGCGTTTTTTATAAAACGCCGCTAAAAGTGTACCTATAGCGGCGTTTTTAAAAGCGCCGCTACAGCAACTAAAGGGTCAATAAATAAACGACGTCGTTTTGCAAAACTCTTTTGCGGCGCTTTTTGAAAAATGCCACTATAGGTGTACCTATAGCGCGCTTTTAAAAACGCCGCTAAAAGGTACCTATAGCGGCGTTTTAAAAGCGCCGCTAAAGCCACTAAAGGTCAATACAAAACGACATTGTTTTGTAAAACTTTTTGACGCTTTTGGAAAACGCCGCTATAGTGTACCTATAGCGCGCTTCTTAAAAACGCCGCTAAAGATGTACCTATAGCGGCGTTTTAAGAAGCGCCACTAAAGCCACTAAAGGTCAATACAAACGACGTTGTTTTGTAAAACTCTTTTATGGCGCTTTTGAAAACGCCGCTAAAGGTGTACCTATAGCGCGCTTGTTGAAAACGCCGCTAAAGGTGTACCTATAGCGGCGCTTTTTAAAAAACGCCGCTAATGTTCGTTCTTTAGTGGCGTTTTTCATTAAAACGCCGCTAAAAACGCTGCTAAAAACTTGTTTTGCTGTTGTGATATCACCAGCACGAATGCTCTTCGGGGCTTAGCCCTGATTATCGTCGAGACCTTTAGCTCGAATGAAATCTTCACACAAAGCCAGCAGATCTTAATCCGGACATAATCTCCGCACATATAGTCATCAGGTCCTTAAGCCCGGGTTCACATCACTGAGTCTCATACATATTTATTCACATGTTATCATATTTCACATAGCACAAATCACATTTGCAATTCAATCAACTCATTCGCATATAAATATATAACATGCTTCTTGACTTTAAGTCGTAAATATCATTCAAATCTAATATATGTATACTTCTTTTACTAAACTTTCAGCTCAATAAGCAAACACACATAAGCATATATCCCCAATCTCTTTCTTGTTTATTTCTCTAATAGCCATTCAGCTACATAACAAACATGTTTATGATTTCTTTCCCAATAACCTTATTATGGTAAGGACAATAGGATATCATTCATCTATCATACATGTACATCATGGCATTTTAAATTAAATACCAAATTCAATTTCTCAAAACTTACTTGTATTATACCTTTCTCAACATTGACACATCATAAGCATGTCTCAGTACTCTCAATACCATCTGCTACAGCTCGATTGGGATCGGAATTCATTACAATATGAGAAACACTTTTTTAACTGTCAGAAATCATCACACTATCACTTTATCACTTTATGGCATGTATAAATAAACTCACGCGTGCTACGTTAGTCCTAGAATCGACTAAACCGTAGCTCTGATACCAATAAAATGTAACACCCCTATCCCGTATCCGTCGCCAGAATAGGTAAAGGGGCATTACCGGACTTGAAACTCATATCCGAACAGTAAAAATTTTAAATTTTTTTTATAAAGAAAGTTCCTTTAGGTAAATACTAAAGACAGTCAGGGATACAATTTAACTACTATAAATACACATTCAAAAGATGCCATTTTCGCATGGCTTATATACATTAACCAAAATATTCTTCGGCCACTGGTCTATTCTTTACATGCCATAAAATAATTCAAAACATAACAGTAACAAGCAGTGGATAGTGATAGTGTGACTAGTTGCTGACGATCCCCGAGCCTGTAGCTTCCAAATGAGATCTATAAAACAGAGGAAACAAAGTAAACGGAGTTACAATACTTAGTAAGTTTTAAGCAGTGTCAACAAATAACAATCAAATTATAACATAGTTGTTCGTATTTTTATTTCACTCTTCCTTCGGGCATACCATCCCTTTACCAAATATGCCTATCTCATCATATATAATAGGCAGATAAATTCTCACTTGATAGTGATCTCTTATAAACATAGGTACATTACATATTTTCACCTAACTTTCCACATTGACCAAACGCACAATAATCATAGAATAGTCTTATTGCTTTACTCACATATGCATCACATAACGACCTTGTGATTTAGTCCAAATCAAGCTTAAATATAATCTCAAAAATACATACCTGACCAGCTTAACGCATTGAACGTATTTATTACCAATTGTTACTGTGAAGTCGCATAATCTTGGGCTTTACTCGAATCTTTAGCGAAGCCTTTAGCTCGAATAGTCCCCACACGCAGTTATCGGGTCTTAACCGGACAAGATCTCTACACGTAGTCATCGGTTCTTACCCAGACATAATCTCCACACGTAGTCATCGGGTCTTACCCGGAATATATTTCCAAGTTTCATGTACATTTAATCACATGTTACAACATTCACATCGACTGTCATATTTGTAATTCATTTGCCTCATCAAATATCTAATAATACACACCTTTCACATTTGGTCATTCGGCCACAATATACGCACATCTCCTATATATTTCACACTAGCCATTCGGCTTTACCACATATACATATCTCATTCATATTTCACACTAGCCATTCGGCTTTACCACATATACATATCTCATTCATATTTCACACTAGCTATTCGGCTTTACCACATATACATATCTCACATATATTTCACATTAGCCATTCGGCTTTACCACATATACATATCTCATACATATTTCACATTAGCCATTCGGCTTTACCACATATACATATCTCATTCATATTTCACACTAGCTATTCGGCTTTACCACATATACATATCTCACATATATTTCACATTAGCCATTCGGCTTTACCACATATACATATCTCATACATATTTCACATTAGCCATTCGGCTTTGTCACATATACATATCTCATTCATATTTCACACTAGCCATTCGGCTTTATCACATATACATATCTCATACATATATTTCACATTAGCCATTCGGCTTTACCACATATACATATCTCATACACATTTCACATTAGCCATTCGGCTTTATCACATATACATATCTCATACACATTTCACATTAGCCATTCGGCTTTACCGCATATACATATCTCATACATATTTCACACTAGCCATTCGGCTTTACCACATATACATATATATTTATCTTGTACATCAATTTCAGCAATAGCTTATAAGCAACTCAAATAGTTTCATCAATGTTTACAACAAATTCACATATTCACTACAAGCTGTTTTCCTGAGCGATAGTCACTAAATTATATATAACTGGAGCTACAAAACTCTAAATTAATTGCCGTTAATTTTCCCTGAATATAGACTCATATATCTTCCATCCATAAAAATTTCAAAATTTTAGGTTTGGCCAATCAATACCAGATTTTTCTTAAAGTTTCCCCTGTTTCACTGTTTGACTAATCTGACCACTCTTCACTACGAATTCAATTTCTCATTGTACAGAATTCAAAATGTGTTCTATTTGATTTCATTTGAAACTAGACTCATTAAGGAGTCTAAGCATATAAATTTTATCTTATAACCAATTTTGTACAAATTATAATGATTTTCTAAAAACAGAACAGGGGATTTCGGAGTCATTCTGACACTGTCTCACACAACTTTAAATATCTCTTTATAGAAAATTTCTTTGCTTACACGGTCTCTTTTATAAGAAACTAGACTAATTAAGCTTTGATCACATATTTTATTCAGCCTATAATTCCACACCAACAATTTATAGTGATTTTCTAAAATCACGTTACTGCTGCTGTCCTAAGCAAATTATTACAATTTGCTCTTAAATTTCCAAGTCCAAACCCTTAGGAACTTACCATTTGAGTTTAAGACATATCATGGCCACATCATATCTTATTAAATCAACTCATTATGTCCTATTATGATTGAATTTACTCAATGTTCAATCACTTAAAACTTACCTCGGAAGTTGTCGACGACTAGATATCCTCGGCTACTCGTTTACGAATCTTGATCCAAAATTGCCCCTCTATGCCCTTGAGCTTAATTAACAAAATTTAAACTATTTTAATCACCTTGTTATATCATTAAAACAATAAGGTCAATTTTCTCAATGAAACTCCTACATAAGGCAACACCTCAATACATTTGTACATATTCGGTATTTCATTAAAACCATCCCAAATACATTTACCTAGGTATCACCATGTCGCCTTATATACATACACTAGTTATGTGGTCAATTTACCGATGACCTATGCATATAACCAATTACACCTCTAATAATATCCACAAAGCCGATTATCCACATGATTACCTTAGCATATTATTAGTTAGCCTCTTATCCAAATTTTTGCCATAAAGAAAATTAACTCATATACCCTCAAGTGCATAAACAATTGCATCCAAAGGACACTTTAAACGAAATGTTATGAAAGTAACCGAATGCACATATATTTATACCAAGACATCATATACTTCAAACATGCCTTCCTACAATTATACAAGTTCTCCAACTAAGTCTTATCCTTGTATACGAACATTATTCATAATTTTGAATCAAACTCAACTTTGTCAACCAACCTCCTCATTTGGTCGATTGTATAGAATCAAAGAAATATCACCAATGTGCATACTATATAGCTGAATATGCAAGATCAATATAATATCACCTATGTACTAAATTTTAAATGCCGAATATACAACCTCGATGCAATATCATTTTCTTTCATTTTTTCATTTCATTTAAGCACATAGTCCCTCCACATAATAAGTTGGCCGATTGTTTCTACTACCAAAACTCCACATCTATCCATAATATCATACCAAGGTTCATATATCTATTAGCTATTAAACTCAATTTATCAACCTCTAATCGGCATGAAAATAGAACCATTAATTTGTTCAAATTTTGGACAGCATAACAAAGGCACAAAATTGGACAGTAGTAATTTGTACAACTAACAAAGAGCTTCTCTTTTCTACAACCCACATTCATGCCTTCCAACCACAATCCATCATCATTTTCCTTTACAACAAAGTTAAAGATAGAGGAGAGCTTAGAAAACTTACCAACTTAGGATACAACTCTTAAACAAGCTAAATCCTTAGTTTCCTTCAACATGCAAATTGTCTCCATTTTTCTTCTTCTAGCCATCTTCTAAGCCAAAAATTAAAGCAACCAAACTTTCTTCTTCCTCCCTCAAGTCACGGCAAGAAGAAGAAGAAAATGGCCTTGTTATTTTCACCTCAAACATATTTTATTCATTTATTTTATTAACTTTTATTATTTCTATTTTATGAAACCATTTTCTTTAATATAAACAAATATATTATTAATATTATTTACTAACATACAAAGCACAAAATGCCAAAATGTGTCATTCATGCTCATCCTTGCCGTCCACTACCAAGAAAAAGGAATGTTTGACATGCAAGTCCCTCATGCTTCAAACCATGCAATTTTTAGCCACTACCAATTAACCTATGACATTTTCCAGATTTTTCACATAAGCCCCTTTTTATTTATTTCACATCCAATTGACCAAAATTAAAGCATGAAATTTTCACACATACTTATTCATAAATAATAAGCATAAAATATAACAATTAATTATTTTTGTGACTCGGTTTTGTGGTCCCGAAACCACTTTCCAACTAGGGTCACATTAGGGGTGTCACATGGGAGATTTTGTGACTCCTGAGATTTTTAATTGGGCATCTAACAACCCTAAAATCATTTATGCTTCTTCTATTGTTGCTCGTCTCATGGATGATGTTGCTTCACACAAGGTACTTTCTTTCAGAATTTTGCAAGAGTATTTTCAATAACTTAAATTTAATGAATAAAACTAATATAAATATACAGTTTGAGCAAGAGAGAGGACACTGTGCATCGGCTGTTGAATGCTACATGAGAGAATATGTGGTTTCAAAAGAAGAAGCATCTATTGAATTGAAGAAGCAAGTGGAGAATGCTTGGAAAGATATAAACCAGGAATTGATATTTAGTGAGATATCCAAAGTTTTTCCAGGGCCGGTTCTTACACGAATTCTCAATTTGACAAGGGTCATCGTTTTCTTTTACAAGAATGGAGATGGGTACACACATGTTGGGAAACATACAAAAGATGGGATAACTTCTTTGCTTATTGATCCAATCGCAGTCTCTTATTGAGGAATTAAGAATCTATATCATCTAGCCATTTCGTGTGTATTGCTTTTATATGTTATATTGTGTTTAAGATGTTATTTAAATCCTAATATCTCGATAATCAATAGTGTATGTTTGTGTCACTTTTACGTGTCATTTATGTTACTCTTTTCTACTATTATGTTTAAGGTGTTTTATCAATCTTAACACCTCAATAATTCATGGTATATTTATGTTACTCTTTTGTACTATGTTTTTTTGTAAAATTAAAAAAGCTGTACTAAAGTTATCCATTAAAATTTATCTTAGAAATTTTAAATTCTCTACTAACTTTTTTTTTTGCTTCATTCGATCTGTTCTGTTGTAAAAAAAAAAAATTAGAACAATGTTCAATAGTTTAACATTACAACATTTCAAAAGAAAACACATCCAATCACTAATAGACCGACGTTTACATCAAAGTAATAATAGCTCACCACCAAGCTTTAAACATTTCTTTATGATTTATACCTACAATCGCCAAGGAAGATGCCATTTCATTTCCATTCTTTTCTTCCATCGAAAAACCAACATTTCTTACCTTCTTAATGTCTCTTTCAATATCTGTGAAAGTTGCTTAAAGAGACCATGCTCTCATCGACTTATTTGCACACCAATAAAACACCACTATCAAACCAAGTTCTATAAATAGAGAATCATTTACCTTCCATTTCATAACTAAAAATACTTCTAATGCTACCATCATCGCACCAGTATTTGTCAAATCAGTATCATTTGCTGCTATTGAACCTGAAAATAAAGCTATTGTGACTCCCTCCTTATCTCTGAAGACACCCCCACAGCTTGCTTTAGCCTCGTTTGCAATCCCACAAGCATTGAACTTTAAGCATCTATGCAGAGGAGGGCACTATATCAATGTAGCTGGTTTGGATTTAATTGAATCAATCCTACACCTATTCAGACGAAACCACCAAAAGTACTCATGCAACATTAATTCATCATAAATAGATCTAATCCACAACAGTGCCCTCATCTTTGATTGAAAAATCAAATTTTCCATAGTCATCATCTTTCTTTCAAAGACCATACCATTTCTTGCTAACCATACTGTCCGACAAGCTGCCGAAATTGATATCAACCAAAAACTTCTTCGGGATTATATGCTTGCTTTATTAAGATCAAAATATCCATATTCTCAAAGTTGTTTATCATTGTCAGATTGTCTCCCATTACTATTATCTCTCCCCATAATCCTGCCACTCTCTTAAATGTTTGGTAGTTCCAGCAATAAAGTAGAACCCCTGAAACTTCTATCCAAGCTGCCTTTTCCGTCGCTTTGAATTTCTTCAACCAGGGATCTATATTAATGAAAAATTCTTTCAGATATGCCCAGTCTTTTTGCTTTAATATCTCCAATAGCTCATCATCAAGAACTTCAATTAGAAAGTATCTACCCTGAATTTTCTTGACTGTTAATTCTTCAAGGCCTATTCTAGCTATTCTTTCAGACAAGCTATTTGTGTTACGGAAAGGCTCCGTCTCCCCCACCAAGCAACGTTATAGATTCTAGAGTTGTTCGTTCTCTACATGGCCCTCAATGAATTTATTTTTGCTCATCCCTGTTCTTTCCACTTCCACTGACTTTAACCTCCCCTTTGTTAAAATGTGGCCCTCCATGCAGCTCATGCACCAGCCATCAGACCAAGCAGAGAAGAGGCCAAAACCGTAAGTCGCCGAGCCACCGTGTCAAGTTGTTTATTTTGTTTCTTTTGTAACCATACTTTATGTAATGTGTTCTAGTTCATTTTAAACTAAGTTTAGTTTACATTTGATGTAATTTGATGATGTAGGAGTTGATGACCAACTATACTTAAGTGTACAAGTCTAGTTTTGTAAGTTCTAATGTATTAGTGGTAGTTGGTATAGATTAGTTGACTTTATGCTGATTTTTGACAAGCAAAAGCTTGGTTTTATGTATTGGCATTATGCCATTGTTCAAGTCAATGAAAGATTATTGAATTTCATTTAACTTATGCTCCATTTTCTTTGCTTTTGATTTTCTGTTCTTATTTTCCTTTGAAATTCTATCTTTGTTTCTTTCACAAGCCACGAGGCTTGGTGCACAAGCTTCCTGTTTTGCTTGCTGCTTTGTTACAAGATCCAACAATTGGTATCAAGAGCTTTCATCTTAGAGGACCTGTTGTAGTAAACTGAATGGCTTCATTAGGCTTTTCTCCTACAGCACCACTAGTCTTTAATGGTGAGGGGTTCCACATATGGGTTGTCAAGATGAGGACTTACCTGCAGGCCTTTGATTTGTGGGAAGTTGTCAACACTGATGTCAAGCCAGCTCCACTTCGAGCCAATCCAACAGTGGCTCAAATCAGGTAGCATGTAGATGAGAGGACCAAAAGGCACAAGGCCATGTCATGCATTCAGAATTGTGTTTCTGATGTTATCTTCACTAGAATTATGGCTTGTGAGACTCCCAAGCAAGTCTGGGACAAGCTCAAGGAGGAGTTCCAAGAAACTGAAAGAACAAGGCAGCAACAGTTGTTGAATTTGAGGAGAGACTTTAAAAACTCAAGATGAAGGAAGAGGAGACAGTGAAACAATACTTAGACAGGATAATGGCTGTGGTCAACAGCATAAGTTTGCTAGGAGAATAGTTCAGTGAGGCAAGAATTATGGAGAAGGTGCTCTCAACATTACCTAAAAGATATGAGGAAAAGATCTCATCCTTAGAAGATTCGAGAGACCTGACAACCATCTCTCTAACTGAGCTTATCAATGCTCTTTATGCTCAGGAGCAAAGGAGAGCCAACAGGATGGAAGAGCACCAAGAGGGTGCTTTCCAAGCTAAGATCAAAGTAGCCTCAAGCACCTCAACCTATAAAGGCAAGAAGAACTAGAAAAATAGGCCTAAGCCTGATGCTACAAGAGGAGGAGATAGACTTTGCAGATTTTGTAAAAGACCTGGTCATCCAGAGACCAAATGCTGGTTCAGGCCAGATGTTGTGTGTCAACACTGCAAGAAGAAGGGCCATGTTGAAAGGGTCTGCAATGAAACAGGCAGACCTGGCCAAAACCAACCACAACACAAGGGTGAAGAAGCTCGAGTGGCTGAAAACAACAGTGACCATGAAGATCAGGTCTTTGCTCTATTGTCTAGCTGGTCAAGGCAAAGGCTCAAAAGGGTGGTTGCTGGACAGTGGCTGCACCAATCACATGTCACCAGATGCAACAATCTTCAAAACCTTGGATAGAAGCTGCAAAACCAGGGTAAAAATTGGGAATGGTCAGTTCATCAAGGCTGAAGGCAAGAGAAATGTGCTAATATGCACTGCCACAGGTGACAAAATCATAAAAAAATGTGCTGTTGGTACCTGAGATTGATAAGAACCTTCTTAGCATCTCTCAATTACTAGAGAAAGGATACTCTATTGTGTTTAAGGGTCAGGAGTGCCAAATCACTAATCCAAATAGATCAAGCCTCATGACAGTCACCATGAGTGACAAATGCTTTGAAGTCAACTGGTCAGGTGACTCACACTCATCCCATGTTGCTTCAACAGAAGACACCAAGCTTTGGCATCAAAGACTTGGTCATGTCAACTTTAGATCGATGGCTCGAATGGTTAGCAAGGAAATGTTGAAAATTTCACCGAGTCAGTTCAAAATGAAGGTGTTTGTGAGGTTTGTCAAATGGAAAAGCAAGCCAGGCTTCCATTTCCTGCAAACACAACCTGAAGAGCATCAAGCAAGCTAGAATTGGTGCACACAGATGTCTGTGGTCCCATGAAGACAGAATTCTTGAATGGAAAAATAGGTTGCAAATTGAAGACCATCAGGTCAGATAATGGAGCTGAGTACACCTCAGCTCAGTTTCAAGCCCTCTGCAATGATGCTGGCATCAAACATCAGCTCACCAATGTCTACACACCTCAGCAAAATGGGGTTAGTGAAAGAAAGAACAGGAGTTTAATGGACATGGCCAGATGCCTTCTGTTTGAAAAAAATCTGCCCAAAACCTTATGGGCTGAAGCAGTTAACACTGCTGTCTACCTTCAAAACAGGTTTCCAACCAAGGCTTTAGACCAAAAAACTTCATTTGAAGGGTGGTTTGGATTCAAGCCATCATTGGCTCACTTGGGAGTCTTTGTTTGTTTGTGTTATACACAAGTACCACCTGTAAGAAGAAGCAAGCTGGATAAAAGAGCTCAAGCTGTCATTCTAGTTGGCTACAGTTCAATTAAGAAGGGGTATAGGATCTTGGATCCTTTAACAAATAAAGTAATAGTGAGCAGAGATGTAGTGTTCAATGAAAAAGTAACCTGGAATTGGGAAAGAAATGAACCTGAGGCTATTTCTGAAGAACTTGTGGCTGATTAGACCAAGCCAGATCAAAATGGTCCAGAAATGGACATTGATGATGAACCAGTCAGGGGTACAAGGACTTTGGCTGAAATTTATGAGAGGGCACATATGGCTACAGTTGAACCAAGTAGTTTTGAAGAGGCTGAGACACATCAAGGTTGGAAACAGGCCATGGTTGATGAAATTTCTATGATTGAGAAGAACCAGACATGGGAGTTGGTTCCTAGACCAACCAAGAGGAAGGTCATTGGGGTGAAATGGGTCGTCAAACCAAGCAAAATATAGATGGGAGCTTGAACAAGTTGAAGGCCAGGTTAGTTGTAAAGGGCTGCAACCAAATGTATGGCCTAGACTACCTCGAAACCTTTGCACCAGTGGCCAGACTAGACACTATCAGGCTACTGGTTGCCTTAGCAGCACATATGCAATGGAAGATACACCAGCTTGATGTGAAGTCTTCATTTCTAAATGGCATCCTTGAAGAAGAGATCTACATAGACCAACCTCAAGGCTTCAAAGTACCAAACAAAGAGGACATGGTCTACAGGCTCAAGAAAGCCTTGTATAGCTTGAAACAGGCACCAAGGGCTTGGTATAGCAGGATCGACAGTTACCTGGTCAGCTTGGGATTTGAAAGGAGTTCTAGTGAGCCAACCTTGTATGTCAAGAAGAAACAAGCTGAAACACAGCTTGTTGTATCATTGTTTATTGATGATCTTCTGGTCACAGGAGGAGATCAAAGAATGTTGGCTGATTTCAAAGCCAAAATGATGGAAATGTTTGAGATGTCTGGTTTGGGGCAAATGACATACTTTCTAGGATTGGAAGTATTTCAAACTACAAATGGAATCTTCTTAAGCCAAATGACATTTGCCATGAAGATCTGAACAAGTTCTCAATGGAGAACTGCAAACCAACAAGTACTCCAGTAGCTATTGGATCAAAGCTATCGAGTCAAGGAGATCATGAGCAGGTTAGTGAAACCACCTACAGAAGTTTAGTAGGTTGTTTGCTGTATCTAACTGCATCAAGACCAGACATTATGTTTGCCACAAGCCTACTTTCAAGATTTATGCATTGCTGCAATGAAAAGCATTATCAAGTAGCAAAAAGGGTACTGTGATACATCAAAGGGACTCTAAACTATGGACTTCAGTTTGGGAAGACTGAAAGATTAAAATTAGTGGGATACACTGACAGAGATTGGGCTAGTTCCTTGAATGATATGAAAAGCACCTCAGGGTATGCTTTTACCCTTGGTTCAGCTGTGTTTTTCTGAAGTTCCAAGAAGCAATCAATAGTTTCTCAATCAACAGTAGAAGTTGAATATGTTGCTAATGCTAATGCTATTAACCAAGCCATCTGGCTACGGAAGATTTTAGCTGATTTGAACCTGCATCAAAGGGAAGCAACAGAGATCTTTTGTGATAACAAGTCTACTGTTGCAATTGCAAAGAACCCTATCTTCCATGGTAGAACCAAACACTTCAACATTAAATTTCATGTGGTAAGGGAGATGGAACAAGCTCGAGAGATCGAGCTGGTTCATTACAATTTAGAGGACCAAGTTGCTGATATTTTAACAAAGGCCCTAAGTACTTCAAGGTTCATTAAGCTAAGGAAAGAACTTGGAGTTAGCAGCATGGAGACCAAGGAGGAGTGTTAGAATGTGGCTCTCCATGCATCTCATGCACCACCATCGCACCAAGCAGAAGCGTGCCAAAACCGTAAGTCAGCCGAGCCACTATGTCAAGTCGTTTATTTTGTTTCTTTTGTAACCATAGTTTATGTAATGTGTTCTAGTTCATTTTAAACTAAGTTTAGTTTACATTTGATGTAATTTGATGATGTAGAAGCTGATGACCAACTATACTTAAGTGTATAAGTCTAGTTTTGTAAGTTCCAATGTATTAGTGGTAGTTGGTATAGATTAGTTGACTTTATGCTGATTTTTGATAAGCAAAAGCTTGGTTTTATGTATTGGCATTATGCCATTGTTCAAGTTAATGAAAGATTATTGAATTTCATTCAACTTATGCTCCATTTTCTTTGCTTTCGGTTTTCTGTTCTTGTTTTCCTTTGAAATTCTGTCTTTGTTTCTTCCACAAGCCACGAGGCTTGGTGCACAAGCTTCCTGTTTGCTTGCTGCTTTGTTACAAGATCCAACACTGTTTAGTACATTGCCATTTGATTCTTCCCTTTCCTCTTCCTAATACTCCATCCCTCTTGATTGCATCTCCTTCTTTTGGCTTAAATCTTTCTTTGCCTGAACTTTTTTTTTTCCATATTTTCCTTTTACCACTAAATCTGGACATTTTCACCTAGATTTTTTCCCAAAATCACAAACCCATCAAGCCTTGAAATTGCCCTTCGAGCATCTACCAGTTTTGCAAACCTTACAAATCCAAACCTCTTACCCTTCATACTTCTCTTGGCTGGAATAAAAGCATCCAATACATTCCCATGAAATCGGAATAACACCCATAAACCTTTTCAATGCATGTTATCCAGGATACTGTACATGAATACCGTTCTTGAATTATCTCTCACTTTCTGGTCAACCATTCCAACTTTTGCAAATAATTTTTAAAGGAGCATTAAAGCAATTCTATCAATATTGAGGAGGTCAAGGTCATTAAAATTCTAACTTTGCCATTCATCCATTTTTATCTTCTTAGAACTTGTAAATAGCATGTTGATGTTTCATAAGGAGATGTTGTTTGATTGCGAAATTGTTCTCTACAGTTTCATAAGGAGATTTTTTTTATTGTGAAATTGTTCTCTACTAACATATAGATTATAATTTATTTAAAGTAATTATTTTAATTTATCTAAAGGAATTATTTTAATTTATAAAGGAATTAATCTAATCTTATTATCCGTTATAAAAACTATTATCCAAAATAAACATGATTGGAGCAATCTAAGGGAAATTATACGTGAAAATTTTTATTGGCGTTGAGTATACAACTCAAAGTTTTTTTAAGAGTTTCCTTATGGTAGGCAAATCATGTTTCAAAGCATGATGATGATCATGAAAAACTTTGTAATCTTGTGAATCTTACTTTTTTTCTCTGTGTTATATTTCTCTTTTTCCTACAAAACTTTACTGTTGAGAGTTCCAATATTAGATTTAATTTCTCTATATTACAATTATTAATATAATAATATCTTATTGGGTTGAGTAGAATGGTTCAACAAACTCAAAGATGATGAAAGAAACTTTAATATATCCTTAACAAGTGATATGAAAGGCTTACTAGAATTATATGAAGCTTCACATTTACGCGTGCATGGAGAAAATATACTTGAACAACCTCTTGGTTTCACCACCACTCATCTAGGTTTAGCCAAAGCTGCTGGCACTATCGAATATCCCCTTTCAGCCTTAGTCTTCCATGCTCTAAACCAACACATCCGCACAGGCTTGCTGAATGCCGAGGTTGGAGGCTAGGCGATTCATTTCCATTTACCAAGATGATGGTTCACATAACAAAACGCTGTTGAAGTTTGTACAGTTGGATTTCAACTTGTTACAAATTTCACACAAGGAAGAGCTATAAGCAAGATCTCAAGGCAATATATTACTCCTCCAACATTCAACATTAATTTTTTATCCTAAGTTAAAAGGACTAATTGATGTCTAATAATGAACTATACATAGTTATGCTACTGTGGGTTTTGTTTCAGGTGGAGGAAAGGTTTAGACTTAGCCAGAAAACTACCTTTTGTTCAAGATAGATAGGTAGAAAGCTACTTTTGGATATTGGGAGTGTAAAGCTACAAAACTAATATTTGATGAATAAAACTCATATAAATATATAGTTTGAGCAAAAGAGAGGGAATTGTGTATCAGTTATTGAATGCTACCTGAGAGAACATATAGTTTCAGAAGAAGAAACCTGTAATGAACTGAAGAAGTAAGTGGAGAATGCTTGGAAAAATATAAACCAGGAATTGGTATTTAGTGAGATATCCAAAGTTGTTCAGGTTCAGTTCTTACACGAATTCTCAATCTTACAAGGGTCACCGATTTCCTTTACAAGAATGAAGATGGGTACACACATGTTGGAAAAAATACAAATGATGGGATAACTTCTTTTCTCATTGATCCAATCTCAGTCTCTTATTGAGGAAGTAAGAACCTATATCATCTAGTGATCCAGTTTGTGTTTGTGTTACTCTTATATGTTATATTGTGTTAAGGTGTTATTTAAACCATAAGAACTCAATAACCTATAGTGTATGTTTGTGTCACTTTTATGTGTCATATTATGTTTGAGGTGTTATATCAATCTTAACACCTCAATAAGTCATGGTATGTTATGTTACTCTTTTGTATTATGTTTTATGTAATATTTCAATAAATTTTCAAATCTCATGTTTATGGCATTGATTTCTTGAGCCTTAAGGGTTGATGAATGAATCAAGGCATTGTTATTTAAATGGGTTTATGGTTGCTCTTTTGGTGCAGCTTTGATTTGGTCTCAAATGATTTTTGTTTATGAGATTTTAGTGCAAGGGATCATGAGCGGTAGTTGTGTTATTGTTTTACAAAGGGATAATACTTAAAGTATATCAACATGGGATGATGGTGAATGAACCTTGGCTTTAAAGTTTGTTAGGTGTTAAAGACGGTAAGTTGCGTCTCTTGGGGTTGTTTGAGGTGTTTTTAATTCCTTAAGAGTTGTCGGCTCTTTTGGCTATTAATATCTATTAAATTATTAGCCTGGTTCAATGCTAATTTGGAATCCCATGTTGTAATGGCATCAATCTTAAGGGTGCTTTAGAATGTTGCTTATCATGAGCTAAGTATGTCATTTTGTATTTTTCTAATGTGTGATATTGATTGTAAGGTTTTTTTTTTTTGGTCTTGTTTATGATTTGTTAGTATAACTAAACATTTGGTTATGGATTGGTTCTTTAGAAGTTTTGATGCCTTGTTTATTATAGTATTTGCTCCAAGCAGTACACTCTAATTTCTAATGAATTTTATTTGGTGAGAAATAATAAAGCAACACCTCCTAAAAGACAGTTCATCTTGTAACCTTATAACAACCATACTTAAAAAACTTCAAAATACTTTTCTTTATAATGAAACTAGGAAATTGGCGTATTTAAATGATTAGTATATGCATATCGGAAGGATTATAAGTTGATACTTATATACTCTAAACTTGAAATTTTATTATGACCTAAAGCCAATGGCTTCTTTTTTTTTTCTTTTTCTTTTTATAGTTTAAACAAGTGTATGAATCTTATTTTGTGGACCCCAAATGGTATAATGAAAACTATGTACCAACAATGGAACATTATTTGTATACAATATTCCTGACAGTATGCATTGGAAAGGATTATGGGCGTTATTCTGATTTCATCGGAATGTATTGGACGTGTTTATTCCAGCTAAGAGAAGTATGGAGGGAAAGAGGTTTGGTTTTGTGAGATTCTCTAATCTAGAAGATGCTCAAAGGGAAATTTCAAGGCTTGATGGTTTTGTATTGTTAGGAAAAAAGATTGGGGTGAAAATGGCTAGATTTAGTGGCAATAGGAGAATATGGAAAAAAGCTCAAGCTAATATAGAGGTGATGCAGTCGAGAGGGATGGAGCTTCCAAAAAAGGGAAAGGATACTTTGAATGACAATATGATAATTGGAAGGCATAGGTTTGTTGAAGTTGATAGAACAGGGATGAAAAATATTAAAGTGGTTGAAGGGCATGTCGAGAACGAACAGTTATGGAAGCTTCAACATTGCTTGATCGGGGAGCAGCATCTTTTTGTAATGCATACAGTTTGTCAGGTAGAATTGCTAATTTAGACCTTGGAGATTTAATTGTTAAGAGAATCAAGGGTAGATATTTTCTTATAGAGGTTCCAGATGACGAGCTGATGGAGATTTTAAAGCAAAGAGATTGGGCATATCTGAAAGCATTTTTCATCAATATAGAACCTTGGTCGGAGAAATTTAAGGTCTTGAAAAGGGTAACTTGGTTTGAAGTGGATGGGATCCCTCTCCATTGTTTGAATTACCAAACGTTTAAAAGGGTAGTTGTAGCACCCCAAACCCGGCCCAGAAGTTATGGCCGGATCCGGCATGCCACATCAAAAACGTAAAAAAAAAATTTCCATTCTAAGTCCGAAAATCGTACTTGATGTTCAAAAGATTAATTCATTAAGGGTTAAAGTGAATGGAAGTCATGCACCGGTAGGAAACCGGAAAAGAGGTGGTGAGTCCATCGGATTGCTAATACCAAGCTCCTTCGGATCCAATCCTAGACATGCATACCACCGTTGCCACACCTTAACGTCATGGATATTTCTAGGAAACCGATTTGATTAAGTCATTTTAGGAAAAGTGATTAATTTTGAAAAATACTTTCATTGCGGAAGCTTTGCTTGTTGTCGTGTTATTTTGAAATCAATTGTTGTTTTTGAAAAGCGCGCCTAAAGCTATCCAATTTCGACAGTTAAAATAAGTAATACCTATCTTACTAATACATATTAAAACCATCAAAAATAATTAAGCGGCCTTATTACATTTAAAACCCCAAACTTCAAACGTAAATAAAAGGATGTTGAGTTCACGGAAGAAAATCAAACTTTCGAGCGGGTGGCCACTCAATTCCCTCACGACTCCAAGCCCACTATGGTTGGGGATTACTGCGTGGATGAAAATAAAAGGGTGAGTTTGGGGAAACTCGGTGTAAATTAACCCAACCATAGCCTATATCAGCTCAAACCACAAAATAGAATAAGTTGGCCTTAGTCCGCAATGTATTCTGAATAAAGCCCATAGGCCCATAGCGAACGAGCAGATATTACATGTTTATGCGAAACCCAACCATATCCAACCGTATACACCCTTATACCAACCTTACACCGTGTGGGGAGACAACTCGACCCACCCAACCGCTACACACCACGAATTTGCAGCATGGTGCGAGCGTATAATGTGACAGAGTCACCAGATCTGAATAATCGTGGCGAGCCACCGATCAGAATATATGTGGCGAGCCACAGATCGAGATATTTGTGGCGAGCCACCAATCGAGATATTTGTGGCATAGCCACCGAACGCTTCCTCCATAATATAACCCTTGTCCCCATGCAACAGATATATAATCATGGCATACATCATACGTAATCGATCGTCATGCTTTTCGGTCAAAATTAACCCTAGGGGTATAACGGTAATTTTGCACCTAGGGGTATAATAAATAATTTTCCATACATAGGGTATTATAGTAATTTAGCTACTTTTAGGGTTTTCATGCATATCCTAACTATTTACGTACTATCAGAACACTTACCGAGCATACTTACCGAATTGGGCCCATTGGCCCATGAACCCGATCTTTGGCCAATTAAGCCCAAATTATCAAAATGTACGAAATCGCGCGTACTGCAGTTTATTACTTTAGATTACCAAATATACAAACCCAACTATCTTACAAACATTCGCACACTCGTAAATTCCCAAAATACCGACTTTTCGGCATTTCAGCTTTTCGGCTTTTGCCAATCTAGTCTATGAGAGGGTGTCAGTTACACACCTGTTTGCGACGATATGTTGACGAGATCCACACACGAACCGCCTACAATTGGATTACTAACACGTTAATCTAACTATTCAAATGCAAACTACGTATTAACCCCTTACAATATTCGGCTAACCACACCTACAGATCATAGTAAGCTCATAAGAAATCAATAAGCAACTCATTAACAAATTTTTGTCAATGTTTACCACATAATCATAATTTCACTGCAAGCTGTCTTCCTAAGCAACAGTAACTAAATCATTTATAACTGGAGCTACGAAACTCCAAATCAAGTACCGTTAATTTTCCTTGAAAATAGACTCATATATCTTCTATCCATAAAATTTTCAGAATTTTTGGTATGGCCAATCAATACCAGATGTTTCTTAAAGTTTCCCATGTTTCACTGTTTGACTAGTCTGACCACTCTTCATTACGAATCAAATTTCTCATTGTACAGAATTCAAAATATGTTTTCGTTTATTCCATTTGAAACTAGACTCATTAAGCTTTAATTACATAATTTATTCAGCTTCTAACTCATCTCCTACAATTTATGGTGATTTTCCAAAATCACGTTACTTCACCTGTCCCAAGCAGATTTATTACCAAATTCACTCTTTCACACCTAACTTGCATGCTTGTTATTTAAACATGTATATCACCAATCAATCATCACATATCTATGATTTTACTTAAGTATAATCTCCATTTCATCATTTTAAAGCACAACATGTTAGCCGATTTTTTTTTCCTTTAGCATCTAAGGCACATGCATGCTCATTTGTTTGGCTCAACTTCACCTATCTTCCATTTTTCATCAAAAGAACATGAAAAAACAACCATTTCCTTCATTTTAATTCATGCCTAAATGCTCACAACACAACTAAAAATCAAAATATACTTCAAGAGTTAAGGTAGAATCAAGAAGAACTCATGAACCTCAAAATAGAAGCAAGGTACCAAGAACTTACCTTCAATTTTCCTCCTCCTAATGACCGAATACTCAAGAGCTTTCTCCTCTCCTTTCTCTTCTCTAACTTTCAGCTATGATGAACAAAGATGGACAAAACTTTGTTCTTTTCACCCTTTTCTTTTAATAAAACTTCATATTTCATCCATTTAATTCTTTAATACAAAAGACATGAAATTCTTATCATGAAACATTTACCTAACCCATTATCATGAAACATTTACCTAACCCATTATCATGGAACATTTACCTAACCTATTATCATGGAACATTTACCTAACCTATTATCAATTTGTATCAATTTGTACCATAAATTATGGATATCAAGTGTACATTTTGTCTACAACAATATGATGGCTGGCCACTTCATGTAAAATGGGAGGTTTGTCATGCAAATCCTCCTATTTTGCACTCCTATTTATTTGGCCACTTCAATTTAGCCTATAGCATTTTCAAACATTTTCACATAGGTTCTATTTCATAATTTTACCCCCTTTTTCTTATGGAACAAAAATTAACTAAAATTGTCGGGTTCTATCTTAAGTTTGGGCTTTCTAGAGGCCTACTAACATAATTAAACCTATGCCAACATTCACAGGATTCTCGAAAATTGGGGCGTTACAGTAGCTGAGTTATGGGGTGAGATAATTGCGATAGGTGATAACTTATCAATGGTGAAGAATTTTGAGAAGATGGATACGTTAATTTTTATAAAGCAAGAACACAGGCTCGATGAAGTGATAATGTTGGAAGTAGGCAATGAGTCATTTCCTATCCGAATAAAAGAAAAAGGATTGGTGGAAAAACCTAATGAAAATCAAATAAGAAGTGGGGATCATAAGGTGAGAGAAAAAGTAGCATCGTCGAAATTAAAGTCGGCAAACAGATTGGAAATGGAACAATCACTAGAGGGAAGACAAATCGATGGGATTGAAGAAGTTATTGAGAATGGCCTCGAGAATGAAAGAAATGTTAATAGGGTGTTGGGTTTGTCAGCTGATGCAATTAATGTGGAAGAAGACCCTTTTTGTAATGTGTTGAGTGTCCCAATATCAATGGTGGCAAATGGTGATATATCTGACAAGGGACTAGAAGATTTCAATAACATGGGATTGGATTTGGCATTGGGGACGATTCAAGACATTGAGGGGGAATCACAAGCAGAGGTGGGAAATGATTTGGGCTTAAAGGAGATAGTTTCGCAGAGTCCAAGTAATGTTGACAACCCAATGATCAATTGTCCATTAAATGTTGTGAGCCCGAGTCTCAATAAAGCTTTATATTTTTTATCAGATTCTGAGGGCTAAAAGATCGTTTTCCAGCAAATGAATTAGAAGAGGATATACAACGATTTAGAAAGAATAAAAAAATCAAGAAAGTGAAGAATAAGAGGATTAGATCTATGAGAGAGATTCAGGATTTAGTGCTCACTTCAGAAAAGAAACAAATGAGGGACAGGGGAGCAAGGAAATTGAAAGGAAAGGGGGATTCAAGGTTAGACGAAAACATTGCTAATTTGTCACTGTCAGATTCATATATTAGCAACAGAAGGAAAGTGATTATTGTCGAAACCATTTTTTTGAAAAACGGGGTCTACTTTTGAAATGAAAATGAAAGAACGAGAGTCGCCACCAATCCTTTTTTGATGAGGTGTGATCAGGTCACCTCGTAAAAGTGGTTGTTTTTAATAAATGATTTGATGTATTTAAACAACAATTTTGGTCCACAAAATTTAGAAAAACAATAGGTTCAAGAGTCGGTTACATACCAGGAAGGATTAGCACCCTCGTAACACCCAAAAATTGGTGCCTACTTAATTAATTAGTGTCTTAGTGCTGAAAAATTTGAAAACTTGAAAGACTTTAAAATATGATCCCTCTTTTTATAAAAAAAATGCTTGAATGTTAAAGACCTTCTCGTATCAAAGTAATAAAATGTCATATCTAGTAAGTTAGGACACGACATCTCGAACTTTTGAGAATGAGCTTGTCTTTGCTTAAAATTTGTGTATTTTAACCCCTTTTTTAAAAGGATAATCGATTATTTAGAGTAAACGAAGGGAATCGAAACCAAGTAAGTTAGGGCACGATCTCTCGAACTTCCAAACACTACACCAAAATAGGGTTTTAGCGGCATTTTTAGTGGCGTTTGAAAAGAAAACGCCACAAAAAATTGAATAGATCGAGTATTAGCGGAGTTTCTAGAAAGGCACCACTAAAGATCGAGAATTAGCGGCATTTTTAAGGAAGCGCTGCTAAAGATTGACCTATAGCGGCGCTTTTTTAAAAACGCCGCTAAAAGATTCAAGAGAACAACATCGTTTTTTCTGAGCTTCAGTGGCATTAGCGGCGCTAGCAAAAAAACGCTGCAATAGATCCAACATTAGTGGCTTTTTAAGAAAGCACTGCTATGGTCGATGTATAGTGGCGTTTTCGTAAAAACGCCGCTAAAAGATTAAACGGGACGACGTCGTTTATTTTCAGCTTCAATGGCATTAGTGGCGCTTCCTCAGAAAACGCCGCAAGAGTTTGGGTTTTAGCGGCGCTTTTTGAAAAACGCTGCTATAGATCTAAACTATTTTAAGGTTAATGGATAATGAGTTTAAGGGTTGGGGTTTAGGCTTAATGGTTTATGTTTCGGAGATTGTAGTTAAGGATTTAGGGTTTAGATTAATTATTATTTTTTAATTTATATATGAAATTAAATAATCTCTCATATAATTGTAAAAGAGATAATATATTAAAATAGTAACAAATTATTTATTGAAAATAAATAAACAAACTAACAGATTGATATGGATATATAGGTAACTATCTATTTTAGATAGGACCAAATTATAACAAATTAAATAAGGTCTTATTTTTATTTTGAATTCGATTTTATTTTGATCATCCCTAAACCCTAAACCCTAAACCCTAACTGCTAATCCCTTAAATCAGTAACCTTTTAAATCTCAAACCCTAAATTTATAGTCGTAAATCATAAACTATAACCTTAAACCCTAAATATTAAACCTTGGATCCCAAACCATAAAACCCTAAACTATAAATAGTACTAAACCCTTAAACCCTAAATATAGATTCCTAAATCATAAAAATGTAAATTAACCTAAATCACTAGACCTTAAATTATAAAATGTCTTAAAACTATAAACCCTAAATCCAAAACCATAAAACCTTAAACTATAGACAAGATACTAAACCCTTAAATACTATTTAAATACTAAATCCTAAACCTATAAGAATAAATTTCATATGGATATACATTGATATATATATTAATGTGAAAGAACGAGACAAACATATAAAAATGGGAAACCACATTTCAATCTCTATTCTCTAAATTTTCAAATTTTATATTATCATGTAATGTTTTAATAAAAAGTTAATAATATTATAAAATATATAGAATAAATTAAAATTTAAATATATTAGAGACCAAATTAAAATTTAACCATGTATTAAATAGTAAATAATAATAATAAAAATAAAAGAGAAAAAAGGATTTATATTGCATATTTAGTGGCGTTTTAGAATAAAACGCCGTAAACATGTATTAATACTTTAAACTATGTTGTTTTGAAGCTTTGTTATTAGTGGCGCTTCTAAAAATGCCACAAAACATCTATTAAGAGAATGTAAAACGGCATCGTTTGCATCCTTCTTATTAGTGGCGCTTCTATAAACGCCGCAAAAGATGTGATTTACTGGCGTTTTTGCTAAAAAACGCCACAAACATCCATTTGTATAATGCAAAACGGCGTCATTTGTTACCAAGTTATTAGTGGTGCTTCTTGGAAAAATGCCACAAAACATGTAAAGAGATTTCAAAACGTCAACGTTTTATAGCCTTTTATTAGTGGCTCTTTTATAAACGCCACAAAAGATGTGAAATGCCGGCATTTTTGCTAGAAACGCCACAAAAATCTATTAATAGGGTGCAGAAACTATGTCATTTTATAGCCTTTCTAGTAGTGGCGCTTTGAAAAAACGCCACAAATGTTTTTCACTAGATTGAAAACGTTGTCATTTTTTTTAACCCCATTTGCCCTTTACTTTCCCCAGTTCAGTTTACCCCGATTACTTCCTTCCTTATCTGTTTCAGAAATCCCTAAAATTTCCCATTACTCCCTAACCCTAATTTCAGAAATCCAACATAATTTCCCCCAAATAGATATACAGAAATCGTTTTCCCCGAAGTCCTTTTGATTTGCTCAGCTATCAATATTTATACTATAACCCCAAATTAAAATTTTTGATTTTGAACCCTAACTGGTCTTCGTGTTCCCCAACCTAAACTCGATCTCATTCCCCCATTTACCCAATTTCTTCTCTCATTTTACCTAACTCAGTTTGCGTCTGCGTCTGCCTCTTCTCAACACCGCTGCAGCTGGAATTTCGAGTCCTATTCTATAGGTATTATGTTCATGTTGTTCATATACAACAATTACTGTTTGCCTATTATTCATGTTTTACCGTGTTATAGTAACTCACCAAAAAAATGCTGAAATACAATGTCCAAACCCGGCCCAGACGTTATGACCGAATCCGGCGTGTCACATTGAAGTGTTTTTCGAAAACCATGTTTTCATTGAAAACCCTTCTTGATGTTTAGAAACTTTCATCGTTTAAATTTGAATAAAACCTTAGCCTTATTTTTTTCCAAAACGTGATTCATTGTAATAATCAAAACATTGTTAACAACCTTGTAAAATCTTATGGGAAACTTTGAAAACTTGTAAACCTTTGTAGTGGCAGAATCATGTTATTTTAAAAAAACAGTTAAGTATCAAACCTTCTTTGTCATGGCTTAAAGTGAATGGATACTACGCACCAGGTAGGATTTAAGAAAGGAGGAGGTGAGTCAATTAGACTGCTTAAGTACCTAGCTCTTCCATGATCCAATCCTAGACATGCACACATCCATTGCCACACTTTAAGCCTATTACTTGTCCACGAACAATAAATTAAGTTTAAGTCTATTTAAAATATTTATTTCCTTTGAAACCATTTACGTTGCGGAAGCTTTGCTCGGAAATCGTGATATTTTGAAAATAAGTAATTTTATAAAACGCGCTTTAGAACTAACCAATTTAATAACCCAAAATATTAAAAATAATAAAAAGAGCGGCCTTATTACAACTTTAACCAGAATAAAAATAATCAAAATAATAAATGCAAAACTTATTTTAAAGAAAACAAAACTTAATCTTCGTGGCCACTTTGAATCCCGCCCAGCTCCAAGTCCATCGATCTAAGGCTCACCTACAAATATGGGAAAAAGGGGGGTGAGTTTGGAAAACTCAATGTGTAAAGTATCCCAACCGAGCCCAAATCGGTTCAAGCTTTCTTGGGCCTAAGCCCTATTCAAATCGATGTTAAGCGGGCCTTAGCCCATATCAAGATTAATCTGGGCCATAGCCCTTTACGATGTGAGTATCTTGGCCTAGCCCATATCAAGATCAATCTGGGCCATAGCCCCTTACGATAGAGTATCTGGGCCTAGCCCATATCAAGATATCAATCGGGCCGTAGCCCTATTACAAGTCGAGATATATTGGGCCTTGCCCATATTGACCTGATTGGGCCCATTTTAATACAGATTGGCCCATAATAAAACAGTCTCATATGATTAATGCATGATAACCCCATCCAACCTCGCACTTGCCTCCGTCCATCCCTACACTTCGTGGGGAATAAATTACCCACGCCATCCTTACATTTTACGTTGTTAGCACCGATTGCGGCACTAACTATAATCCGCAAAGAAAGTCGCTTATATCGTAATATGTGGCACGACCACCGAACAGGTTCTTCCTCTATAACAAAACCCAACCCCATGCAATGAGATATACATGTCATGGCATATAACAAATGTAATCGAATATCATGTATTTTAGTCAAAATTAACCCTAGGGGTATAACGGTCATTTAGCACCTAGGGGTAAAACGGTAATTTTCATACTTAGGGGTAGTTTAATAAAATTTACTATTCTAGAGTTTACATACATATTCTAACCATTAACACATTAATGTAAGCACTTACAAGCGTTTTTATCGAATCGACTGGCCGTTGGCCCACTAACCTATTTTCGGCCCATTAAGCCCAAATATACCGAAGTGCACGAAATTACGCACTCTGCAATCATACTTCTTGCGATTATCAAAATTAACAACCAAACCACCTCACAAGCGCGCAGACGTCATAAGTTCACAAATCTTGGCTTTTCGCTTTTGCCGATCTAGTCTATGAGTGGGTGTCGTTTACACACCTGTTTGTGACGAAACACTGACGAGTTCCACACACGAACTACCTACAATCAATTACTAATACGTTAACTATGAATCCATAGCAACTTATCTGCAAAACTCCTTACTAAAAATCGACCATTAACACTTTAGGCACTAGTGTTCTTACCTTTGAAAAAATGGACTAGATCTAACTCGGTCGTTCCAAATATCCAAGCCCTCGATTAGTAGCCTTTAATCCACACTATAGGAAAACAAATCAGATATCACCACTAAACCCTTTGAGTACAACCAACAGGCACCCTTTGCATATAGGGGTTTTTCGGCTTTTACCTTAATTCATGAATAACAAAAGAAAGATTCGAGCGTTTACCTATATCGTTATGACACTACTCCCAATCAATTGTAGATCCAACTACCGCACAAGAAGGGAAAATACTCAACCAAGGGTTCGGCCTTTGTAGTACCTCAAAGTAGTAAGATTTCGGTTTTGAAAGAAAAGATACGAGGTTTGTCTTCAATGGAAATTGGCTAACCGGTTTGTTGAGGATTTAAGAGAAAAGAAGAAGAATATGAAGGATTTAGGTTTGGAAAAAGATAGGATGAGAATTAAGAGGAGAAAGAAAAGAGAAGAGGGGAAGAGATGAGAGAAGGATAGAAAAGAATAAAAAATAGAAAAAGGAAAAAAATAAATCCTAAAGGCCTAAAATATTCGGCACTCTTTAGCTATGGCCGAATGAGTGCATTTCGGCATAGGAATTCTTTTTAAATTTCAATTCTCTAATTTGCTCCTTGATTTTTTGCCAAATTTGGAGTTTGAATTTCATTCAAACTCCCCAACCGATCGAGCGACCTTATCCACCGCTTGCACCGCTTGAAGACGCTACTAGGAGTCTGGTCGACTCCAACTCCTTCCCATGCGTGCAGCAAAAACCCAGCCACTCCTGCGCGAGATGAGGCTCGAACTCTAGACCTCGTCTGCCCATGCGCCTACACTTAAGCTGCTAGCCACTACACCATGCTTCTCCTTTAGAAATATATGGTTACAACTAATTATAAACCTTACTGCTGAAGCTCGTTACTTGCGGAATAAAAGGAAATTTTTGCTCATTGTACATCTCGAACTCGCAACCTCTTTAACACACACATACGTTGCTTGTCATCTGCGCATACAGGCTCTCCTTGTGTCAAACTTCATTCAGTAACTTCCTTTAAGGCCTATTCCAACCGCAACTTTGTATACTAAAAAAAAACCCAATTTATGCTGCCGTGCCTTGAACCTGTGTACTTCCTACGCCTCCTAACGTGCTTTGCCCTTTGGGCCGATACTTGCTTCGACATGAATTAGCCTGAACAATTAATAAGGCTTACTCTGCAACCCTTGGTTTTTCTAAAATGAAAACCCATTAGTTGCACACGCAGGAATCGAACCCTGCTCCTTTCCTACTGCTTAACACGCTTAAGCACTAGGCCCGACTCCTCCTTATGTCCTATTTTAGCCCAACTTATTAATAAACCTTAATGCCTGTGTCCCTAAAGAAACAAAAATAATTATTTTTGCTAGAGTATTGGATCAATTTTTCCCATACTTTAAATACTTCTAAATTTATTTAAAACTAAAATATAATAATAATAATAACCATAATAATGAAAATTTCAAATACGATAATATATATATATTTTTCCTAATAATAATAATTATAATTTCCATAAATCAATAAAAATAGATACAGTAAAATTTTCTAATAATATATTAATTTAAACACTAAATTAACAACAATAATTTTATAAATATATTTGTATCTAATAATTATAATGATAATAATTTTCATAAAAATTAAAATATTAGTAATAACATAAATATTTTATCAATATATATTTTTTAAACACTAGTAATATTTAAAACTTCTTAATATTCGTGTTTTCTTCTATCAGAATCCCAGACTCAAAGCCCAACTATTCTAGGCCCAATTTTTGGGGCGTTACATACAAAATAACTGATTCTTTGTTAAATACCATATTATTATCCTATCTCTGAAAAGTATATAAATAATGAAAAAAGAAAAGAAAAGTTACATGTTACATTCTTTGACCCATAAATTAAATTGGGGTTCAAAGATACAGCCATTGGATGCTCTTTGCAACCGAGACAAAATAATTCTATTAATTAATTAGTGTTTTAAGGTTGAATCCAAGGCTAACATTTAGTTCCCATCATATGCAAATTCAAGGATGAATATGATTTCTTCTGTTAAAGGCTAACAAAGTAATCAAAAGACTCCCTATTCTCCTAGATGAAACATTTATGATGAATTTTGATGTCTAAAAGTGATGAATAGTGAGGTTTAGATGCATGTTCCTTGACTAAACAAATCCCTTTCTGGAATTTCTTCAGTTATGCCTCTTGTTATGCTAGCTAAATGTTTCCTTTTTGCTTAAGTCCCTTTCAAAAGATCTTGATTAATTATCTTATAAAAGACACCACATACCTCAAAGGTCTTGATTATCTTCAGTTATGACTAACATGATGGTTTCTTTTCAGTAGGTGTTTGGGAAGCTTGTGAGGGACCTAGCCTTTTTCCCATTACCCTGGTTGTTGTTGTTGTTGATGTTGTAGGTGGTGGTGGTATATTCATTGTTGCTGTGGACGTTTGTTTTTTTTCAATAGGTTGTGAATGGCTTGATCACATTCCCACTACCCCTATTGCTATAGGTCGCGTTGTTGTTGTTGATGGTGGTGTTGATGTTGTTGCTGCCGTCACTACAGTTTCTGTATCAACACTCATAGCATTTTGCATTCAACTTACCTTAGCAATAGACACTTAGACAACACGAGAAATAGAGTACATGAATTCATGTATAATTAATTCTCGCTTTATTATTCTATTTGGCTTTGCTCAACTCCCCCTCCTCTGTAGCTATTCTTTTACCCGGAAAAAGACACAGGTTTTGATAGCCTAAATCTTTCTACAACAATCCTCTCTTTCTTTTCTTTTTTTCTTTATTATTTTGGATAAATTAGTTATAAATTAAGGGGGCTAGAAGTTAGCAGTAAACCACCTTGGCCACCCATTGTTTTTCTTTAATAAGCAGAACAAATATTTCTCCAACCAAAAAACACCTATATTGCCCTCACCCTTAGTGATCATGCTGAATTAATTGTTGTTCAGTCATAGTTGATATTTTTGAATAGGAAAGAAATAGAGTACATGAATTCTAGGTTTGATTACAGAGAAATTGAGTACATATTATATGATTCAGACTTATACTTACCTGCTTTGAAATTAAGGTCTGTTTAAAAAAATAGTAAATTTTGACTATTTTAATTATATGTTTTAGGTGAAATTCCTTCTATTATTGGAAATTTTACTTCCCTCGAGTACCTCAATCTTGATGGTAACTACTTAACAGGTATAAAATTATTTTTATTCTCCTTTTTCGTTTACAGATATGCAATACTTTAAATACTTTGACATTAGAAAAATAAAAAGTATTAGTATAAAAATCGATAATTTGAGTTACAAATTACTTAGTTTCTATTTGATTAGTGAGCATCTGCTTCACCATCATTGTTAAACAGAGAAGTATTTTCATAAAGAATGACTTTAAAATTATATTATATCTAGGATTACATTTTGGAAACAAATTAACAAACCGATCCTATATATTAGATCAAATAAGTCTTTCTAAAATTAAGTGAATTAGATTTTTTTCTTCAATAAAAGGATCAAAATGCAATTTGAAGTATAAAGTAAGGAACCCATCCTATTTTCTTATAGTTTTTCTTCCAACTGCTTGTGAATATATGTATATAAGTTACCATATTAAGCAAATACATATAATTTGAATTTCCATTTTAGTCTATAAATTTTCAAGTTTATTACTATTCATTTTTTTAATGTAAAAACTCAAATTACTATTCTTGTTTATCCTCGGATTATTTTTTAATTTCATGGCTGTTCATTGTTTGCAGGTGTAATTTAATTTGCTGGAATTGACTCTACCATCCAATTTACAATTTGTAAGAGGTATGTATATTTAATTTGCTAAATCTTTATTTGATGTCTCTCCATTGAAATCTGCCATGTATTCCATTAGCTAAGTGAATTTTTGCTCAATTTGCAACCTTTTAATTTTTGCTAAATAACCTTGTATGAATCACCTAGCAATCTCAGGTCATTCAATTTTTGTTCAATAATTTTTTCCTCAAAATTAATGTCTAATATAGGGAATATTATATACTTTTACCAAAAAAAAAAACCATTGCTTTTCGCCAACCTGTGGATACATGATCCAAAACTTTTAATTTCACACATTTCTTGGCGAAATTTGCAACAAATTTAGCTCCAAATATATTGAGACCAAGTGCCACATCATATCTACATGAAAAAATAAGAATAAAAACATCAAATATAATTTACATTATAATTAAAAAATAATTTTCTAATATTTAATATACTGACAACATACATTCAAAGGCATAGTTAGAGTGGCAGACATTAACTATCATTTGATTTATATATATATATATTACCTTTCGTCGAAGTTGGTTGCTGCAGCAAGGTTAACCACAACATCAACTTCATTCAGCGTCTCTTGTACTAAATTACAATCTTTAATGCCCAAATCTTCATGAGATATATCTCTAGGAATTAGTGTAATTTTCTCCGATATAAATGAATTGAAATTTTTCTCGCATTTTTCTTTCAGAACTTTAAACAAATCATTTCCTATAATCTGTCACGAATAAAAAGCGATATCGTATGTTATTTAATTTTTTAATTTCATGGTTAATCATTGTTTGCAGGTGTAATTTAAATTGCTGGAATTGACCTATCATCCTATTTACAATTTCTAAGAGTAGACCAGCTTGTTGAAATTATTAAGGTACGTTTTAGTTTAAAATTCGTATAAATAATAGTTTCATCATGATGATTTTGAAAAAAATCTTTTTACTTAGATATATGATTTGGTATGAAGTAATGATAAGTATGGTTTATAATTAGCTCATGTTGGTAAGATTGTTAATTGGTATGATATGCATTTGTGGTTGTTATAATTCGGCTCAAGTGAATTAAGTATGGTTGTTGGATGTGTTTTGGGTATGGTTTATTATTGAATTACATTTTGACTATAATTTGTTTATTTATTAGTTTGGGAAATGGCAGTGATGAGCTGTTATATTTGGTTGATGATAGATAGATGAATACATATGTACTTATGTCATGAATTTTGGTGATTTGGGATGTAAAGGTCAAATTGTTATATATATATATATATATATGTTATTGTATGTTCGGCTATGATATTTGACTATTTATGTTTGGTTTACGATGGCAAGAATGAATACGTTTTAACTGTTATATTGAAGTCATATTGAATGACCGAATATATATAAATTGATTTACTTGTGTATATGAAATTTCAACATGATTTATAGCATATGAAATTGACATGTTTTGATTTGGCTAAATGACATGAAAAATGATTAATGTTAGTCAAATGAGCAATGTATGAATTGGTTATGTTGCAAGTGAAATTTGGTTATTTAGATATGCTTGTATGTGTTTGTACAATTTTGCTTACTTAACCATGAGGTATAGTTCAACTTACAGTAATATGCACATGTAGGATATCCTTTATGGGATAGAAAAACAAGCACACCCTTTATTTCATAACATTAATCAAATGTATGAATTGCAGCCCTTTAAATAAACTTGAACCAGACCTGATTCTTGTAGCTTATTTATTATTTGAAGTATGAATAAGTATGAATAAGTTTTTATATTTGGTTCAACTTAATTATTATTTGATTCAACTTAAGTATGAATAAGTATGAATTAATTTTATTACCATGTACCTGACGGGTCCATTAAAATTACAACAATAGCTGACCTTCTCTCCAACATTATTTTAAAGATTCAAAGTATATAGGCTGGAAACCTGACGAGTTGCCTTATATCGAGCTGTAAGATATAATGGATCCTCCCTAGGTGTAACAACGCCACATATGATGAATCTTAAAAAATTACTATTGAATATTTATTACCATGTAGGTTGCTTGTCCATTAAAATTACAACAATAGCTGACCTTCTCTCCAACCTTATTTTAAATATTTTAAAGATTAAAAGTATATAGGCTGTAAACCTGACGGGTTGCCTTATATCGAGCTGTAAGATATAATGGATCCTCCCTAGGTGTAACAACGCCACGTATGATGAATCTTAAAAAATTACTATTGAATATTTATTACCATGTAGCTTGCTTGTCCATTAAAATTACAACAATAGCTGACCTTCTCTCCAACCTTATTTTAAATATTTTAAAGATTCAAAGTATATAGGTTTGGAAACTGACGGGTTGCCTTATATTGAGTGTAAGATATAATGGATCCTCCTAGGTGTAACAACGCCACGTATGATGAATCTTAAAAATTACTATATTCAAATTACTATTTTTTTATATTAATAATGTTTGATTTTAATATTTAATAATTTTAAATGTCTTTAAAAGTTAAACCTAATTTTATCAAAATAGTATTAATATTGATCATTACTTAAATAAATTACATAACTTACATAATTTACATAACAACTTACATGACTCACATAACTTACATAATTTACATAACTCACATAACGTACATAACAACTTACATAACTTAACTAATACATGTAGTGTAATCTAATAATTTCCTTAAAAGCATATAGTTTAAAGTTCAAATTTCATAACTTACATAATCTACATAACTTACATAAAACATAAAAATATATCATATCAAGACTTACATAATAAACAACTTACCTATGTAATTTATTGTCAACTTTAGAATTCAAGAACTACTGAAATGGATAGGAGTTGGATGAAATTTTCAAGGGTAAGCAATGCCTATCGAAATGGAGTACAAACTTTTCGAATTTTGCATTTCAAAATGCAAGCCAAGAGAATATGATTCTTTGCCCGTGTAAGAAGTGTGGCAACATCAATTGGCATACTCGTGAAGTTGTCTACGAACATCTAATTGTTGATGGCTTTATTCGGGGGTATAAAAAATGGATTTTCCATGGAGAGTGTACATCTAGTGCAATTTCTTCAACAATTAATCCGACTTATCCTGATACTGATTACCATCAGTATGTTAGACAAGATGACATGGAAGGTATGTTGCGGGATACATTTAATATGCACAGTCATGGTCAGCAATCGTTTCCATCTGACTTTATTACATCCGATGATTGTAATATTGGTGGAAATGTTTTTGGTGAAACGGGAACAAGTGCACCTTATGAGGAGCCAAATGAAGAAGCGGCGAAGTTCTACAATTTACTTAATGAAATGAATGAAGAACTTTACGAGGGATCAAAATATTCGAAATTGTCCTTCTGCATTCGTTTATTTCACTTAAAATGTTTGGGAGGGTGGATTGGAAATTCTTTTACAATGCTGCTAGAGTTTCTGAGAGAGGTGTTTCCTTTTGCAAAAATCCCCCAATCTTGTCAAGATATTAAGAGACTAATAAAAGATTTGGGCCTTGGGTACGATAAAATTCATAGTTGCCCAAATGATTGCATGTTGTATTGGGGTGATTAGAAGAACCAACAGTGTTGTAATGTTTGCGGCAAGTCTCTTTGGATGAATGGGAATATAGAATATGTGAATGCGGATGAAGGTGGGGCACAGTTAAGAAAGAAGCCAGTCAAGGTTTTGCGATACTTTCCACTAATACCAAGACTTCAAAGGCTTTTCATGTTGTCAAAGACGGCTGAATCTATGAGGTGGCATAATGATCAAAAGACCGATGATGGATTATTAAGACATCCTGCGGATTCTTTAGCTTGGAAATCATTTGACATGAAATTTTCAAGCTTTGCAAGCGATACTCGAAATGTGAGGCTTGGGCTAGCAGCTGACGGCTTTAATCCATTTAAAATCATGAGTACTTTGTACAGTACTTGGCCTGTGGTGCTTGTTCCTTACAATTTGCCTCCGTGGATTTGCATGAAGCAATCTTTGTTTATTTTATCAATGATTATTCCTAGAGAGAAAGGTCCTAGAAATGATATTGACATCTATTTGCAGCCACTTATTGAAGAGTTAAAACAATTATGGTCGGGTGTTGAGACATATGATGTACTAAGAAAAGAGAACTTTTATTTACGTGTAGCTTTATTATGGACAATTAATGATTTCTCGGCTTATGCTAATTTATCGGGTTGGAGTACTAAAGGACGTTATGCTTGTCCTTGTTGTGCTGCGCAAACTTGTTCGAAGTGGTTGTATAATGGGAAAAAGTTCTCTTACATGGGCCATCGTCGGTGGTTAGATGGAAATCATAAATTTAGATTTCAGAGGACTCTATTTGACGGTACTGAAGAGTACAGAGGAGCTCCTCAGCAGACCATTGGATTTGAAATCTTGTTTATGTCAAAACATATCAACTTCAGTTATGGGAAGATGAATCAACCACCTAACACGCAATCAAAGAGAAGATCGAGGGATGAATCCGATGATGAATCTGACGAAGAGGATGATCCTAATGAGGCAGACTTATGGACAAAAAGAAGTATTTTTTTTAGTTACTTTATTGGGAGCATAATATTTTACGCCACAATCTTGATGTCATGCATATTGAGAAGAATGTCTGCAAGAACATAATTGGAACAATTTTGAATGTCGATGGAAAATCAAAAGACAATCTTCAGAGTTGACTTGATTTAGTTGACATGAGAATTCGGCGTGATCTTCATCCTCAAGTACTTTCGAATGGGAAATATCGGTTGCCACCTTCTATTTTTCAATGTCAAAGGAAGAGAAAGAGGTGTTTTGTATGGTGTTGAAGGATATAAAGGTCCCAGATGTGTATGCGTCAAATATATCTCGATGTGTGAGTCTTAAAGATTGAAGATTATATTCATTAAAATCACATGATTACCACATCTTGATGCAAGATTTACTCCTAGTTGCTTTACAGTGCTGCATGTCAAAAAATGTGACGTCCTGTATAATTGAACTATCCAATATAATAAAAGCTATTTGTGGCAAAGTTTTGGATGTTGAAGAACTTAAGAAAGTACAGGATCGAGCTGTTTTGGCTTTATGCAATTTGGAGAAGATCTTTCCAGCTTCCTTCTTCACTATTATGGTGCACTTGGTAATCCATCTCCCTCACGAAGCAATACTTGGTGGACCGATTTTTTATCGATGGATGTATCCAATAGAAAGGTGCTAATTTATTTGTCAAGTATTTATTTATTCGCGTCTATACATTTAGTTACAACTTTTGATAAATATTGTATATTGTGTTTAGGTTCTTAAGCAAATTGAAATCTTATTGTCGTAATAAGCGTTATCCAGAAGGATCAATTCCTGAATACTACTTGGCAGAGGAGTGCATGACATTCTGTTCTAGTTATTTAGAAGATGTTGAAACACGATTGAATAGACCAAATAGAAATGCTGGGCTCAATGATCATAACTTGGCCGAAACTTATTTATTCCAAAGTTATGGAGAACCAATCGGCAAAGTTGAAGTTGCAGAATTAGATGATATATCGTGGATACAAGCACATCGATATGTACTTTTTCACCATGATTTAGTTGAACCGTTATGCAAGTAAGTTCTAAAATTTCCTCACATATTCGTCGTTTTGATTTGTTTATCTTCTAACCAATTACACTTGTTTTTAACATAGTGAATACAAACAAATTTTGAGATCTCGTGCACGCTCTCAAAGATTGCAACATCGAGAGATTAATAAGTTATTCACAAAATCTTTTCACGAATGGTTAAATCAAACGGTATGTAACTAAAGTTAATAAGTTACATATAATCCCAAAATTTAGTTAATTATTCAATTTACTTTTGATTCAAAACGTTTGGAGTGGAAAGGACGTCAATGACGAAGTTAAATGGCTTTCCCAAGGTCCGAATAGAATAATAAAAAGATATAGTTCCTTCCTCATCAATGGATACAAATTTCATACAAAGTATCGTGAGAGAATGAGGAGAACTCAAAATTGTGGAGTTGTTGTTAATTCTTCAATTACAAGTTATGCTAGTGCTAGGGACAGTAATCCGGTTGAGGGTAATGTGGAGTATTACAGACTGCTTACCGACATTATTAAGTTGGATTACTATGGCAGATGGAAAGTTGTCTTATTTCGGTGTGATTGGGCTGATGTTAATACTGCTCGAGGAATTAAAGAAGATCAATTTGGTTTTACAATATTGAATTTCTCTCGCTTGATGGATGAGCCATATGTATTTTCCTCTCAAGTGAAACAAGTTTTTTATTCGAAAGATCCAACTGATGAGGGTTGGTATGTTGTACTCTGGAACACCCCTAGAGACTTGTTTGACATGGGTAATGGAAGTAGAGATGACATCGTCGAAAGATCAGAAACATTACCTTTTCCAGAACAAAACTTAGATGAAAATATCCTAGTACTAATACACAACATCAATGGGTTCAACATGATGTGGATGAAGATATTCTGAATAATGATGTAGTAAGATTTTACAATTTTTAATTATATGTAATATTATAATTTTAATCTTTGTCATGTTATATAATTTAACTATTTTATATGTATTACTATTGTTGTAATTTGTTACTAAAACTTTAACTATTTTATGTGTATTGTAGGAAAAATGCGTAGAAGAAGATTACGAGATTTAAGTATTATCCGAATACTCCAAATTCGGAAGAAGGAAATAGTGAACAATGAGCAGTTCTTGGATCTTGAATGTACGGAGACACTTGATGAGCTGAAGAATTTCAAAGTAATGTTATGTTCATTTTACATGTGTTGACTTTTATTATTGAATTATTTGTCAATTTTAATATAATAATAGTATATCATTTTTCAAATTTGAAAGTGGTGGGACGCGAAGAGTTCGAGGACGTACGCTGCTTAGAGATTTATACGACTTAGATCCTGTCAAGCGTGTTAAAGTAAATAGAAATACTCATGGTCAGCCTGTTGGATCTGAAGCTCGAGTTTTAGCAGGCTATTTGGGTATTTTAGCACGAAATGCAAATATGTTGCCCATCAACTACGAATCATGGCATCACATGCCTGATAGCAACAAAAATCAGGCTCTCGCTAATATTAAGGTAACAAAATGTAAATGTAATTTATAATACTTTGGTTTAAGTTTCATTTATATTTACATTCTAAACTTATGTTTTTTTAGGAGAGATTTGTTTTAGAAGTCTCCGATGATTATATTAAGAAGGCATTAGGTAAAAGGTGGAGAGACAATAAAAGCACTTTAAAGAAACAATATTTTAAGAAAGACATAAGCCTCGAGGAAAAATTGAGAAATGTCCCGCTGAGAATGCTGAGGTTTCAATGGGAATATGCGGTTAGATTTTGAAATTCAAAGAAAGGAGAGGTATTGCATATTTCCAAACTCTTATATATAGTGTTTACTACATCCGTAATAATAATTTTATTATGTAGGACCGTGAGAAGTCGAGAACAAGCAAAGCAGCAAAAACAAAAATTTGCACATGGCGGAATTAGAAGTTTTGCTTCAGAATGAGGCCGAGGTATTATGAATTTATTAATTCTTTCAAATATTAATAACTTTCTATTATTAAATAATATTTTTACTACTATATTGTAGGAAGTCAAATCCGAACAAAAAGTTGGACGCCTTCAGTTTTTTGAGATTATACATAGGAAGAAAGATGGATCTCTTATAACATCCAAAGCTGGAGAAATTATGGTATATTTAATTAATAATATTTGATTTATTCTAAATATTTATAATCTTTAATTATAATTGTTTAATTCAATTCATCATTAGTAGTTTTAAATAATGTTAAGTTATGTTGCATTCCTTTTTATTATATATTTCGTTTCTAACTCTTTAATTGATTTTTTAGGAGAAACTAAAAGAGAAGAAGGCGGAATATGAAGCAATTGCTTCGAGTGATAGTTCTGTTAATCTTGAGAACATTGATAACAGAATTATCACTAAAGTTTTCGGTCCTAAAAGGTACAGTCGGGTTCGATTTCAAGGATCTAGTGTTACCCTGACCTAATATTTTGGATCCGGCTCCCAGCAATACATGCCTTCCGGAAGTCAAGCTCAAGCTGAAGTTCAGAGGTTAAGAGACCAGATAGCTCAGATGCAAGCGAACATGGTTGAGCAAATTGCCGAGGTTCAACGAAAATATGAAGAACTCCAGCAACAACTTAGAGCGGAGGCAGCAGAAGGGAGGCAGCGACTGCAGCGAGAGAGACAGAGGCACGAGCAATGGTAGCAGAGCGAGCAAAAGTATGATGACCTCCACTCTGACTTCAAAGCAGATGATGCATATGTTTCAAAGAATCATAAAAGCCGCCATCTTAGACATTAGTTTTCTTATTGTAAGAATGTTTTTAATTTTGTCAAGTTTAACATTATTGTAAGAATATTTTAAATTATACTTTATTTATTAATTATATCATATATCTTTAGTTAAATTTGAAGTATCATTTAGAATTAATGTTTTTGGTTGTATTTTTATGCTAAATTTGCTGTTTTTGGCTGCATTTTATACTATATTTGTTGTATTTGGTTGGATTTTAATGCAGGAAGGGCTAGATATTGGTGAAAAAAATATTGCAAATCTATCAAAATTAGTGGCGTTTGTGGAAAAAGTGCCGCTAAAAGCCGTGACTTTTAGCGGCGTTATTTTCCACAAACGCCGCTAAAAGCGCGTTATTTTTCACAAACGCCGCTAAAAGCCTTGACTTTTAACGGCGTTTTTTTTCAATAAACGCCACAAATTTTTGTGGCGTTACCTATAGCGGCGTTTTTTGCGGCGTTTTAAAAAGCACCGCTAAAAGTCTATTTTCTTGTAGTGAAATACCGAATATTGCCTTTATTTTTTAAAAAATTCTTATCTCGAGATAACAAGATGTCATACCCAGTAAGTTAGGGCACAACGCCTCGAATCTCAAAGGGTAAGTAATTTATTCAAAATTCGTATCACGATTTTAAAAGAATCTTCCGTTATTTAGGTTAAAGGAGAAAAATCGAAACCCAGTAAGTTAGGGCACGATTTTCTCGAATTTCTAAATACAGAACATTGCCTTTATAAAAGAAATAATTTTCGAGTCGGGTAAAGGTTAATACAACATAAGTTTGTAATAAAAGAAGATAAAAAAGGCATAAACAAATATAAATTTCGGTATTGACAGGCATAACAGAATAAATATAAACGCGAATGTGAACGATAACGATAAAAGCAAAAATAAAATAAAACGGATAAGCTAAAATAAGAGAGAAATAATAAATAAGCTAAAAGTATTTGAAAATAAAAATTAGTGGTAAATAAATAAAGATTATACTGAAACTATTTTTAAAAAAATAGTAATAGTGATGATAATAATAATAATATGAAAAATATAACAATAGTCAAATAATAAATATAGATATAATACTTATGTAACACCCCAAACCCGGCCCAGACGTTATGACCGGATCCGACATGCCACATCGAAGCGTTCAAAACATTTTATATTGTTGATCCGAAAAACTTACTTAGTGTTTTAAAAGATAATTTCATTATAGGTTAAAGTGAATGGAAGTCATGCACCGGTAGGAAGCTGGAAAGAGGTGGCGATCCGTTGACCGCTTAAGTACCAAGCTCCTTCGGATCCAATCCTAGACATGCATACCGCCATTGCCACACCTTAACGTCATGGATATTTCTAGGAAACCGATTTGATTAAGTCATTTTAGGAAAAGTGATTAATTTTGGAAAATACTTTCATTGCGGAAGCTTTGCTTGTTGTCGTGTTATTTTGAAATCAATTGTTGTTTTTGAAAACGCGCCTAAAGCTATCCAATTTCAACAGTTAAAATAAGTAATACCTATCTTAGTAATACATATTAAAACCATCAAAATAATTAAGCGGCCTTATTAAATTTAAAACCCAAAACTTCAAACGTAAATAAAAGGATGTCCGTTCACCGAAGAAAATCAAACTTTGAGCGGGTGGCCACTCAAATTCCCTCACACTCCAAGCCCACTATGGTTGGGGATTTCTGCGTGGATGAAAATAAAAGGGTGAGTTTGGGGAAACTCAGTGTAAGGAAAACCCATTCAAAGCCCAAGTCGGCTCAAGCCTATTCGCCTAAGCCCATTCAGTAATAAAGTGGTCTTGGACGAGCCCTTTTGATTACAATAAAGCGGGCCTTAGCCCTTATTCAGATAACAAGATGGCCCATAGGCCCATTTCAAAATACATGCAACATCAATAACATATGCAAGCCCATTTGGGAAGACTACTCAACCCACCAACCACTACACTCCACCGTACCACCCTACACTCCATGTGGGAATAGCTCAACCCACCCAAAACCCAACACTCCACATTTGCCTTTTTGCTCGATTAACGATAAATTGAGGCAAAGCCTCCAAGACGTGGACAAGCCACTTTCAGTACTTCCTCGTCAATATCCCAATCCCATGCATCGATAATAACAACATGGCATGCAATAAATAACAACAAATCAAACATGCATTTAGGTCAATTTAACCCTAGGGGTATTTGGTAATTTATCTACTAGGGGTAAAACTATAAATTTTCCACTTTTAAAGGTATTTCAGTAATTTATCTATTTTAGGGTTTTCATGCATATTCCTACTTTTCACGTACTAACGAATCACGTCTTGAGGGTTCTTACCGAATTGGGTACGTTGGCCCATCATTCAATTTTGGCCCATTAAGCCCAAAAATATTAAGGCACGTAAATCATGCACTTTGCAATCCAAATTTTGCAGCTTACCAAAAACATTAATCGATTTACCTCACGAGCATTCGCTTTTCGCAAATCTACAAAATACCGATTTTGGCATTTCGGCTTTTCGACTTTTGCCGATTCAGACTAAGAAAGAGGGTGTTAGTTACACACCTGTTTGCGACGATATGCTGATGAGATCCACACACAAACTGCCTACAATTGGATTGCTAACACATTAATCTAACTATTCAAATACGAACTACGTATTAAACCCTTACAATATTCGGCCAACCACACCTACAGATCATAGTAAGCTTATAAGAAATCAATAAGCAACTCATTAACAAATTTTTGTCAATGTTTACCACATAATCATAATCTCACTGCAAGGTATCTTCCTGAACAATAGTCACTAAATCATTTATAACTGGAGCTAAGAAACTCCAAATCAAGTTCCGTTAATTTTACCTGAAAATAGACTCATATATATTCTATCCATAAAATTTTCAGAATTTTTGGTTTAGCCAATCAATACTAGATTTTTCTTAAAGTTTCCCATGTTTCACTGTTTCACTAATCTGACCACTCTTCATTACGAATCAAATTTCTCATTGTAAAGAATTCAAAATATGTTCTCGTTTATTTTATTTGAAAATAGACTCATTAAGCTTTAATTACATAATTTATTCAGCTTCTAACTCATCCCCCTCAATTTATGGTGATTTTCCAAATTCACGTTACTGCTGCTGTCCCAAGCAGATTTATTACCAAATTACTCTTTCACACATAACTTGCATGCATGTTATTTAAACATGTATATCACCAATCAATCATCACATATCTATGATTTTACTTAAGTATAATCTCCATTTCATCATTTTAAAGCACAACATGTTAGCCGATTTTTCCCTTTAACATCTAAGGCACATGCATGCTCATTTGTTTGGCTCAACTTCACCTATCTTCCATTTTCATCAAAAGAACATGAAACAACAACCATTTCCTTCATTTTAATTCATGACTAAATGCTCACAACACAACTAAAAACCAAAATATGCTTCAAGAGTTAAGGTAGAATCAAGAAGAACTCATGAACCTCAAAATAAAAGCAAACTACCATGAACTTACCTTCAATTTTCTTCCCCAAGTGACCGAACATTCAAGAGCTTTCTCCTCTCTTTTCTCTTCTCTAACTTTAGGCTATGATGAACAAAGATGGAAAAAACTTTCTTCTTTTCACTCCTTTTTCTTTTAATAAAATTTCATATTTCATCCATTTAATTCTTTAATACAAAAGACATGAAATGCCAATCATGGAACATTTACCTAAACCATTATCATGGAACATTTACCTAATCCATTATCATGGAACATTTACCTAACCCATTATCAATTTGTACAATGAATTATGGATATCAAGTGCTCATATTGTCTACAACAACATGATGGCTGGCCACTTCATGTAAAATGGGAGGTTTGTCATGCAAATCCTCCTATTTTGCACTCCTATTTATTTGGCCACTTCAATTTAGCCCATAGCATTTTCAAACATTTTCACATAGGTTCTATTTCATAATTTCCCCCCCTTTTTCTTATGGAACAAAAATTAACTAAAATTCCCGGGTTCTATCTTAAGCTTGGGCCTTCTAGAGGCCCACTAACATAATTAAACCTATGCCAACATTCATAGAATTCCCGAAAATTGGGGCGTTACAACTTAAAATACAATAATAACGAAAATATAAATAGATAAGAAATATAAATAGATAAGTAAAAGAAAATCTATATAATAAGAAAATCTATATAGATGAAAATATAATAGTAATAATAATAAGATATAGTAATAATAATACGATAGTAATAATGATAACAAAAATTAGTAATAATAATATGTTAATTAAAAAATGATAGCGACAATAATTTAAAATTGTTAATAGTAATAAAATAAGGTGGTAATAATAATAATAATAATAATAATAATAATAATAATAATAATAATAATAATAATAATAATAATAATAATAACAATAATATATTGATAATAAATAATAAAAGGAATAAAATAATAGTAATGATAAGAATATTAATAATAGTAATAATAACAATAATATAAATAATAATATATACATGAATAATAATAATAATAATAATAATAATAATAATAATAATAATAATAATAATAATAATAATAATACATAAATAAATAATAATAAAGCAGCAAAAATAATTAAGCAGGACTAAATTGAACTTACAATTGAAGTTAGGGGCGAATTCCAAATAAAAATAAAGTGGAGGACCTATCCGAACACGCGAATAACATGGAAGGACCAAAAGGGCAATAATTCCCCCCCAAAAAACGCATAGTTTCGGTAGGGACCAAACCAGAATCCAGGCCAAATTCGGGGGCAAAATTGAAAAATCAAAAGACTTGATTACAAAGTAATAAAAAGAAGGAAGGACCACGCGCGCAAATTTCCCTTTTTCCAAAAAAACACGCAGATCCTGAGGCGGACTGGTCGGGTCACGGGTCGGCCCCCAAAATGACGTTGTTTTGGGCGTTTGGGGGGCCTAATGAAACGGCGCCGTTTCTCAAGTACTATAAATGCAATTTTTTTAACAAAAAATCATTTTTCCTTGTTTCAGAAAAAAAAAGCTCCCTCTCTCTCTCAATTCTCTCTGGCCGAGGCCAGAATCCGGCGAGGGGACCACCGTCGAAAACAAGATAGAAATAAAAATAAAATCACCTTAGGTTTTGGTACTTTCAGTTCTTCGATTTTTGATATTTGGGTTTTATTTGGTACTATTCCTTTGATTTGATATTGCTAGAGTTGCTGTTTTTTGCTCTTAAAAAAATCAAATGCTTTTGTATTTATCAAAAGTTGCCGAATGTTACAAATGTTTTTAGCATGGCTTTTTAAAGCCATTTTACCTGCTTTGTTTATCACTTTCTGTCTCTTCTTCATTTAATTTTGCAAGTGCAAGTGAGCGACAAGGCGGTGGAGCAGGTGGCCGACTAGCATGGGGCGATGGGACAGAGGGCAGAGGCGACAGCAGCTTAGGTTAATTTAGGGTTTCTTGTTTTGTTTTCTAATAAATGTATTGGGCTAGGGTTAGGCTGAAATTGGGCCTTGCTTTGTAATTGGGTTTAAATGGGTTTAGGGTTTTGTTTTAGCCCGGGCAGAATTTGGGCTGTACAATTATCAAAGAAGCTAAGAAGGCTTGGGAGATAGGGAAAAGGCTGGGATTTAGTGTGCATGGTGATGAAGAATTGATTATCGAAGAGTTGATGAGGATCGATGGAAAGCATTAGGGGGATTTCAAAGGCTGTGGGCTGGGGGTTTTGCAATTCTGGTGAGTGGATTTTTTTCTTCTTTAATTTCAATCATTCAATTAGATTGGAATTGTGCATTTGTAACATGGAATGTCAGAGGACTGGGTTCGGGGGCCAAAATAGAATATGTATACAGAAGTATGAGAATACATAGATTTATTGTCTATTTTCTTCAAGAAACTAAATTGGGATTGGTGTTAGTAGATTTTATTAGAAAATTTAGGGGATGACTGCTTTTGGTTTTTAATTTGCTACTGCTATTGATTGATTAGGAGGGTTATTATCGTTATGGGTTGAGGGGAGTTTTTTGGTCGAAGTCGAAGTTTTGTGGGAAGGGATTAATGGTTGTTGATGGTAATTGGGTGCATGAGGGGTTTATGTTTATGCTCCCTTTAACCATTTGAATTAATAAATGTTGTGTGAGATAAGTTTAGGATTGAGGAGTATCTTTAGTTAAGAATGGATAGCTGGAGGGGATTTCAAGGCGATGAAATATCATAGTGAACAATTTAATTACTCGGGCATTGAGAAGGGATCGAAGGAGTTTGGAGAATTTATGATTAATGCTACCGAGATGGTGAGTGTTACGATGCTGGTTTTAAATATGGAGAATAAGGCCTTGTTCTTCATTTCTTTTGGGATGAACTTTTTCCCAAAAAAGTGCTTTTACACAAAAAGCAATAAAGAACAGAGGTAAAAAGTAGAAGCTTTTCAGCTTAATAAAAGTCCTTTTTCTTAGATGAAAAAGGAGAAATTTTGGTGCTTTTTTCAGCTCAAAAGTGCTTTTGAGGCTATATTACTTTTTTAGCCTTATTTGTTCTTTTTCTTTTTTTCCCATTTTTTCTAACGTTAGAATCCATTTTCCTCTTTTTTTTTCTTTTGTTTGAACTTTAATCCAAATATATGCAATGTTTTAATTTGTTAAGTTTATATTTTTTATGTTATATTAATATTTAATATTAGTTATATATTCAAAGTATATTTTAAAATAAAATAATACAAATGTGTTAAAAGTATTAATTAAAAATGAAAAAATTATTTTTAAAATAATATAATTGTGTCAATATCTAATTATAAATATTTAATTATTATATTTAAATATTTAAATATAGTTTATATATTCTAGTTAAATTTAATAAATAATTAATATTAATTACTTAGAAATCTTTAAAATTAATATTATATATTAAAATATTAAGAATAAGTTATAATAAATTATTTTTATATTATTGCTAAAATATCATAATATTAACTAATTTGAACATTATTTAAATACATATTTGTTACTTTATAATATCATGTCTAAAATGAACATTTTATTTCTCAAAAACACTTTTTGACAAACAATACCAAACACTCAAACTTTCAAAAGCACTTCTCAAAAGTACTTTTTCACAGCACTTTTCAAAAGTATTGCCAAACAGACCCTAAGTGGTGTTGGGTTAATTATTAAAAAGGAGAGTTTTAGGTGAAAAAATGTTCTGAATTATTGATTGGATGGAAGGGTGGATTTTAATTTCTTTTGCGACAGATTTTGGAACTTTAGGTCCTTCCATGAGTGCAGAGCTTCTGGTGGATGTTAGCTATTGAAGAATTCCCTCTATGGAATTTTTGGTTTATAGAGGGGTGATTTTTCAAAATCTTTCGGTAATCTGTCCTTGGTGTGAAAGAGAGCCGGAGAGTGCTGCCTTTTTGTTCTTCTATGCAGATTTATTGAAGGTTTTTGGTATAAAATTTTCGATTGGTAGGAAGTGGCTTGGAAACAGGTTAATGATTTTGAGGAATTCTTTGAATTCTGTAACAAAGTTAAATTGGCCGATTTTTGGAAGTTGTTTCTGGTTGATTTAAATATTGGCAGCCTGTTGGTAGGTTTGAATTGTATGAAATTGGGTGGGGTTCAAAAGCAAGAGGATGTCTATGGAAATTTTGGTTTTTCAATTTAAGATGAGGGTTCTATTGTGGATCAGGTCGGTGTATAATGATATCAATTTGCAGGAGAGCTTTTGGTGGTTTTGTTTAAATAGGTAGTGTTTTGATTCTTGCAAAACCAAATCAGCAGCTTTTTTCGACGACCTTCTTCTCTTGGGTGGTTAAAGTTTTATGTGTGTGGGGTGGCAAAAGTAGGTAGAGTGAGATGTGGTGGAGATTTGAGAGATAAAGAGGGTGTTGCATAAGCATTATTTTCTGGTTTAGTGGCTGTTTATGATGCTAATGTGGTCGAGGCTAGAGTGGTAAAGGTGACTCTAGAAGTATTATTAACTATGGATTGGAATAGATAGAGATATGTTTAAGGCTGGAAATGTTGTATTCTCGGTGATAGATTGTAAAGGCAACGAAATGACATCTTGGCGTTTGTTGCGTTTATTGAAAGAAAATGTTTAAAGCTTGGTGGTGAATTTTAGTATTGTTGCTCTTTTGCTGTCGTAATGCTGGTTTACGACTTTTTTAATTTGTTGAAATGCTATATTTCTGTTTGTTGTTCTGTTTTTCTTTTGACAACAACACAGTTCGAATGTTGCAAAAAAAAAGTACCAACAATGGAAGAGTATATGAGAAGCGTAGTTGTATCTTTTGGTTATATCATGTCAACCGTCGTATCTTTTATTGGAATGAGAGATTTTAACACTTGATATTTTTAATTGGGCATCTAACAACCTTAAAATCATTTATGTTTTTTTCATTGTTAGGCATCTCATGATAATGTTGCTTCATAGAAAGTACATTCTTTCAGAATTTTGCTAGAGTATTTTCAACGACTTATATTTGATGAATAAAACTCATATAAATATATAGTTTGAACAAGAGAGATAGCACTATGCATCGGCTGTTCAACTTGAATGCTTCATGAGAAAACATGCAATTTTAGAAAGAAAAAAAAAACATGTAGTGAAGTCAAGAAGCAAGTGGAGAATGCTTGAAAAGATAAAAACCAGGAATTGATATTTGATGAGATATCCAAATTTGTTCCAGGGCCAATTCTTACACAAATTCTAAATCTTACAAGGGTCATCGATTTCCTCTACAAGAATGGAGATGAGTACACAAATGTTGGAATAAAATACAAAGATGGGATAACTTCTTTGCTCATTGACCCAATCTCGGTCTCTTATTAAGGAATTAAGAACCTACATCATCTAGAAGAATTCTTAAAAATCATAATTTTTTTATGCAAATGTGAACTTCTGATAATACTCTAGAATGACATATTTTTTGTATTAATTACATATTCGTTTTGAGTACGATCCTACTAATTTGATCTATTTATGGTTTTTATCTTGTAGGGACTAAATTGAAGGCAAAAGGAAATTTGGGGGAAAAAACGTGAATTTAAAGATAAAATTGGCCAACATGCGAAGTAGGAGAGAAGTGGTGCCGAAAATACAAAGTATGGAAGACTTGGAGGGCGAAAGTACCAAGAAGAGATTTTATAAACACAAGACTCTATTTAATTTTTAATTATATTAGGATAATTGTTAAAGATTATTATTTAGATTTAATTTTAGCATTTATCTTTAATTATCTTTATTTATTTGTAATTATCTTTTAGAATTTAAGTAGGAATAGATTAGGTTTCCTAGTACTATAAATAGAGGATAGAGTGACGCAAATTTCACACTCATCTTTTCTGTAACACTCCCTCTCCCAAAAAGCTTAGCCTTTGTTACTTTTATTTTTCAATAAAATTTTATTTTATTAAACTTATTTCTTTTTCCCAAAAAGCATGAGCCACTAAACTCATCTAGCCAAAATTTGTCGAAATTCCCCAAAAAGGGTTTATAAGGCTTAAAATCCGCGCTTAGCCTTCCCAACGAGTATTCATCATTCTCTGCACTACGGGATTGATGCTTCCATCTATGTCTCTTCAAAAGTGATCTTTTCATCTTGTACAAAGGCAGCCGCTTTGTATGTTTTGGGAAGGTTACACAGTCGGTTCGTCAGCTTATTGCGTCAGTGGCTGTCGAGCCTAAGAGACAAAATGGCGTGACATTCGCTATTGAGAAGTGATGATCTAGTGTAAGATAGTCCCACAAAAGTGACGGTTAACTAGAGTTAGGTTCCTCTAAATTGTAAGTTTAAAATCTAAGTGGAACTAGTGGTCCTAGGCATCCTCTTCCACTATAACTAGTTTATTTTGTTCGAGAAGGATCACTTAAAAGCCGGAGATAGAATCCAAGGCGGATCGAGACAAATGGAGGTTGGAATCTCTCCATAAAAAAACTCTCTTTTCTCAACTCTGTCTTTCTTTACAATTTTAATTTTGATTTTCGCAATTTCAATTCAATCAAACTTTTAATTCTTTTTTATTTTTATTTTTTCTAGGTACAATTTTTTTGGGGCACGACTCTATCCAGGATTTCAAGGAACAAGCACTTGTGCAAATCCAGTCCTTGAGGATTTGACTCTACTTCCTTTGTACTACTCTTTTCCATTATTTTATAGGGATAGGATATTTTTGGTGCTCTCAACGATCGCATCAAATTTTGGCACCATTTCCGGGGACTGGTAACGTACTAATCTTGTTTCTTTGTTTCTTATGACTAGATCTACTCTAGGTATTCTTGCGTTTGATTCAGAAATAGAGAAGACTGCGAGAGCCAATCACAAGGAGACAAAGTTAAGAAAAAAGTAGCCAGGGGTGGTAGGAACTCAGAGTAACCTACTACCAGAAATTGAAGTTGATGACGAAGTTGAGTCTAGGGTTAACAAAAACCCTACTCAAACATTTGAAAATGAAAAAGTAGAAGTCAATTCACTAGAAGAAGTGCTTAACTCTAGGGTTAACGAAAACCCGAATCTAGCACATCAACCTATGGCTCAAATGATTCGGAAACTGGCCAAAGCTCCAAAAGAACAACCGCCATTGTGCATTATATATCCTAATATGGTTTGTTTTAGCATGAAACCTCAAGGGGTAACTGAGGATCAAATTAAATTAGGTGTTTTCCCTTTTTCCCTAGCAGATTCAGCTAGGGAATGGCTATTTTATTTACCCCTGGATCTATTACAACTTGGGTTGATCTTTCTCGTTTGTTTCTCAACAGGTTTTTCCAACATCGTGTGCAGCTGAGTCAAGAAGAGAGATCATTGGGATAAGGCAAAAAGAAGTAGAGTCTCTATATGACTATTGGAAGTGATTTAAGTGCAAGTTGCCCACAACATGGTATAACGAAACAAACTCTGTTCCAATATTTTTATGAGGGCTTAAAGCCTATAGAAATAAATATGGTGGATGCTGCCAATGAAGGAGCATTGGTCAATATGACTCCCCAACAAGCAAGGGACTTGATATCCACAATGGCTGCAAATACTCAACAGTTCTGAGCCAATCCTATGCCCCTTAGAAGGGTTCACCTGTAACAGCCTGATTTTAGGCCTAGTCGGAACAGTGGTTTCGGAACCACTATTTTAAGGTTGGAGAAAATTATTTTGATAGTATTTTATGTGTTATAACATGTTTATAAATGTGCATGAAAATTTTGGTATATTAATTTTAGCTATTTCTAGTCCAATTTCGAAAAAGGACAAAATCGCATAAAAGGTAAAAGTTGTATTTTAGTACCCCAAATGTGTCTAATAGCTAGAGTATTAAAATTGGGGGCCTTTAAAGTGAAATTAGACCCCTAAATATGGCTTGGCCGGCCATGGGACAAGAAATTTCAAATGGTCAATGTATTTGGTAAGGTGATGTCATATTAGGTGATAAAATGGTACCCTACGGAATTAGCTTCAACTTTTTCATTTTCTTCCTTCTTCTTTGACTGAAAATACCAGCAAAGAAAAGGGTTTTGAAGCTTTGAACTTTCAGCAAAGAAACTTCCTTGAAAGTAAGTGATTTTAATGCTTTTTCTTAAAGATTTTTACATTTTTGGAACCCCTAAAGCATGAGCTTTCATAAGAGGGGACTATTTTGCAAAATGATTAAGAGTCTAGGGTTTTTCCATGAATGTATATGTGTTGTTTTATGAGCTTTTATGGAAGAATATGAGTTGTATTTGCCTAATAAACAACTTTTGTGAAGGAAATTTGCATAAAAATACCTTAATAAGGTTATTATGCAAAGTTGTAAAATGGGTTGTTAATGTGTGTAATAATGATTTTTTTGAGTTGCCATAGTTATGAAAATGGTTTATCTAGGCTTAAGGAGTATAGAAATTGAATAAAAATCTTGTTTCGAGCCTAGGGGCAATTTGGTAATTTTGGCAAAATAGAGGGATAAAATTGTAAATTTTGCCAAAGTGTGTCAATGGACTAATTTGATTAGTACATTGTTTTAATTAGCTAAATGTGATGTTTTAGATGTTGAAAAATGCGATTTGGGCCTAGAACGGAGATAAGTGTGTATGTAAATAATACCATGCTATACATGTATTTAAATTCATAACATGAATTGTACAAATATTAATGTGTATGTGATTAATATAAATATGATGAGACAATGCCTTGATAAGCAAGGAAAAATCCCGTTTGAACCTTAGGAATAAAATAGGATACGAGTGGCATGTCACTAGGAATTATGAGTCTAGATGACCAGCTCGAGAGTGAGCATTTAAATGCCATGAGATATGAGACAGCTTTAGCTACAATTGAGGCACTTATGTGTAAAGGTTTTTCCGAGTATCCTATTAGTATTCCAAGTGTTCAACGGGTAATCCGAGGAAAGAGTTGATGATGGTCCCAATGAGGTAAGTCATTGGTGAGTATGCACTTGAGTTATGTTACGAGTTGTGCAGGTATGTACACTAAGCATATGAGAATGCCTTGGTATGTGATGATCTATGATGCATAAATAGGTGTTCTTACCATGATGGATGAAATGATGTTGAATTAAATTTGTGAACAATGATCATGAATGAGTAACTTAGCCTTAACAGATTTGAGTTACTGCAGTAGTTTAACTTTGAAAATGCACTAAAAATAGTGGAAAATGAGTTATAAGTTGAATAAAAAATTGAAATAAATTTTATTGAGTCTAGTTTCTTATAAAAGAAACCATGTAAGCAAAATAATTTCTTATAATGAGATATTCGAAGTTACGTGGGACAGAGTCAGAATGACTTCAAAATCCCCTATTCCGATTTGAGAAAATCATTATAAATTGTACAAAAATAGTTATGACTTATAATTTATGTGTTTAGAATCCTTAATGAGTCTATTTTCAAGAGAAATAGACAAGAACATTATTCGGGTCCTGTGATATGAGATAATTGAACTTTAGTGCAGGAGGGTCTAAACTGTCAGATAGTGAATCAGTGGTAACTTTGAGGAATAAAATGTACTAATTGGCTAAACCAAAAATTCTGGAAATTTTATCGTAGAAATTTAAAATAAGTATAGTTTCAAGGAAAATTAACAGAACTTAATTTGGAGTTTTTTAGCTCCAGATATAAATAATTCATTGACTATGGCTCAGGAAGATAGCTTGTCGTGAATTTGAGAATATGTTGTAAACATTGATAAAACATGTTAATGAGTTGCTTATTGTTTTCATATGTACTTACTTAGCGTAGAGTTTACCCCTCATTTCTCTCCCATGCTCCCTAGGGTTGCCAGGTTAGCTTGGGTTGGAGGCCGTCAAGGATAATATCACACTGTCGAGTTAACGCTATCAGCGTAAGTAAATCCTAATGTTTCGAGTTTATGGCATGTATAGGGTTTTAAGGTTGAATGTATGATATTATGATTTAACCAAAGGCATTGGCTTTTTATTAAGGTAGTATGTAGTCTTATAAATTGGCCTATGTTGGCTAATGGCATTATGGGCCTATATGATTATTCTTATGCATGTATGTTATTATCTCTTGTGATGTGGCTTACAGCATGTATGCCTAGAGATTGAATTGAGATTCATTGATGAGTTAGTAACTGATGCAAGATTAAGTGATTGGTAAATAGTTAATAATGCCTCGTGAATGGTTTATGGATATGATTATGCATGCTTAGTGATGGACATGAGGTTTGTGACGTAATGATAGTTATGACAAGTATGTGGTAATGATGTGAGTAAATTCTATGATATTTATTGCATAAGAAATTGTCATGAGCATAGCATGTTTGTAGATGCTTAAGAGCTCATTTATGCCATGTTGTATGCTATTGGATAAGCCTGTGTGCATATGTTGTGAGGGCGACAAATGGCTTGGAAAATAGTCTTGTAATTGTCTACAAGGGTAGACACACGGGCGTGTGTCTAAACCGTGTGTGACATACGATTTGCCCCATGGGCGTGTTGTCCAACCGTGCATCCCCTGCACTTAAAATTTTTAAGTGAGTTTAGTACACGAGTCACACGGGCGTGTGACATGGTCATGTTTTAAAGTCAGTGTTGCATACGGGCTAAGGGCACGGGCGTGTCCCAAGCCACACGGGCGTGTGTGACCGCACGGTCTATACCCACATGGGCGTTTGGAGCCTTAAAGCATGAAATTTTTCATTTTTTCTTAAGTTCTTGGTTTAGTCTCTAACCGCCTCTAATACATGTTTTGGGCCTCGTGAGCCCGTTTAAGGGACAAAATGTATGTGGAATGAAAAGTTTTAAATTGATCAAAATTTTACAGCCCGATTTTATATAGTTGGTTGAGTTTAAGTTCGGTAACACCTCAAACCCTATCTCGACATTGGATACGGGCGAGGGGTGTTACATCACCAGCTAAGTAATTCAACCTTAGAAGATAAAGTTGATAGACTTACTAATATTGTGAATTCTCTTGTTGTAGAAAAAGCAAAACCAGTTCGACTATGCGAAATATGTGCTATACTTAAACATACAACTAATGCATGTCCTAATTTGTATGATGATACTATGGCTTATTTGGATGTTGTGGGGAACTTTCCTGGGCCACCACAAAGTCGATATAACCCCTACACTAATACCTACAACCCAGGATGGAAAGACCATCCTAACTTGAGTTATGGGGCAAACCTACAATATAACCAGCCATACCAAAACCAGTTTCCACAATAGCCGTTAGATTCAGGTACCTTTCTAGAAACTATGGTTAATAAATTAGCAGCTAATATGCTTGAATTCCAATAGCAAATACAACGGCAAAATCTAAAAGGAAATAAAGATTTTCAACAGAAAACCTAGGCGTCTATAAGAGAATTGACCACATCAATTGAGAAAATAAACTCACAAAGGAAGATGCTGTCACAAACGGAACCTAATCCAAGAAACATGCAAATGCAGTGATGTTATGAAATGGAAAACTACTGGAGCCAAATCCTGGTAGAAATCTTGGCCAAGATTCCACCCAAGAAAAGTATGAGAATGATGAACAGGTCTAAACGAAACCTTCACTTCCCATAATTCAACCTCTATTTCCATAACGATTGAACCAGTATCAGAGACGTAGAGAGACAAGGAGATCCTTGAAACATTCAGAAATGTTGAGATCAACATACCATTGTTGGATGCCATCAAACAAATTCTACGTTATGCCAAGTTCCTCAAAGAACTCTGCACCAACAAGCGAAAATTGATAAACGCCAAATTATACATATCTATACCCCAAATACTTAGCATATTTATGGATGTTTATTACTAGATTTGTGGATTTTGGTTCTCTTAACCCGGTTATTTCATATTTTGTGCTCAAGAGAGCACCAAGAGTCAAAAGGAGCCAAAAACAAGCTAAAAAGGGACAAAATGGACCAAATCGAGAAGATAACACAGCCTAAGCCTTACCACACGGGCATCTCACACGCCCGTTGCCTTCGGGGGTGTCGACCAAGGTTTTCACGATTCACACGTCCTGGCCATTGAGCCCACACGGCCGTGTACAATTCAACGGATCGAACACGGCCTAGTAAAAATGTCACACGGCCGTGGCACACGGGCATGTCCCTTTTTTAAAGAGTTGTATTTTACACGGAAAAGGATACTTAGGGAGGAAGAAAGCCAATCCAAAGCCTATATAAACACGCTAAGTATGACCTAGAAAGGGTCAGTCTCTTCCAGAACTTTTCTGGAATACAGAACCACACGCAAGGAATTACTTGAAGGAAGCCAGACGATCCATTTCAAAAGCCGGAGCTACTCCAAGACTGAAGATCTCTCAGAATTACTTTAGGGGTTTTAGAGTTTTCTTTATGTTTTGTTATTTTCATACTTTTGAGATGTATTTTTATTTTATTATGAACTAAACCCCTTAGATACCTAAGGGGGATAAAACCTATGATGGATCTTGTTATTATTATCTGAACTGTATGATAAATACTTGATTTGTTCTTAATTATGTGTTTTTAATGCTTGAATTAATATTCCGGGTATTAATTCATGATTTGATGTGCTTATGCAGAGGAGGAATAGACCCTGCCTAAGAGTAGATTTGGCATAATTAAGCGGAGTTGATCAGATGCCTAGAAATAGGGTTACGAGATTTTGCCAGATTAGGGTGAGACCTAATATGGGAGTCCATAGAGTGACTTACTGCTTCCCTAGGGGTTTTAATCAAGAAAGAAATATTGATTAATTCAACTGAGGGTTAGACGTTATTAGTCTCGAAAGGGATAATAACATAGGTTAGGGAGTCTCACAGATCAAGTCAAGTGAATAAATCGTCCGGTTCAGAATCAAATAACAAGTGAAATCTAGGTGGATTCCTCCTTGGGTGTCGTCTTTATCAATTGCTTTTCTTCAAATCTTTTTCCAAATTTTCTCTTTGCTTTAATTAAATTAGTTAATTAGTTTAGATAATTAGTTTAATAAACAAGCTCTTTTATTTCTAGGTTAGATAATAAAAAGATAATTATTACTAGTACTTTTGGTTCCCTTGGGTACAATATCCCGGTCTTGCCATTACTATACTATTGTTTGATAGATGCGCTTGCCTTTTCATCGTGATAATAGTTAGTCTAGGTTTGATCTTCATTATAAATATTTATTACTTGCTACGAATCACGCGATCAAAAATTAACTAGTAATGAAAAGGTAAGCGTTGGTGAGAATGTATTCGCAGCGTTACCACGAAAGATGCCAACAAAATGCAAAGATAGGGATATGTTCACAATATCATGCAAAATAGGCCACTTAGGAATTAAAAAAGCTATATGTGATTTAGGGGCCTCCATGAATGTCATGCCTTTTTCTAATTATTAATCACTTAACGCGGGTTTTTTTTATGAAAACAGGTGTTATTATTCAATTAGCAGATAGGTCTATTGTGCATCCCGAAGGAGTCCTCGAGGATGTATTGGTAAAAGTCAACAGACTTATCTTTCTTACGAACTTTTGTGTGATAAAAATGGAAGAGAATAATGCTCCTGGGTCTTCAGACATCTTGTTGGGGCGACCTTTCCTTAGTACTACAAATACTAAGATTGACGTGCGTAGTGGAACTCTCACGATGGGGTTTGACAGGGAGATCATGAAATTTAACGTTTATGACGCTATTAGTCATCCAAGAGAAATCTTGAATGTAAACCGTGTCAACATAATTGACTCATTAGTAGAAGAAACTTTTGAGTCGACTTATGGAGATAAATTTAAAATAATGTTTGATGATTTTGAATTTGTTAATTAATTATTGGCTCCTATGGATACTAAATTTCTACCTTCTATTATGCAGACACCAGATCTAAAATTAAAACCACTTACCGAGCATCTCAAGCGCGTATTTTTGGAGAATGATGAGACCATTGCTGACTTAAAAGAGATTAAGCCCTTGACAGACACACATAAGATTTTCTTAGAGGAAAATACGAAACCAAAGAAAGAGGCATAATGATGATTGAACCCAAATATGGTGGATGTGGTAAAAAAAGAAGAATTTTCAAGCCTATACAAATGAAAGAACTCAGCTGGAATAGCCCCAATACTAGTTGGGGCATTAAGCTAGCGATGTTAAACAAGCGCTTGTTGGGAGACAACCTAATTTTTATTTTTCTTTATTTTTATTATTTATTATTTATTATTTATTTATTACTTTATTTTATTTTATTATTTATTATTTTATTTTGTTTGGATATTAATAAATTTTTCTTCTTCTGTCTAGGTAAACTAGCAAGGAAAAAACTCAGGAATTGGCATGCTTTCACAAACATCCCTTATTCTATCCCTATTCCAAGTAAGAATAGTACATCTCTACTTTATACTTACCCAAAATCTACAACCAAACACCCTTTCTTCTACACCTTCAAGCCCTAAATTTATCCCTTTTTCACCCAAACCCCTACCAGCCGCCGCACCTCACCCCCCACAACCGATTTTTCAAACACCATGGTAAGGACTTGCCCACCTCATCACCCTCCTCTCCTCCATGTAACGCCAAACCTTCCCCTCATTGTAGCTATACGTGAACAACAATGACTACATGGGGAGTTTTTCTAAACCCTTTTACTTTAACCTATTTTTTTCCCTTTTCTTTCACATAGAGGACAATGTGTTTTAAGTAGGGGGAGGCATTCCTTATTATTTCTGTCATTTTATCTGCTACTTTTACTATTGTGTTACTGTTGTTGCTGCTTTGTGCTCATTTCTGCCCACATTTATTTTTTTAGAATATTCTGCCTCTTTTCCTGCCCAATATTTTTACCAGGACTTGCCTACTATTTAACCTACAAGCATGATTCTTATCTAATGAGTTAGTTATGATTTTGTTAAGTTGGATTTAGACTTCACTGTTTTATTTTTATTAGGCTAAAATAATTATGATTAATAGAGTTAACCCTATCTTGCTTATAGTAAAATTGAAACCTTATCTTGCTTATAGTAAAATTGATTAAGTCTAAATGCAAAGAGGACACTTAGTACAATTGCATGATAAAATTATGTTCATGACTGTTAGGTGATTGCTGAAACTTATTTTTGACACATGATTGTTTTTCCTAGTCCTTCAAAATTAAATTATGTTTAATGATAATAATGTCTCCATGGTTATCAATGCAGCTTAAAAACGTGACTAGCTGAGTAATCAGGGTAGGGTGCTTAGATTGTTATCCTACTTCTCATCAAAAGGTTATCTGACGTGTTAGGTAAAATTCCACTAACCAGAATTAAAAATTTTTAGGAATGTGTTGGGCTGAGTAACCGGGGTAAGGTGCTTGGCTATCATCTCTCTTCGCGTAAAAAGGTTCGATATGTTCTTAAGAAAAATATAATAAATTATGAGTGTGTTGGGCTGAGTAACCAGGGTGGGGTGTTTGGCTGTCATCTCTCTTTGCGTCAAAAGGTTCAATACTTTCTTACACAAAAAAAAAAAAAACACAAACAAAATATATTAGTAAAATTACATTGGGGGACAAAAGGTGGAAACAAATAGGGTGTCTTGGTAAGTTTTAGTAAATTACTTAATTTTCGTGAAATAATCCAAGTTGATTTTGATTTTTGTGTAATTAAATTGGAATACTTTTTTAGATTTACTTATAGCAAGCTAAAGGTTCTCTTTATTTTCATATGCGTTAAGCCTAATTTTTATAAAACTTTGGAGTGATACTTCTTTCATGGAAAAATCTAATTTATCAGTGTATAGGAACCATACTTGAGGGCAAGCATGGGCTAAGTAAGGGGAATTTGATAATATTCTAGAATGACATATTTTTATGTATTAATTACATATTTATTTTGAGTACGATCCAACTAATTTGAGCTATTTATGGTTTTTATCTTGTAGGGACTAAATTGAAGGCAAAAGGAAATTTGGGGGCAAAAAGCATGAATTTAAAGATAAAATGGGACAACATGCAAAGTAGGAGAGAAGTGGTGCCGAAAATGCAAAGTATGGAAGACTTGGAGGGTGAAAGTGCAAAGAAGAGATTTTATAAAAACAAGACTCTATTTAATTTTTAATTATATTAGGATAATTGTTAAAGATTATTATTTAGATTTAATTTTATCATTTTATCTTTAATTATCTTTAAGTATATATTTTTATCTTTTAAAATTTAAGTAGGAATAGACTAGGTTTCCTAGTACTATAAATAGGGCATGGAGTGACACAAATTTCACACTCATCTTTTCTGTAAACACTCTCTCTCCCAAAAAGCTTAGCCTTTGTTCCTTTTATTTTTTAATAAAGTTTTATTTTATTAAACTTATTTCTTTTTCCCAAGAAGCATGAGCCGCTAAATTCATTTAGCCAAAGGTTGTTGAGAACCCCCCAAAAAGGTTTATAAAGTTTAGACTCCGCGCTTAGCCTTCTCAACGAGTATTCATCACTTATCTGCACTACAGGACTAACGCTTCCGTCCATGTCCCTTCAAAAGTGATCTTTTCATCTTGTGCAAAGGCGACCGCTTTGTATGTTTTGGGAAGGTTGCATAGTCGGTTCGTCAGGTTACTGCGTCAGTGGTTGTCAAGCCTAACAGACAAAATGCCGTGACATTTGCTATTGAGAAGTGATGATCTAGTGTAAGATGGTCCTACAAAAGTGACAGTTGGCTAGAGTCAGGTTCCTCTAAATCGTAAGTTTAAAATCTAAGTGGAGCTGGTGGTTGTAGGCATCCTTTTCCACTATAACTAGCTTATTTTTTCTGAGAAGGATCACCTAAAAGCCGATGATAGAACCAAAGGCGGATCGAAACAACTGAAGGCTAGAATCTCTCCACAAAAATACTCTCTCTTTTCTCAACTCTGCCTTTCATTAGAATTTTAATTTTAATTTTCACAATTTCAATTCAATCAAAATTTTAATTCTATTTTTTTTTCCAGGTAAGAAGGTTTTTTTGGGCATGACTTTGTCCGAGATTTCAAGGAACAAGCACTTGTGCAAATCTAGTCCCTGATAATTTGACCCTACTTCCCTTATACTATTCTTTTTCATTATTTTATATGGATAAGATATTTTTTGTGCTTTCAACAACTGCATCAACTTTCCAACTATATGTTTTTTGAAATGAAGAAACCCGAGTGTGAGAGAGAGAAAATTTTACTTATATTGCAAACAGAAAAGGAAACACTGAAAAGTGTTTTTCAATTTTATGTTGCCCACTCTGCATCACATGGTTTTTAGCTCATGGGTCTGCATTATTTTTTAAAATAGATTAATTGCAACTTTGATCCTTCATAGGATGTAGGTGATGTGATTTAATTCCTCAATTCATTCAATTTGATCATTACTACTATTTATCTAAATGACTTATCTAATTCTATTAGCACTTACAACAAGCTAGGTAAAATGACTATATTATGAATAGAAAATGTAAGAAATTGTATTATGAACTGAAGAAATATCTTTTCATCATCCCTTTCTTTGAACTGTACAAATATGTATTTATAGAGTACTACGAGCTTGTTGCTGTGAATAACTGCTGCTAACATTATAACAGACTTGCATAACAAACTTAGAATAACAACTAACAACTTACAACTTATACTAACAAGATTCGTTATACTCTAACATTCTCCCCATCTTCTTGAAAGGTAAAACCCAAAGTAAACTTCGAAACCGAGCAAAGAGTGAGGCAGAGAGTGGCTTGGTAAGAATGTCCACAACCTGATCGCGGGCACGAACCTCATCAATGATAATAGAGCCATCAACAACCTTCTCGTGAATGAAGAATAGGTTAAGCTCCATATGTTTGAACTAGAATGTAGAACAGGATTGGCTGCGATAGCAACGGTACTAGAGTTGTAACATCCTGATTTTCGGGTTTTTCGCGATTCCTGATATTTTAAGTAAATTTCTAAAATTTGGTATGTGATGATGGAATTCATAATTTGGGTATGTAAATGGGCTTATGGAAGGCCCATGAGTTGGCCAAAACCCGGTAGAATTTTTTTAAATTTTGGACTTAGGAGTTAGGGGTTCTGGCTAGGTGCCCTTGTATTAAGTTGTGGGTAAAGTGTATCACAAAAAGAGCTTTGGTAGAGTGGCAAGGGTGACGCCACTAAGCTCCTAAAAAGGTGGCGTGTGGGCATAGAGGAAGACTTGGGTTCGATTCCCTGTGTTGGCAAATAAGAGTATTTATTTTTGTGTGCAGGAAGGGTAAGTGTTGGAACTTAAGTGGATTACGTAATAGGAGAGTTGGATCAAGTCAAATGCATAAATTAAGGAGGGATAAGGGAGAGATTTTAGGGATGTGATAGGGAGATAGAGTTGGCGAATAAGGAGATTGAGAGAGGATTTTCGGCAAGGGGCATTAGGTTAGTAATTTCGGCATTAGGGTCTTAGTTGTGCCGATTTCTTCTTTGGTGTGTAGCCTTTTCTCTCTTTTCTTTTCCAGCCGAATCTACCTCCCTCCTATTCATTTTCTTCCTTTTTCTTCTTTCAAATCAGCCCACTATTTCCCTCCATTCACCATTGTTTCTTTCCCTTATCTCTATTTTTGCCGAAGTGAAGCAAAAAGCCGAAATCAGTGAAGATAGGGGGTGCCGATTCTTTGTGACCAGCAACCTTTTTCTTCCTTTTCAATAGTTGGCGTTCGGTTCCTTTACCTTTTAGACATCCGGATTCAAGAGGAGAATGACTGTGGTAAGTGTTCAAACTCTAAACAATTCCTAGTGTAGCTTTGGCCAAAAGCCGAAACTCCAAGTTTAGGGAGATGGCCGAATATGGGCATAGACTCTATGGGGTCTTCTTTTAATATTTTTGGTTTATTTAGTGAAGGAGCAGCAAGGTGTAGTGTCGATTTGGAGTAGCTTGGATCGCCGGAGTAGCTAGGCCTAGTCATCAATCGCGACAAAGGTAAGGTGCCTAAGGCCATTATGGATGGTGGCCGAATGTGTAAGTGTTAATATTGGAAAGTTCTTGATTTGGTTCAATTATTGCGAGCTGATCTTTTTAACAATTGATTATAGGAGAAATCGCATAGGAGATCTCGTCAAGGAATATCGCAAATCGGTGTGTAACGAACCCTTTCATAGCTTAAAGCGATAAAATGCGAAAAGCGAAATGCCAAATTACGGCATTTCGAGGACTTGTGAGCAAGCTGACGCTCACTAGTTAGTTAGAATCGATGAGACGATGATCGAGAACGATGGAAAGCGGTAAGAGTGTGATTTTGGCGTTCTTGGTAAGTTGGGCCTCGAGGGTCGAAGTGGGGCCCATTGGGCTTTGGGCCCATTTGGGAAAAATTGGTAGTAAACGAAATGTTATATGGCATGATAAGACTGTTAAAACCGTTATGGAATATAGGCTAAATGGGCCGAGATGACAAAATTGGCTAAGTAGGGCCCATTAAGGGTTTTAGGCCCAATAACTCGTTTTGCTAAAATGGGCCAGAATCACTGTTTACACCCATGAATTGTTAAGTAATCATTAATAAACATGGAAACCCTAATTTTTGGTAAAATTACAAGATTACCCTTATAATATGAAAATGACCGTTTGCCCTAGGTAAAAATGACCATTATACCCCTAGGGTTTATGTATGATTTTAATACATGGGATTTTGATAAATATGGTATGTATGATATGCACATGAAATGTATGATACGCACATGATATGTATGATATGCACATGAGGTAATCATAAATGCATTGGGTTGGGTTTTATATGGATGGAGGAAGTGAAAAGGGCTTATGCCCTGATTATCGAAAGGGCTTATGCCCCAGCTTATAAAAGGGCTTATGCCCTGATTATTGAAAGGGCTTTGGCCCCATTATTAAAAGAGGCTAGGCCTCGGTTATATGATAAAGCACTATCTTTGCCGCCAAAGGAGAGTTTGGCGGGGTGGGTCGAGTTAATCCCACATGGTGTGTTGGTTGGTACGGGTGGAGAGTAGCGGATGGTGGGTTGAGTAGTCTCCCAAATGGGTTGCATTCTTTCATTGAAATTATATGTGACATTGAAATGGGCCTAAGGGCCATACTGTTTCTGATAAAGGCTTGCCCAAGAATATGAAATATGAAAAGGCTTCGCCCGAGAATATGAAATATGAAAAGGCTTCGCCCAAGATTATGAAATATGAAATATGAAAAGGGCTACTGACCCAATGCATGATTGAGATTGGATTTGGGCTTAGACCCAAAGAGTCGTTATTGTTTTGGGCTCTGAAAGGGCTTGTTGCACTGAGTTTCCAAACTCACCCCTTTCCTTAACCTTGCGGTGAGCCTTGATGTGGGGACTTGGGCGGAGGGGATTGAGTGGCCACGGTGATCGTCTTGGGCTTTAAATAAAGTGTTGGTTTCGTTTAATTTCCTTTAACTATTATTTATTTTTGGGTTGTAATAAGGCCAATTTTAACTTTTCTTTTATTTCTTTTCGGATTATTTTAATTTTAATAACTTTAAAATTGGTTAATTATTATTCAAATGGGCTAGACTTAGGACGTGTTTTCAAAATGATACTTGTTTTCAAATTATCTCAACACCACGATTCATCGGTTAATCAAAGACGTCCACTTAAACAAATTTAAACTCGATATAACAAAGTGTGGCTATGGTTGTGGGCATGTCTAGGATTGATTCCAATCAAAGAGCTTGGTACTTAAGCGACCTTCATGGCTCACCTCCTCTGTCTCGGATACCTACACGGTGCCCACTTCCATACACTTTGTTAACTCAATAAAATATATGGTTTTAAAACATTAAAACGAAGCGTGGGTTTTCAACTCCAATGTGGCACGCCGATTCGCCATAACGTCTGGCTGGGTTTGGGGTGCTACATTTAGTGGTATCGAGCCTAGGTTGCAACAACTCGGTGTGGATCGGGTCCAAAATGTTTTCAAAACTTAGGCCTAAGAAGGGTATTTTTGGAAAATAGTTTTGAAAAGTTCATTTTAAATATGGTTATGAGAAATATAAGTAAAAAGGGTACCAATTTTTCCGTTTTAAATCAAGAGTTCAAAATAAAGGGAGTTTTCAAATCAAAGTTTTCAATTTCTATTTTCGATAATCAAAACATGTTTTCTAAATGGATTGGAGAAAGAAGTGGCGACTTGAATCCCGGCACCAAGTCAGTAAGTATATTTTCCTTACAATATATGATATTGATATTATGAATAGTCTTTGAGACCCTACTATGAGACTTTAGCTAGGGTAGAGTCATGTAAGCAGTAGGAATGAGGCTGTAGCTAGGCTACGATGATCTGAAAAATCCTTGAACTGCTATATCTACATAAGACATTTTCTTAATAAGCGGTGGAACGTTATACTAATTGCATAAAATTCAGAAACAGATAATTCGATATGAGTACTAGAGGAGCTCGTGGGCGAGGCCATGGACGTGGTCGCGAAGGGTGCAAGTGAATCTTCATCCTCGGGGCATAGGCCACCGAGAGCCACCGTGCCGCAAGCAACGGAGACTGGGTCTTATGATCGGGTCGGGGATGACGCTTTATCCCAAGCCATGTTAAGGGTTTTAGAAAGAGTGGCTGGAGCTAGTATCTTGGGACGGTGAATAGGGGTCTATATCGGAGCGACTCAAGCCAACGGAGCGAGGTATTTAGGGTGTATCTCGAGTGGCCCGAATGTGGCGTAATATTGGCCGGAGGCTACTGAGCGGATCATGGACGATCTAGATCGCTCGGTGGAGCAAAAGTGAAAGGAGTCGTGTCGCCGCTACGTGATTTAAGCATACCGATGGTGGATCACCGTAAGGAGAGTACCCCAATTGAGCAAGTAACCTAGGAATTGTTCAAAGCGCCTTTAAAGGGAGGTATGTTGGAGCAAGCTATGTGGATGCTCGTCGAAAGGAATTATTGAATCGACTCAAGGTGATAAGGCGTGGCAGTATATGAGGCGTAATTTTTGAGGTGAGTCGATATGCTAGTGGTATAGTGGTAACTGAATACGAGCGCAGTGTCCGCTTAGAGGATGGTCTCCGTGATGAGCTTAGGATATTGATAGCTCCACAGAGGGAGCGTGGTTTTGCTGGTTTGGTAGAAAAGGCTAAGATAGCTGAGGAGGTGAAGCTGAGTGAGCGACAGAATCGTGAGAAGGATCAACCCAGATTCAAGAGGGATTTTCGACCCTCGAGTGCCATGAATCGAAGTGTTAAAAGAGCAAGGATGGAGGAACCGGTTCGAGCAGTTCCAGTAAATACTTATAGACCACAGGCTTGCAGGGACTGTGGTAGGGTGCATATGGGGGAGTGCTGGAAACGAACTGGAGCATGTTTTCGATGTGGGTTAAAGGAGCATAAGTTCAGAGAGTGTCCTCGGAGGACAGCTCAGGAGCTAGCGGCAGAGCAAAGGGATGTCCAACCACGGCGAGGAGGACCACCACCACAGAGGGGTCGTGGGCAAGGTAGAGGTGGCAATGGTAATGGACGAGGACGTGGGGCACCTGGCAGAGGTGCTGGTCATGCTGAAGCTCGACAACCGGCGTTGGTTTATGCTGCACGACGTCGTGAGGAGGGTGACGCTCCTGATGTTATAACTGGTACGTTCTTCATTCATAGCATGCCTTACACTGCTTTGATTGATGTGGGTTCCACCCACTCGTATGTTGCTTGTGATGTATCTGGGGCTTTGGATGTGCTTCCTGAGAAGACTGTGAGTGGGGTATCAGTAATAAGTCCATTGGGACATTCGGTTAAGGTAGATAAAATTTTTAGGGCAGTACCGTTAGTGACACAAGATAAAATCATTGAAGGAGATTTGATGGAGCTGCCATTTCGGGATTTTGATCTTATTTTGGGAATGGATTGGTTAGCTAAGCACAAGGCGACGTTGGATTGTGCTACAAAGAGGATGGTACTAAGAACTGTCGAAGATGAGGAGATAATGGTCATAGGGGAACGAAGGGATTATTTATCCAATGTTGTTTCGACGTTAAGAGCCGAGAAGTTGATCCGGAAAGGTTGTAAGGCGTACTTGGCCTTTGTAAGTCAAACGGGACTTGAAGAGATAACGGTGGAGTCGGTTAGGACTATTAAGGAATTTCAGGATGTATTCCGGATGAACTTCCGGATTACCCTCAACAGAGAAGTCGAGTTTGGAATCGACTTACTACGGAACGACTCGTGTCCATTACGCCTTATCGGATGGCACCAAAGGAGTTGGTAGAATTGAAAGCTCGATTCAAGAGCTGTTGGATAGAGGTTTATAAGACCAAGTGTTTCTCATGGGTGCACCGGTGCCTGCAGATCTTCAGTAAAGAAGAAAGATGGGACTATGCGAATGTGTATTGACTATCGGCAGTTAAATAAGTGACTATCGTGAACAAGTATCCGTTACCAAGAATCGATGATCCATTCGACCAATTAAAAGGAGCCTCGGTGTTTTCTAAGATCGACCTTGGTTGGATATCATCAATTAAGAGTTAAAGAGGGGATATTTATAAGACGGCGTTCGGGACTCGTCACGGTCATTACGAGTTTCGGTAATGCCATTTGGGTTGACTAATGCACCGGCAGCATTCATGGATTTGATGAATCGGGTATTCCAGCCATACTTGGATCAGTTGTAGTCATTTTTATTGATGATTTTGAAAGCGGCACATAATGGACCTTGTGCTATGCATCCAAGAGGGAGTAAGTTGTATCGAGACTTGCGAGAGCAATATTGGTGGCCTGGGCTTAAGCGAGAAGTGACCAAATTTGTTGGGAGATGTTTGACATGTCAACAAGTGAAGGCCGAGCATCAACTACCTTCGAGATTGTTACAGCCGGTAAAGATACCACTTTGGAAGTGGGAAAGGGTAACTATGGACTTTGTAAGTGGGTTGCCGTTGACACCTTCTAAGAAGGATTCGGTTTGGGTGATTGTGGATAGACTCACGAAATCTGCTCATTTCATACCTGCCTGGACCGATTACTCACTTCAGAAGTTGGCCAGATTGTATGTGGCGGAAATAGTGCGATTGCATGGTGTGCCAGTATCGATAATTTCAGACCGAGACCCAAGGTTTACATCTCGGTTTTGGCAGAAGTTGCATGAGGCATTGGGAACGCGATTGGATTTCAGTACGGCTTTTCACCCTCAGTCGGATGGGCAGTCAGAGAGGGTTATTCAGATTTTAGAGGATATGTTGAGGGGTTGTGCTATTGAGTTTAAAGGCAGCTGGGAGGACCATTTGCCCTTAGCGGAGTTTGCGTATAACAACAGTTACCAAGCAAGTATTCAGATGGCTCCATATGAGGCACTATATGGGCGAAGGTGTCGCTCGCCTACTTGTTGGGCAGAATTGGGGGAAAGGCAAATACTTGGACCAGAGTTGGTAGCAGATACTGAAGACAAGATTAAGGTAATCAGGAAGAGGTTAAAAGAGGCGGCGGATCAACAAAAGTCTTATGCCGATCCGAAGCGTAAGGATATTGAATATGCGGTAGGAGACATGGTCTTTTTGAAAGTTTCGCCTTGGAAGAAGATCTTGAGATTTGGTAAGAAGGGTAAGTTGAACCCACGGTTTATTGGACCTTATCGAATCATTAAGCGGATAGGGCCGGTGGCTTATCAACTAGAGTTACCTCCAGAACAGGATCGCATTCACGATGTCTTCCATGTGTCCATGCTAAGGCGATATCGTTCTGACCCAACTCATATCGTGCCAGTTGCAGAAATTGAGGTATAGTCGGATTTGACCTTTGAAGAGGAACCTGTGCAAATACTTGATCGTGATGTCAAGGTGTTGAGAAAGAGGTCAGTCCCATTGGTGAAGGTACTTTGGAGGAACCATGGCAAGGAAGAAGCTACCTGGGAGACCGAAGAGGCAATGCGTCAGCAGTACCCTCAACTGTTTGGACCAGGTAAATTTCGAGGCTGAAATTTCTTTAAAGAGGGTAGAGTTGTAACATCCTGATTTTCGGGTTTTCGCGATTCCTGATATTTTAAGTAAATTTCTAAAATTTGGTATGTGATGATGGAATTCATAATTTGGGTATGTAAATGGGCTTATGGAAGGCCCATGAGTTGGCCAAAACCCGGTAGAATTTTTTAAATTTTGGACTTAGGAGTTAGGGGTTCTGGCTAGGTGCCCTTGTATTAAGTTGTGGGTAAAGTGTATCACAAAAAGAGCTTTGGTAGAGTGGCAAGGGTGACGCCACTAAGCTCCTAAAAAGGTGGCGTGTGCGCATAGAGGAAGACCTGGGTTCGATTCCCTGTGTTGGCAAATAAGAGTATTTATTTTTGTGTGCAGGAAGGGTAAGTGTTGGAACTTAAGTGGATTACGTAATAGGAGAGTTGGATCAAGTCAAATGCATAAATTAAGGAGGGATAAGGGAGAGATTTTAGGGATGTGATAGGGAGATAGAGTTGGCGAATAAGGAGATTGGAGAGAGGATTTTTGGCAAGGGGCATTAGGTTAGTAATTTGGCATTAGGGTCTTAGTTGTGCCGATTTCTTCTTTAGTGTGTAGCCTTTTTCTCTCTTTTCTTTTCCAGCCGAATCTACCTCCCTCCTATTCATTTTCTTCCTTTTTCTTCTTTCAAATCAGCCCACTATTTCCCTCCATTCACCATTGTTTCTTTCCCTTATCTCTATTTTTGCCGAAGTGAAGCAAAAAGCCGAAATCAGTAAAGATAGGGGGTGCCGATTCTTTGTGACCAGCAACCTTTTTCTTCCTTTTCCATAGTTGGCGTTCGGTTCCTTTACCTTTTAGACATCCGGATTCAAGAGGAGAATGACGTGGTAAGTGTTCAAACTCTAAACAATTCCTAGTGTAGCTTTGGCCAAAAGCCAAACTCCAAGTTTAGGGAGATGGCGAATATGGGCATAGACTCTATGGGGTCTTCTTTTAATATTTTGGTTTATTTAGTGAAGTAGCAGCAAGGTGTAGTGTCGATTTGGAGTAGCTTGGATCACGGAGTAGCTAGGCCTAGTCATCAATCGCGACAAAGGTAAGGTGCCTAAGGCCATTATGGATGGTGGCGAATGTGTAAGTGTTAATATTGGAAAGTTCTTGATTTGGTTCAATTATTGTGAGCTGATCTATTTAACAATTGATTATAGGAGAAATCGCATAGGAGATCTCGTCAAGGAATATCGCAAATCAGGTGTGTAACGAACCCTTTCATAGCTTAAAGCGATAAAATGTCGAAAAGCCGAAATGCCAAAATTCTGGCATTTTGAGGACTTGTGAGCAAGCGAACGCTCACTAGTTAGTTAGAATCGATGAGACGATGATCGAGAACGATGGAAACGGTAAGAGTGTGATTTTTGGCGTTCTTGGTAAGTTGGGCCTCGAGGGGTCGAAGTGGGGCCCATTGGGCTTTCGGGCCCATTTGGGAAAAATTGGTAGTAAACGGAAATCTGTTATATGGCATGATAAGACTGTTAAAACCGTTATGGAATATAGGCTAAATGGGCCGAGATGACGAAATTGGCTAAGTAGGGCCCATTAAGGGTTTTAGGCCCAATAACTCGTTTTCGCTAAAAATGGGCCAGAATCACTGTTTGCACCCATGAATTGTTAAGTAATCATTAATAAACATGGAAACCCTAATTTTTGGTAAAATTACAAGATTACCCTTATAATATGAAAATGACCGTTTTGCCCCTAGGTAAAAATGACCATTATACCCCTAGGGTTTATGTATGATTTTAATACATGGGATTTTGATAAATATGGTATGTATGATATGCACATGAAATGTATGATACGCACATGATATGTATGATATGCACATGAGGTAATCATAAATGCATTGGGTTGGGTTTTTATATGGATGGAGGAAGTGAAAAGGGCTTATGCCCGATTATCGAAAGGGCTTATGCCTCGCTTATAAAAGGGCTTATGCCCTGATTATTGAAAGGGCTTTGGCCCTGATTATTAAAAGAGGCTAGGCCTCAAGTTATGATAAAGCTATCTATGCCAAAGTGGAGAGTTTGGCGGGGTGGGTCGAGTTAATCCCACATGGTGTGTTGGTTGGTACGGTGGAGAGTAGCGGATGGTGGGTTGAGTAGTCTCCCAAATGGGTTGCATTCTTTCATTGAAATTATATGTGACATTGAAATGGGCCTAAGGGCCATACTGATTTCTGAGAAAGGCTTCGCCCAAGAATATGAAATATGAAAAGGCTTCGCCCAAGAATATGAAATATGAAAAGGCTTGACCCAAGATTATGAAATATGAAATATGAAAAGGGCTACTGACCCGATGCATGATTGAGATTGGATTTGGGCTTAGACCCAAAGAGCCGTTATTGTTTTGGGCTCTGAAAGGGGCTTGTTGCACATCGAGTTTCCAAACTCACCCCTTTCCTTAACCTTGCGGTGAGCCTTGATGTGGGGACTTGGGCGGAGGGGATTGAGTGGCCACGGTGATCGTCTTGGGCTTTAAATAAAGTGTTGGTTTCGTTTAATTTCCTTTAACTATTATTTATTTTTGGGTTGTAATAAGGCCAATTTTAACTTTTCTTTTATTTCTTTTCGGATTATTTTAATTTTAATAACTTTAAAATTGGTTAATTATTATTCAAATGGGCTAGACTTAGGACGTGTTTTCAAAATGATACTTGTTTTCAAATTATCTCAACACCACGATTCATCGGTTAATCAAAGACGTCCACTTAAACAAATTTAAACTCGATATAACAAAGTGTGGCTATGGTTGTGGGCATGTCTAGGATTGGTTCCAATCAAAGAGCTTGGTACTTAGCGACCTTCATGGCTCACCTCCTCTGTCTCGGATACCTACCGGTGCCCGACTTCCATACACTTTGTTAACTCAATAAAATATATGGTTTTAAAACATTAAAACGAAACGTGGGTTTTCAACTCCAATGTGGCACGTCAGATTCGGCCATAACGTCTGGGCCAGGTTTGGGGTGTTACAAGAGTTGTCACACCAAATAGTAGGTGGATCAATAGAGTGAAGTTGTAACTCCTTTAGAAATGAGACCAACCAAGCAACATCACTAGTAGCTGTAGCAAGACTTTGATATTCATCTTCGGCCATAGATCGTGAAAAAACTTGTTGTTTCATGGAACACCAAGAGACCGGTGTGTGACCAAAATACACATAGTAGCTTGTTGTAGACTGATAATCATCAAAATCCAGCCCCAATTAGCATCGTCATAACTGACAAACGAAAGCTGAGTAGATGAACGAACAACAATCCCATAATCAAAAGTACCACATAAATACCGTAAGACTCGCTTCAATACAACAAGATGAAAAGTAGTAGGAGCATGCATGAACTGACATATGCGATTTATCGCGTATGCAATATCTGGTCGAGTAAGGACCACATACTATAGGGCACCCACAAGACTTCTGTATTCCATAGAATCACAGAGTTTCTCTTCGTCATCCTTAGAAAGATGAGAGGAACTAATCGTAGGAGTGTGAACATTCTTCGCATGAGTTATAGAACTCCTATCTGTATGATCGTGAATGTACTTTTGTTGGCATAGATGAATAAAGCCTTATGCAGAATGAGTAACCTCAATCCCTAGAAAGTAATGGAGATCACCCATATATTTAAGTGAAAACTCCTATTCATTTACTAGACAAAGCTATTTATATAGGTAAGCATGCTCCCAGTAATAATAATATCATCCACATACACAAGAACATAAAGAGTGAAATCAGGTGTTACTTTAACAAACAAAGATGCATCAGACTTGGACAAAAGAAAACCAATGGGAAGAAGGAAGCATTTCAATTTATCAAACCAAGCACGTGGAGCCTGCCGTAAACCATAGAAGGCCTTCTTCAGATGACGGACCAAAGGTTTACTATTAGACACATACTGAACATACCCCAAAGGTTGCTGCATAAACACTTCATCAGTAAGATTGCCATTTAAAAATGCATTATTTATATCGATCTGACGAAGTTTCCATCCTTTGGAAACATCAATAGGTAGAATGATTCGAATAGTAGCAGGTTTAATTACCAGACTGAACCTTTCCTTAAAATCACACCCAAGTCTTGAGAACACCCTTTAGCTACTCATCGAGCCTTATGACGAGCAATCGTGCCATTCAAATTTTTATTTACTTTGAAGAGTCATTTGCACCCAATAACTTTGTGATTTTTCAGGGCCGGAACGAGTTCCCGGGTGGAGTTATTAATGAGGGCATCATACTCGGCCTGAGCAGTAGCACGCCATTCTGTAGTCGATAGTGCTTCTTCAATCGTGTGAGGCTCAGTGGTTTCAACATTCAGAGCCTTGGGTTTAAAAACACCAGCCTAAGACCAAGTAACCATTAGATGAGTGCTTGTGAGGGTTAAAGAAGCTGACAAAATAGGAGGAGAAACTTGAATAGTGGAAGGTATCATGGTTGAATTGGGTACATTATCAGTATTAGGTAAAGACAAAACAGAACAGGGTGAACATCAGAGTTAGAAGGTGAAGTCAGGATAAGAGGTTGAGAAAAGGAGGACTCCGTGGGTCGAGAATGAATAGGTTGAACAATAGGAACATAAGTTGGTGATCAAGATGAACTAGAAGAAGATGCGGGTCCGACCGTGTCAGACGTAGGAAATAGAAATTGATTTTCATCAAACACGATATTACGAGAAATGACAACAATACCATCTGGGGTGAGACATTGATGGCCCTTATGCTGGGAGCTATAGCCCAGAAACTACAAGGTTGCGAGCGAAATTCCTGCTTGTGACACAAAAAAAGATGCAGATACGGAAAATAGCAACACCCAAATACCCGTAAATGATCATATGTGGGATCTTTTCCATGCAGAACCTTGTACAGTGATTGACCATTTAAAACTGATGTAGAAAGATGATAAACCACAGTTTATACAAATTTTTATCCCATGCTTAGCACATTTACGAATGATTTCTCCTTAGATTTGGTGAATTCTATGCTCCTAATCTTTTAATTTCATGTTTTATACCTAGGTGAGCATAGGAGAGTAAAAAGAGCGAGAAACGGGCAGAAAATGGAGAAAATGGACCTACGTGGGAAATCAACATGGCCTGAACTTCCTCACACGGGCGTGTCACATAGCCATGTCCATTTAGCAAGATTGAAGCACGACTTACACGGGTAGAGTACACGTCCGTGCCTATTCAAAAGCCTTGACCACCGGCTGGAGTAATCACACACGGACGTGTCCCTGCCGAGCCCAATTATAGTCCTATTTGAAAAAAACCAATTTTGAGGGCTCTTAGGCATTCTAAAGCCTATTTAAACATTTGAGGAGGCACTTAGGAGGGGTGATATGAAGTAGGAAGCAAGGAATTACTCAAGGAAAGCCGATTGATCGATCTTAGAAGCGGATTCATCATCAAGACTGAAGATCTCCCTTCAAGTTCCTTCAGAAGTTTTGGGTTTTCTTATGTTTTGTTATCTTTATGATTTTGAGATGTTTTCTTTTACAATCATGAACTAAACCCCCTAAATACCTAAGGGGAATAAAACCTAAGATAGATCTTGTTATTATTATCTGAATTGTATGATAAATATTTGACTTGTTCTTAATTATGTGTTCTTAAATCTTGTTTTAATATTCCAGGATATTGGTTCAAGTTAATGCTCTTATTCAGAGGAGGATTAGACCTTGTCTAAGAGTAAAATTGTCATAATTAAGTGGAGTTGATTGTGCGCCTAGAGATAGGGTGACAAGATTTTGTCGGATCAGGGTGAAACCTAATAAAGGAATCCATAGATCGAGTTAATGCAATTTTAGGGTGTTAATTAGAATGAGATTTCAATTATTCAACCTAAGGTTAGACGTTATTAGTCTTGAGAGAGATAATAATATAACTTAGGGATTTTTACGGATCAAGTCAAATGAATAAATCATCTGATTTAGAGTCAAATAACAAGTAAAGTCTAGGTGGATTTTTCCTTATGTATTGTCTTAATCAATAGAATTTTCCCAAAAGTATTTTCCCAAGTTTTCTTTCTGTGCATTCTTAGTTAGTAATTAGTTTAGATAACCAAACCTCTTGATTTTAAGGCTAGATAATAAAAATGAAGTAAATACTAGTACTCGTAGTTCCTTTGGGTTCGACAATCCAGTCTTGCTGAACTATACTACTATTCGATAGGTACACTTGCCTTAATCGTGATAATAAGTTAGTCTCAAGAACGATTCATTTATAAATTTTAAAAACCAGTCATGAATATCACGCATCAAGTTTTTGGCGCCGTTGTCAGGGAACTAGGATATTAGGAACACTCAATTTTTATTGCTTTAGCCATTTTACTTTTATTGCAATTTCAAGTTTTTTCCTTTTCTAATTTTTCATTTATTTTCTTTTGACAGGTTTTTTTTAGTTTATGACCAGAAGAAACCCGTCAGGACCGCTACTTTTTAAAGGTGAGGTTAACCGCACAATTCGCAAAAACTGAAGAGAAATAAGGCAAAGCCTAAGATACACAAAGGACGAGCAAGAGGGCGATACTTCAACCACAACTGAGGAGATGGCTGAAAACCAAGAAAATCTGCTACCTCCTGCGATTGCTGCTGATCCAGTAAATCAAAATCCTACTCCACGCACTATATATGATTATGCTAAACCTAATTTAACAAGAACTGAGTCAAGTATAATTAGACCTACTATTGCTGCCAATAATTTTGAACTGAAACCTAACACAATTCAAAGGATGCAATAGTTTGTTCAGTTTGATGGTTTGCAGGATGAGGATCCAAACAATCACTTAGCAAATTTCTTAGAGTTTTGCGACACTTTTAAAATCAATGGCATTTCTAATGATGCTATTCGCCTTCGGTTATTCCCTTTTTTGTTGAGGAATAAAGCTAAACAATGGTTGAACTCGTTACCACGAGGGTCAATCACTACTTGGGAACAAATGACAGAAAAGTTTTTACTTAAATATTTTCGGCCGGCTAAAACAGCTAAGTTGAGGAATGACATTTCTTTCTTTGTGCAGATAGATCTAGAAACACTCTACGATGCATGGGAGAGATATAAGGATCTGTTGAGGAGGTGCCCTCGCAATGGGTTACCACTCTGGCTATAGGTTCAGACATTTTACAACGGTGTGAACAACTTAACGAGGCAATTCATCGACGCGCCACCGGTGGAACTTTGAATAACAAAACACCTGAGGTGGCTTACAAATCTATTGAGGAGATGTCACTGAATAACTATCAGTGGCAAGTTATGAAGACAAAGTCGACGAAAGCAACTAGTGTTTTCAACCTCGATGCGGTTACTATGCTATCTAACCAAGTAGAACTCTTAAATAAAAAGATTGACGGTTTGTGTGGTTCTACCCAGGTACCTCCAGTGATGAGGTGCGATTCGAATAGATGAGAAGCATGCACAGAATATCAACCCTTCAACCCTAGCATCGAGGAGGAACAAGCCCAATATATGGGTAACAATAACTCTAGACTCCAAAATAACCTGTATAGTAACACTTATACTGCAGGTTGGGGAAACCATCCAAATTTCTCGTGGGGCGGTCAAGGAAATCAAAGGCCACAACATCCTCTGGGTTTTAAACAACCACCTTACTAGCAGGAAAAGAAGCCAAACCTTGAGGAGATGTTAACAAAGTTCATCTTGGTGTTAGAAACTCATTTCTAGAATACCGAGACAGCCCTTAAGAATCAACAAGCATCAATCCAAGGGTTCGAAACTCAGATAGGTTATTAAATTGATATCTGAAAGACCACAAGGTAGCCTGCCGAGTAATACTAAATCTAACCCAAGGGAGCAAATCAATGCAATTACCATTCAAAATGAGGAAGGGTTAGTTGCACTGAACCAGAACCGAGGCAAGAAGCTATGGTACGTAAATATAAGGGTGAGGTGGACCATAATGACCAGAAACTGGTAAGTAAAGAATACAAACCTCTTGTGCCATACCCAAACGCGACAAGGAAAGACTGCATAGAAGAACAATTCGGTAAATTCCTTAAATTATTAAAAAAGTTACATTTTAACTTACCGTTTATTGAAGCACTTTCACAGATGCCAAACGCAGTTAAATTCTTAAAGGAGCTTTTAACAAATAAACGAAAGTTGGATGAGGCATCACATGTAGAGTTGAATGCAGTTTGCTCAACCATACTACAGAATAAGCTACCCAACAAATTGAAAGATCCAAGGAGTTTTACGATTCCTTGTTTAATTGGTAGTTTAAATGTTCATAATGCATTGGCTAACTTAGGGGCAAGCATTAATGTTATGCTTTATAAAATGTTTAAACAGCTAGGTCTTGGGAAACCCAAAAAAACTAGGATGAGTATTCAATTGGCTGATAAAACCATTAGATTTCCTAGGGGTATCATTGAAGATGTTCTTGTTAAGATCGATAAATTTATATACCTAGTAGACTTTGTTGTTCTAGACATGGAAGAGGATAGTAACGCACCTTTAATTTTAGGACGACCTTTTTTAGCGACTGCTAGAACCATTATTGATGTTGGTACAGGTGAACTCATACTTCGTGTGGTAGATGAAACAATCACCCTTCAAGCTCGTAATTCTTGTAACACAACAAAAATTGAAGGTGGTTGTATAAATCATTCTATTAGTACTGATCATGTGGTGAAACCTTCTGTGCAGGAAATAGTTTCGAAGAATGCATATGTGTCGTGTTCAAACAACAACAAAGGACCTATTTATGAAGAACGAAGGCTACAAATGGAAGCGCTAGATGAATGGCAGACATAAAAACCAAGAACACCCGATAAACCAAAACCGAGCTAGGACGATTTCATTAGCTCACCAAATCAACTGAAGGTTGGAGGCAAAGTACTACTAGATGCAATAGATCCTCGCATTACCACTTCTGAACCTAATGAAGAAATTTCCCTTACGATACTCAGTATTTTTCCATATGGTACAGTCGAGGTAATTCATCCCAAATATGGCACCTTTAAGGTAAACAATACTCATCTTAAACCTTATATTGATAAAGTTGATAGCAGGGATGAGGAGTGTAAACTCCTCGCACCACCTTGACCATGCAGAAGAGAGGTAAGTCCAGCTTAAGACTATAAATAAGCACTTCTCGGGAGGCAACCCGAGCACTAACAGTAATGATTTATTTAAATACTAGTTTTTATCATCTAACCTACTAACTGAATCTTGAAAAATAGGGTTTCCCCCCCCACACGGCCAAGTACACGGGCGTGCCTTAGGCCGTGCTCAGACCATAGGAGGAGACACGGTTGTGCGATACGACCGTGGGAAAACAGGGTAAAATTTTTTTCCCAACACAGGATACAATAAGTTACCACGGCTATGCAACATGGCCATGGGCGAAATTTCCAAAACAACACAAGCTGAGACACGCCCGTGCCTTGAAACTGTGGTTGAAATTGATAATTTAACACAGGCGTGCGACACGCCTATGTCATTCCACCGTGGTCGACACTGTCAAAAATAACACGAGCGTGGGCTATCATACACGGGCGTAAGAGAAGTAAACGATGAAAGACACGGCCATTCAACACGGCTGTGTGCACACACAAGCCCAAGGAACACTGGCGTGGGCTGAATGTCAGACACACCCAAATTTAAAAATTGCAAAACACACGGGCAAAAATCAGGGCACACAGGCATGTCCCACGGCCGTGTGCCCAAAAAGCTATATAAACCCCTCACTATTCATCATCTTCCTCCTCAAAATTCCCTAACCCTAGCCATTGCAACTTTACACACCCTGCCTGCCACGCCCATGTGCCGCCTACAACACTATTTCTGACAACTCAAGCTTTTCCCTTTTGCATTTGTTTACTCTTTTCTCTCTATTTTCTTCAAATATATTGCCTATTTCATGTTTTCTCTGGACCATTTGACTATTTTAAGTGAACATTCATTGTAGAATAATAATACTCATGCTTGTCATTAAAGAATTTTGTCATTTTTCATACTACATTCATCCATTTTTCTCGTTTCCATGGATTCTATGCTACCCACGTGCACTTATGCATTAAATATTCCCGTAGCATTATCCTCATATCCCTATTTTAATGACTTGATATATTTACTTTAGTTGTTTTAGTTCTCTTCATTTACTATGTGAATCTCATGAAATATTCCTAATTAGTTTTGTTTTTCAATGTTATTTTTGGTACGTATTGGTTGAACTTCGACTTTTTCATGCAGGTACAATGTCGCCCTCATATGGTAAGAAGACCGTTGTTCCCATCTCGAAGAAGAGAAAATGAGTAGGGTCATCCTCGGGTCCTACCGCAGAGATTAGGCACTCGTTCCTCCAGGTTCCTTTGGGACCTCAGGAAGAATTATATAAGATATTACGGGCTCGACCCCTAGGTGTGGGCCATTGTATTGACTGGGTCGCACTTGAACAGATTCATTTAGCTAACGCGATCCAGGCCCTCCTAACAATTGACCCGTGGGGGCTCTTCTTTGAGATCGTCGAGCTAACGTATCTAGAGTTCACATTGGAACTCTGTTCGATGTTTCATCTTCAGACCGTCATGACCAATTTCGATGATCCTAGAATGGTCCAGTTCTGCCTTGGTGGTCTAGTACACCAGCTGAGCATACCCGAGTTCGGGGTTGCACTAGGGCTATACACGGAGGAGTTCGTGGACGACAATGAACTCAACACCGTCCACCGCCACATCCACTACTCCCTCTTAAAATGCTGGAGGGACCCCGTCCCTGCCTCGGCCACCTACGATCTTAACTGCTCCAAGGCATCGGCTCTCCCTCCAACCTTAAGGTATCTACACGCCATCTTAGCTCACACTCTGACAGGGAGATGAGAGAGCACTGGCGTCGTCACCACCTACGACGCCTATTTCCTATAGAGCATGGCAAATGGGCATGTGACAACCCTAATTGGACCATAGTCGGGAAGTGGTCTCGGGACCACAAAACCGAGTCATAAAAATATTTAGCCGTTATATTTTATGTTTATTATATGTGAATATGAATGTGTGAAACTTTTAAGCTTCGATTTAGTCGATTGCATGTGAATTTAGTTAATAGGACTTATATGTGACACTTTTGAAATGTGATAGGTTAATCTATAAGGATCTATTAAAGCATGTATTGAAAATAATGGTTTTGCATGTCAAATAATCCTTTTTATAAATAGTGGCCGGCCATGATGATGACATATATTAAAATATGTATTAAATCTTAATTAAATGGTTATTATTTTATGTAAAAGAAAGGAAATAAATAAAAGAAATAATAAGGATAAAAAAAAAGGGGGTGATGAAAACAAAGTTATAATTTGGTTCTTCTTGGCCGAATGTAAAGAGGAAGAAGGGAGGAAAGCATTCGGTCATCTTAGGTTAATATTAAGCTCAAGAGCATAGAGGGGCAACATCGGATAGAGGAAAATCTAAAGTCACGGAATAGCCAAACCGAGACTTGTTCAGAAGGATATAAGGTAAGTTTTGAGTAATCGCCTTTAGTATAAGATTTACGATGCCTTGATATGTATATGCTAGATGAACATTATCTTTTAGTTCTATTTGATCTAAGATGTGTGGTAAATAATTTAATTATATGACATATAGTTGAATGGTTAATTCGGGTTAAGTTGGATTGATGAAAGGTAGATGTGATTTGTTTGTATGATCTTCAAAACGAAATGAAAATGATGGTGTATATTTTGCCCTTATATACGAATGGAGCAATTGAATTACCAATGTAATAGGCTATGTGAAATGTGTTACCATGTGAATATATATATGTGAAAATTGTATCCGGACTTCATGTCCGCAGGCTATAAGCGAGAATTATATCCGACTTTAGGTCCGCAGGCTATAAGCGAGAATTATATCTGGACTTCATATCCGCAGGCTATATGCGAGAATTATATCCGGACTTTAGGTCCGCAGGCTACGTGCTGGACATATATCTGAATTTAAAGTCTTGAAGGCTTTATGCTAGTGACTGGATTCGGGTTCTAACCTAGCAGGCTTAATGTCGATAATTCGAGTAAGGTTATGAATTGAATGTACTATACAGTATGAAAAGCAGGTACGCATTTCGTACACTTAAGCGAACCCACTTTTAGATTGAAGTTTCATATATAAGGAATGGAATGTGCATATGTATGTATAGATATATGTATGGATGAATATCGCATCTATGTATATGAAAATAACTACTTCGGACGATGTCTTTATTTATATGAAGGTATACGATTAAATTATTTCTATAATTCATGTTTATGATCGAGGTTCAGGTTGTGATCTCTTTGTATGTTAGTGTATATATATATATATATGTAATTTCGGGCAAAAAGGTATACTGCTGATTTCGAGTTTAATATTTTGAAATGTTGACTTATATGTCAAATTTTACCTGTTTAAATTACTTAAGACTTACTAAGCATCATTTTGCTTACTCCGTTACCTTGTTTCCTTGTGTTATAGATTGGTCGTTAGCTGTCGATCTCGGGAATTCCAAGTCAAAGTCATCCACACTACCCAAGCCTTTTTGGTACTTTTGTACCTGAACTTTGTTAATGGCATGTATAAGACCGACTCTTATTGTTAATTTTAGCATCTTTTTGGTATTGTATATTTGTATAGTCATGCTGAAATTGCTTGTTAAGTTATTATACGTATTTCATATAGTTAATATGTATGTGTGGTTGATATTCAATTAATGTTGTAAATGTTTTTGGTATGAGTTGAACTTAGGAATTATTCAATAGCGTTAAAGGAGATTTCGTGCTTGTTTTGTAATACTTCTTAATCCCTCCGGCGACGGGTACGGGTTAGAGGTGTTACATTTTATTGGTATCAGAGCCACAGTTTAGTCGATTCTAGGACTACCGTAATACGTTTGGGTCTAGCTATACATGCCATTATGTGTTTATTTGGTAGTGTGGTGATTTCTGACAGTTAAAAGTGTGTTTATTTATAGTAATGGATCCCGATCCCAACCGAGCGGTAGCTGATGATGTTGAGAGTGTAGCGCCTGCTCTCGCACATGGGACAGCACCGGTAGACTCTCAACTTATTGCTAGTAATCAAAATGATGAGGCTAGGCAAGCATTTTATAGTGTGATGAATGATTTGCTCAATCCGTACATTCGAACTAATACGGCTGTTCCACAACCCCCACTCCCGACCAATACACTCCCTGCATTTGCAGTACCTTCGGTAATTGATCAGATGAGGTTAAATAAGCCCCCAGTTGACAGAATCCGAAAGCACGAGGCACTGAATTTAAAGCTACAGACAGCGACGATGCCGAGCAAGCTGAATTTTGGTTGGATAACACTATCTGGGTACTTGATGAACTATCTTGCACACCCGAAGAATGCCTGAAGTGTGCTATCTCTTTGCTACGTGATTCTGCCTACTATTGGTGGAATACGCTGATTTCTGTTGTACCCAGAGAGCGAGTAACTTGGGAGTTTTTCCAAACCGAGTTTCGGAAGAAGTATATCAGCCAGAGATTCATTGATAAAAAACGGAAAGAATTTCTTGAACTTAAACAAGGTTCCATGTCAGTTACTGATTATGAACGGAAGTTTGTGTGGCTTAGCCGGTACGCTAGAGAATGCGTTTCTTCAGAAACTGTAATGTGTAAACGTTTCGAAGATGGACTGAACAAAGATATAAAACTGTATGTTGGCATTCTAGAAATCAGAGAATTTGTAGTACTTGTCGAGCAAGCTTGCAAAGCCGAAGAACTCAATAAGGAAAAAAAGAAGAGCTGAAATGGGAGCAAGAGAGTTTCGTAAAAGATCCTCGAGAAAATCTTTTCATCAGTCATCGAAGAAATCTAGAGATGACTCGGGTCGATCTAAGAATACTTCGGGTTTTTCCAGACAGGATCGTGATCGACCCCCTGTGAGTACACGAGCTACCTCTGTTGCCAGTGTTGGCAATGATTATCAGGACAGATCTGAGTGCAAGCATTGTGGCAAATGACATTCGAGGAGCTGTAGATTTCATGATCGCTCCTGTTTCAAATGTGGATCGGTTGATCATTTTATCCGAGATTGTCCGAAATTAGCTGAACAGAATACTGATCCAAGTGGAAGACCTAGTAACACTGTAACGCAAGGCAGACCACCTAGACCTGCGGCTAATAATAGTGGAAATCAGAAAGGGACTAAAATATCTGCCAGACGTTTCGAGGCTCATGCTCTGCCAGAGCCTATCTTTGTCTGACGCGTGAGGATGCTTCTTCGCCAGATGTTATTACCAATATTTTCACTCTTTTTGACTCTGATATTATTGCTTTAATTGACCCCGGTTCTACTCATTCATATGTGTGTGAAACTTTAGCAACCAGTAAGACTTTACCTGTTGAGTCTACTGAGTTCGTAATTCGGGTGTCAAATCCCTTGGGTCGTTATGTACTTGTTGACAAGGTGTGTAAGAAATGTCCCTTAGTAATCCGAGGTTCCTGTTTTCCGACCGACTTGATGCTTTTACCGTTTGATGAATTTGATGTTATTCTCGGTTTGGATTGGTTGGCAGTACATGATGCAGTTGTGAATTGCAAAAGTAAGACCATTGATTTGAGGTGTGCAAATAATGAGATAATTCGAGGAGTTGAGTCCACTGACTTGAACGCATTGCCAGCAATAATATCCTCGATATTGGCTCAGAAACATGTGAGAAAGGGGTGTGAAGCATATCTTGCATACGTACTTGATAGCAAAGAGTCAGAAAAGAGACTTGAATCAGTGCCAGTGGTTTGTGAGTATTCAGATGTTTTTCCTGAGGAGTTACCGGGATTACCACCCGTACGAGAGGTTGAATTCAGCATCGATCTAGTACCTGGTACCACTCCAATTTCGATAGCTCCGTATCGAATGGCACCAATGGAATTGAAAGAATTGAAAACTCAGTTGCAAGAGTTGACGGATAGAGGTTTTGCTCGACCGAGTTTTTCACCTTGGGGTACACCGGTATTGTTTGTGAAAAAGAAGGACGGAACCATGAGATTGTGCATCGACTATCGTCAATTGAATAAAGTGACAATAAATAATAAATATCCGTTACCGCGTATTGATGATTTGTTCGATCAACTAAAAGGAGCCTCTGTATTTTCGAAGATAGATTTGAGATCAGGTTATTATCAATTGCGAGTTAGAGACTCAGATATACCCAAAACTACCTTCAGAACGAGATACGGTCACTATGAGTTCTTAGTGATGCCGTTTGGGCTCACTAATGCCCCTGCGGTATTCATGGATTTGATGAATCGGATCTTCAGACCATATTTGGATCGGTTTGTAGTTGTGTTTATCAATGACATTTTGGTCTATTCGAGAGATGAAACTGAACATGCTATAAGCACTTGAGATTAGTGTTACAGATTTTACGGGATAAGCAGTTATATGCTAAGTTCAGTAAATGTGAGTTCTGGTTAAGAGAAGTTAGTTTTTTGGGTCATGTGGTGTCAGCATCGGGTATTCTAGTTGATCCGAGTAAAATTACAGCCATACTTAACTGGAAGCCTCCAAGAAATATTACTGAAGTTCGGAGCTTTTTGGGACTTGCCGGTTATTACAGACGATTTGTAAAGGGTTTCTCGACGATAGCCACACCAATGACGAAACTACTTCAGAAGGATGTTAAGTTCAAATGGTCAGAAAAATGCCAGAAAAGTTTCGATCAATTAAAAACTTATTTGACTAAAGCTCCAGTGCTAGTGCAGCCCGAATTAGGTAAAGAGTTTGTCATTTACAGTGATGCATCTCTACTTGGGTTGGGTTGTGTATTGATGCAAGAAGGTCGAGTCGTAGCTTACGCGTCGAGGCAATTGAAACCGCATGAAAAAAAAATCTATCCGACCCATGATCTAGAATTAGCTGCCATCGTATTCTCTTTGAAAATATGACGACATTACTTGTTTGGTGAGAGGTGCCATGTATTTTCGGATCACAAAAGTCTCAAATATTTGATGACTTAAAGAGATTTGAATCTGCGACAAAGACGTTGGCTTGAGTTGCTAAAAGATTATGAGCTTATCATTGACTATCACCCGGGAAAGGCTAATGTGGTTGCGGATGCTTTAAGTCGTAAGTCACTGCTTTCCCTTCGAGCAATGAATGTACATCTGTCTATTGTATCTAATGATGTGTTAGTAGCAGAATTGAAGGCTAAACCATTGTTGATTCATCAAATTTGAGAAGCTCAGAAAGTCGATGATGAATTGGTTGCAAAACGGGCTGAATGTGTTTTGAATATGGAATTAGAGTTTCAAATTGATGATGACGATTGTTTAAGGTTCAGAAGTCGTTTGTGTGTTCTAAGAAATTCAGAACTCATTTCGATAATTCTGAACGAAGCTCATTGTTGCCGAATGTCAGTTCACCCGGGGAGTACAAAAATGTATAACGACCTGAAATGTCAATTTTGGTGGCACGGTATGAAACGAGACATTTCTGATTTTGTTTCGAAGTGTTTAATATGTCAACAAGTGAAAGCAGAACACCAAGTGCCTTCGGGATTACTTCAGCCGATCATGATACCTGAATGGAAGTGGGATCGAGTCACAATGGACTTTGTATCTAGATTGCCATTGCCATCAAGTAAGAAAGATGCGATCTGGGTTGTTGTTGATAGACTGACAAAGTCGGCTCATTTTATTCCTGTACGTACGGATTATTCCCTTGTCAGGCTAGCTAAAATGTATGTATCTCAGATTGTAAAGTTACATGGAGTACCCATTTCTATTGTGTCCGATAGAGATCCGAGGTTCACATCGCGATTTTGGAAGAAATTACAAGAAGCTTTGGGTACCAAATTACATTTTAGCACTGCTTTTCATCCTCAGACTGATGGTTAATCCGAACGAATAATTCAGATACTCAAGGATATGTTGATATGTTGCATCCTTGAGTTTGGTGGCTCGTGGGAACGGTATTTACCTTTAATTAAATTTGCTTACAACAATAGTTTTCAATCAAGCATTAAGATGGCACCTTACGAGGCTTTGTATGGTCTTAAATGCCGTACACCGTTATTTTGGACCGAGCTTAGTGAAAGTAAAATTTTCGGAGTCGATTTGATTAAAGATGCTAAACAGAAAGTGAAAGTAATCAGTGAAAGTCTGAAAGTAGCTGCAGATCGTCAGAAGTCGTACGCGGATTTGAAACGAAAAGACATTGAATATCAGGTCGGTGACAAAGTGTTTCTTAAGGTTTCACCTTGGAAAAAAAATGCTCAGATTTGGCCGTAATGGCAAATTGAGTCCGAGGTTTATCGGGCCGTATGAGATATCCGAACGAATTGGGCCAGTCGCTTACAAATTGATTTTACCCCCTGAACTTGAAAAGATTCACAATGTTTTCATGTCTCGATGCTTCGACGTTATAGATCCGACCCTTCGCACATAATTAGTCCATCAGAGGTTGAAATTCAATCTGATTTGAGTTATGAAGAAGAACCGATTCGTATCCTAACTCGTGAAGTGAAAGAGTTGCTAAACAAAAAGGTTCCTTTAGTAAAGGTGTTATGGCTCAAACACAGGATCGAAGAAGCTACTTGGGAAACTGAAAACTCTATGAAAGAAAGATACCCAAATTTATTCACTGGTAAGATTTTCGGGGACAAAAATTCTTTATGAGGGGGAGAGTTGTGACAACCCTAATTGGACCATAGTCGGGAAGTGGTCTCGAGACCACATAACCGAGTCATAAAAATATTTAGCCGTTATATTTTATGTTTATTATATGTGAATATGAATGTCTAAAAGTTTTAAGCTTCGATTTAGTCAATTGCATGTGAATTTAGTTAATAGGACTTATATGTGACACTTTTGAAATGTGATAGGTTAATCTATAAGGATCTATTAAAGCATGTATTGAAAACAATGGTTTTGCATGTCAAATAATCCTTTTTATAAATAGTGGCCGGCCATGATGATGACATATATTAAACTATGTATTAAATCTTAATTAAATGGTTATTATTTTATGTAAAAGAAAGGAAATAAATAAAAGAAATAATAAGGATAAAAAAAAGGGGGGTGATGAAAACAAAGTTAGAATTTGGTTCTTCTTGGCCGAATGTAAAGAGGAAGAAGGGAGGAAAGCATTCGGTCATCTTAGGTTAATATTAAGCTCAAGAGCATAGAGGGGCAACATCAGATAGAGGAAAAGCTAAAGTCACGGAATAGCCAAACCGAGACTTGTTCAGAAGGATATAAGGTAAGTTTTGAGTAATCGCCTTTAGTATAAGATTTACGATGCCTTGATATGTATATGCTAGATGAACATTATCTTTTAGTTCTATTTGATCTAAGATGTATGGTAAATAATTTAATTATATGACATATAGTTGGATGGTTAATTCGGGTTAAGTTGGATTGATGAAAGGTAGATGTGATTTGTTTGTATGATCTTCAAAACGATATGAAAATGATGGTGTATATTTTGCCCTTATATACGAATGGAGAAATTGAATTACCAATGTAATAGGCTATGTGAAATGTGTTACCATGTGAATATATATATGTGAGAATTATATCCGGACTTCATGTCCGCAGGCTATAAGCGAGAATTATATCCGGACTTCAGGTCCGCAGGCTATAAGCAAGAATTATATCTGGACTTCATGTCCGCAGGCTATATGCAAGAATTATATCCGGACTTTAGGTCATGAGCTACATCTTTGGACATATATCTGAATTTAAAGTCTTGAAGGCTTTATGCTAGTGATGGATTCGTGTTCTAACCTAGCAGGCTTAATGTCGATAATTCGAGTAAGGTTATGAATTGAATGTACTATATAGTATGAAAAGCAGGTATGCATTTCGTACACTTAAGCGAACCTACTTTTAGATTGAAGTTTCATATATAAGGAATGGAATGTGCATATGTATGTATAGATATACGTATGGATGAATATCGCATCTATGTATATGAAAATAACTACTTCGGACGATGTCTTTATTTATATGAAGGTATACAATTAAATTATTTCTATAATTCATGTTTATGATCGAAGTTCAGGTTGTGATCCCTTTGTATGTTAGTGTATATATATATATATATATATATATATACGTAATTTCGGGCAAAAAGGTATACTGCTGATTTCGAGTTTAATATTTTGAAATGTTGACTTATATGTCAAATTTTACCTGTTTAAATTACTTAAGACTTACTAAGCATCATTTTGCTTACTCCGTTACCTTGTTTCCTTGTGTTATTGATTGATCGTTAGCTGTCGATCTCGGGAATTCCAAGTCGAAGTCATCCACACTACCCAAGCCTTTTTGGTACTTTTGTAGCTGAACTTTGTTAATGGCATGTATAGGACCGACTCTTGTTGTTAATTGTAGCATCTTTTTGGTATTGTATATTCGTATAGTCATGCTGAAATGGCTTGTTAAGTTATTATACGTATTTCATATAGTTAATATGTATGTGTGGTTGATATTCAATTAATGTTGTAAATGTTTTTGGTATGAGTTGAAGTTAGGAATTATTCAATAGCGTTAAAGGAGATTTAGTGCTTGTTTTGTAATACTTCTTAATCCCTCCGGCGACGGGTACGGGTTAGAGGTGTTACAGGGCACATCCTTGACCTTGCTTACTTCATCGCCCTCGCCATCCGCCATCAGATGGAGCGACATAGGAAGGAGGTCATCTCTATCGGGTCCTATGTGACTCAACTGGCTCAGCACTTCGGGCTCCTCAATACAGTAGCACAATCATCCTCCCTTACTCTCATCGGCCAAATGTCCCCACAGGGCATCTCAAGCTTGCTAAGTATGAGGTTAATCGAGAAATGACGTGGCACCTACCCTCCTTAGTACCGCCTCATCTAGTCCATCGAGGAGGAGGACCCAGAGGACATTACTGATGATGTCCCTCCACGTCACAAGGACCCACCGACTCAACCACCACCTCCTCATTGTCTAGTTCATACGACGGCTTCACTGTCTGACATTTCTGAGCGCCTTACACGATTTGAGCAACAATGTTTTCAATGCTTTGATCACATTGATGTGACTCTACATCAGATTTGTCAGCAATTCCACATCTTATCGCCACCCCCACCTCGCAAAACATCTAGCGATGAAGATGTTCAAAAACTTTTTATTTATTATTTTTATTTTTATTTTTATCTTTATTTATCTTATTTAAGTACTTTTTATTTTATTTTCCTTTATTATTATTTTAATTTTAGTTTTTATAATTTTTATTGAATAATTTATAGTTTTGGCTATTTCATTACGAGTAATTATGCTTCCTTATATTTCCTAAAAATTTCCTGATTCTATCACAGTTATAAAGAGCTCCAAAGCTCATCATCGTATAGGAACTAAAAACTCCAATGGAAAAGGTTCTCTACACTGCCATGTCCTGCTCGACCACGACCATAGCTACTACTAGATATAATATTCTTTTGGCACAGGACTTATGGATTAATGAACCTCTACCACCACCAGAGTATCCTTCTACACTCTCATCATTACCTTGGCTGATTATTCTTTATAACTCCAATTTAAGGAGTTCATTCATCATTCAGGAAGTTTCACTTCTCTCCCTATCTTATGATTATATATCTATTTTTTTCAATATATCTATCTTTGTACATTGAGGGCAATGTACATCTTAAGTGTGGGGGGTCTTCTACATCATCATTAGAAATCCCTGAATTTTGTCTTTTTCTTACATGAATCACTCATATCACTATTAGAATGAATTTTAATTAATTTATGATTTTTATTGATATGTCTTGAATTAAAACATAGGCATTTATGCATTGATTGTTTAAACTTTAAGACATTAGGGAATCAAGCATGATAAGTTGATTTTTGAAGAATTAAAAACTTTTAGGTTGTTTCCCTAAGTTTAGGTATTATCTTGAGTTGAAATTCACAAGTTTAAACATCAAAAAGCCATAATTTTTGTGAGATCTTAAGCCTTTAGAGCATATTTTATTTCTTTCATGCTCACTTTCATTATAAGTGCGTCAGTATTGATTTGTTATTCTAGAACTTGGTTGATTATGCATGTCAAGACCACACCATTTGATTTGATATGTCGAGATGATAAAGGCACTTAGGTTTAACCCACTCACTCCACAAAAGCCTACCTTCATAATTAACCCTTAGTGAACCCTTTTGAACCTAACAAGCCACTAATTGATTTACCCTCAATATTAACCCATAACCCATTATTGTTGAAATCCCCTAATTTGATCCCTATTTTTATCGAGATTTGATTTGAACTAATTGCTTAGCTATTTTTTGTTTCTTTATGTATTTGATTTGTTCTTAAAAAAAATACTTCATACATATTAGTAGTAATTCGTCATTTTTGAGCTTGAGTGTTAATTCCATACTCTGAGAAGAAGCTCACTTGTATGTAACTGATGACTAGTCATTTTTCTAGCTAGGTAATTTTTCAATTCAATCTCAATTCTAACCTTTTCTTTCAGCTTGTGACCACACCCCCTAACCAAAGCCTCATTACAACTCTCTAAAAAAACCTTTTTGATTGATGTTTCAACTCAATATATAGTGGTGGGGATTTTATTTTCAAGCAAGCCTATGGTAATAACTTTTATATTGACTAATAAGTGTTTTAATTGATGTCCTTAAACACCTTGAGTGATTTGAGTGAATCTTTAGTGAGAATGTTAAACTCTGTGACATTTTGATCAAAGGTAATCACTTAGATGAGGGGAGACACCTATGTTTTCATGATAAAATGCTCAACTTGGAATGTTTGAAACTTTGATGTACTTTTAATTGAATTTTCAATGTATGAATACTTATGGATTATTTTGAGATATTATTGATAGGGATTATAAATTGAGAAGAATTTATTTTGATTGTGAGTTGAAGATTTTACTTGAGGACAAGCACATGCTTAAGTGTAGGGGTATTAGATAAACCGTAATTTATACATATTTTTATCCCATGCTTAGCACATTTACGAATGATTTCTCCTTAGATTTGGTGAATTCGATGCTTCTAATCCTTTAATTTCATGTTTTATACTTAGGTGAGCATAGGAGAGTAAAAAGAGCGAGAAACGGGCCGAAAATAGAGAAAATGGACCTATGTTGGAAATCAACACAGCCTGGAATTTCTCACACAGGCGTGTCATGTGGCCATGTCCATTTGGCAGGATCGAAGCACGACTTACGCGGGTAGACTACACGCCCGTGCCTATTCAACAGTCTTGACCACGGGCTAGAGTAATCGCACACGGGTGTGTCCCTGCCGAGCCCAAGTATAGTCCTATTCGAAAAAGGCCAATTTTGAGGGCTCTTAGGCATTCTAAAGGCTATTTAAACACCTGAGGAGGCACTTAGGAGGGGGGACACGGAGTAAGAAGCAAGAAACTACTCAAGACAAGCTAATTGATCCATCTTAGAAGCAAATTCATCATCAAGACTGAAGATCTCCCTTCAAGTTCCTTTAGAAGTTTTGGGTTTTCTTATGTTTTGTTATCTTTATGCTTTTGAGATGTTTTCTTTTACAATTATAAACTAAACCCCCTAAATACCTAAGGGGAATGAAACCTAAGACAGATCTTGTTATTATTATTTGAATTGTATGATAAATATTTGACTTGTTCTTAAATATGTGTTCTTAATTCTTGTTTTAATATTCCAGGATATTGATTCAAGTTGACGCTCTTATTCAGAGGAGGAATAGACCTGTCTAAGATTAAAATTTTCATAATTAAGTGGAGTTGATTGCGTGCCTAGAGATAGGGTGACAAGATTTTGCCAGATTAGGGTGAAACCTAATAAGGGAATCTATAGATCAAGTTAATGAAATTCTAGGGTGTTAATTAGAAAGAGATTTCAGTTATTCAACCTGGGTTAGATGTTATTAGTCTCGAGAGAGATAATATTATAACTTAGGGATTTCTATGGATCAAGTCAAATGAATAAATCGTCTGATTCAGAGTCAAATAACAAGTAAAGTCGAGGTGGAGTTTTTCTTAAGTATTGTCTTAATCAATCGAATTTTCCCAAGTTTTCTTTCTTTGCATTATTAGTTAGTAATTAGTTTAGATAACCAAACCTCTTGATTTTTAGGCTAGATAATAAAAAGTAAGTAAATACTAGTACTCGTAGTTCCTTTGGGTTCGACAATTTGGTCTTGCTGAACTATACTACTGTTCGATAGGTACACTTGCCTCAATTGTGATAATAAGTTAGTCTCAAGAACGATTCATTTATAAATTTTTAAAACCTATCACGAATATCACGCATCAGAAGACGATTGATGAGATGAACAGCACAACAGAACACATAGCCCCAATACTTCATAGGAAGGTTTGCTTAGGCTAGAAGCGTGAGACTTATGCCGACAATGTGCTGATGTTTGCATTCAGCCACCCCATTTTGTTTAGATGTATGAGGACAGGATAGCCTATGAATTATCCCTTCAGCTCTCAAAATAGACGTGAATGCACGAAACTCTCCTTCGTAGTCACTCTGAAACTGTTTTATAGTTTTCCGAAACTGAGCTTTGATTAACTGCTGAAATTGGATAAAGCAATCCACTGCCTGAGATTTTTGACGAATAAGATACACCCAAGTAAAATGAGTGTATATGTCAATAAAAGAAACATAATACCAATGATGCCCACATGCAACAGAGGCACGTCCCCATAGATCAGAGACTATCAAAGCAAATGGATTAGTATATTCAATGGTAGATGTTGTAAAGGGCAGTTTATGAGACTTCCCTTTTTGGCAGTCAATACAAACACCATCAAGAGACATTTTATTTGATACAATATTACATTTATTTAAAACAGACTTCACAATTGAATCAGAGGGATGCCTAAGACACTTGTGCCACAAAGTAAAACTGTCACAGTTGGCAGACTGAGCTGGAAGACCAACATTAGCAATAAAAGGGACCAGACCAGACGAATCAGATGCTACGGGCAGAGAAAAGTGATAGAACCCATCACGAATGTGGCCCTTTAGCAAAATTTCCTATGTATTAATGTCTGTAGAAGCCCAAATTGCCCGGGCCCGATTTTATCAAAACCCAACCAAACCTTTAAACCCACTAAAACCCTTAACCCATGACCCATTTACATCTACCCAAACCCATTACAAAACCCAAATATTAAACCCAATTCAAAAGCCCATTAAGCCTCCCCCCCCCCCAAAAAAAAAACCTAACCCTCAAAAAAAAGACAAAAAAAAAACCTAACCCAAAAAAAAAGAAAAAACCTAACCCCCTCCCCAAAAAAACCAAGAAACCCTAACCACCTAGCCACTTTCCCACTTGCTCCATTTTTCCTCCCATTTTTGATATCCATTGTCTACCACCATCACCTACAAAATAGAAAAAGAAATAATAGAAAATCATGTAAAGATGGCTATAAAAGCCATTCAAAAATCATGTAAGGGGATTTTACAAGGATTGAAAAGGAGATAAACACAAAATCCTTCAAATTTTGAACACAAAAGAAACATCAATAAAAAGGTTGCATTTTTCTTTTTTCCTCTTCTTTGAATCTTTTTCTTTCTTTTTTGTGTTGTTGTTTTTTCTTTCTTTATATATACATATATTGTTAAGAAAATTTTTTACCTTTTCCGCCCCTTTGTGGGTGGTGGCGGTGGTGACGACGAATTGGCGGTAAATGACGATCGTACGATGACCGCCTCGGCCGATTCCCTTCCTCCTCCTTCTCTCTTCCTTCTCTCTTATTTTTCATTTATTTTTCAGTATTTACCTTGGATTTCATATTATTTTGCTATTTAATTTAGCTTTAAATATTAATCATGTTATATATGTAATATTGTTATCACTATTATTTTTATATATTGTTATTATTATATTATATTATATTTAACTATATATATATAATTTTTTTTATATTACGTTTCTTACTATTATATGCATATATATCTATTATTATATTTATTATTAATATTGTTAGCATTAGTACTTTTACTTAATGTGTATGTAGATATACATGTACATATTAATAGTTTTTTATCATATGTGTATATTGTATATATTATATTTATATTATATATATATATATATGTTCTTAATGTTATTAGTTGTATACTTCTTGTATATTTCCATGTATATATTTTATATTGTCTAGTGTACATACTCAAATACTATTATACATATACGTATTTTAATACCATATTGAGTATATATTATTGTATTTATTTTATTCGATTATACTTATTATTAATGTTAGTGCATATATTTCACCATAAGTGTATGTATACCTTTTGTGTATATAATATTATTTTCAGTATATTTAATTATTATTCTAAAAAGGGTTATAATATGTACATATTTATGAAGTATTATTAATAGTATTATTTTAAACATCATTGTTATTTCTAATATATATATATATATATTATGTACACTTTTATTTCTATTTTATTTTTTATTTGTCAATATTAATTATTATTCTAAAATTTTGATATTTTAATATTTTATATTATTCACATCACTATTCGCATTTTTACAATAATATTCTTAGATTTTTACTATCATTTTAGAAACTTTTTACATTTTAATTTTAAGAATAAGGCAATGTACCGATTTTAACATTAAGTCATTGATTTCATCGCTATGTTGGGTGAAGTTAGTCGGCTCGTGTTAAAAACAGGATATTCTTCTAAAAAACCAAAAACTTACAACTTCTCATTTCCTTCAATCGGATCACACTTAAATGTCAAATTGAATTCATATTTTTGAAAATCAAGACAACACGTGTTTAATAAGATACCAATTTTGGGCGTCGCGAGGGTGCTAATACCTTCTTCGCGCGTAACTGACTACCGAACCCCAATTTTTCTCTGGACTTTCACGTAGACCTAAATTTGGCCTTCTTTTTGTTTTAAAATGATTTTATTAGGTGTCCGATCACACCTATAAAAAAGGATCGGTGGCGACTCCCTTTGTTAATAAAATCGAAAGCTGGTTTTCAAATTTCCAATAAATTACCTTAATTAGCGACCGAAAGCTAAAATTTTTTACGTCACTACAGCTGGCGACTCCACTGGGGACTCTTTTTGAGAGTCGAGTCGAATTAAACTCGCGTTGTCAAAATTTTCAAAGTTCCTTGTTCAAATTAACATTTAGTCGTGATCTTCAAATTTTTTGTTTTCAAAAAAATCATGCATTTGCATCGTGTTGTATATATTCTAACTTGTTTTATCCGGTTGTTTTTCAGCTTTAAATTTTTTGTGATTTTAGTTTTGGTTTAGTTTTTTAAATAAAACGTAAAGGTTTGCAAGTTTCTCCCCACACACCGTGCACGTGCATTTTTGTTGCATAACATGAGCTCTCTACCCGGGCTCCGTCCGTTTAAGTGAAAGTAAACACTACGCCTTCGTGAGTTAACTCGTCCCTCCACATAGGCTAGTGAATACTTTCGGGTTACATATGACTTATGCTTTCGTGAGTTAACTTGTCCCTCCGCATAGGCATAAGTAAATGTAATCCCTCGAATTGAACTCGTGAGCCTGTGATAGGCTATGACCGAGGCTCCGTGCTAATCTTAGCAGATGATAGTACGGGCAATTCGAGTACCTATCTAGAACCAAAACCGCATATAATGAACCGTACGAGCCACCTAACTAGAGCCATGCCGAACCTCTGTCCGTTTAGTAGTCCCCAAAATAAGTGCACGGGAGGAATGCCTCTTGCCTTTTGCATTTTCACTTTCTATATAAGAGGATTGGGTCTGTTTAATAAACTAGGTCGAGTAGTTCAATTTGTTGAAGTTCTCTATGTTTTTCTGCCTGTATTAAATTACTAATCAAGTTTGTTTGTCTTTGCTTTATTGTTTTTCATCATGCATTATAGGCATCATATTAGGAAGGTGTTGATTAAAGATTGGTTGCCAAAAACGGGTTTCTAATGGAGGAGTCAATTATACGAGTGACTGAAACGTTGTGTAATACTCCTTTGATTAAGGAAATGCCTAAATAGGGGCTATCTTGAAATTAACACCAAATTTTTGCATATTCATTCATGACTGACATTCATTTGACATTCATGCATTCATTCATGCATTTATTCATACATTGCATATCCCAAACTCGGTCGCTGAAGATAAAATATATAATTCGCAGTTGTAATACCACAAGACTGGAACCATGTCATCCGTATAAAACTCGCCGACAAGCTAGAGTAATGGAGGCTGAATTCAATGAGAAAATTGAAAGGTTGGAAAGGGCTCAAAAGGAATTACAAGAGCAACTGGCCAAATCGCAACAAGAAACGAGAGACCTAATGGTGAGATCTCGAGAGGAATCACTCGAGCAAAGAGATCAGATGGCCAAAATAATGGAGATGATGACAACTTTGGTCAAAAGAAAAGGACCCATGCAGAACCCCGATGTTACGGAACCTCAGTCGAGAATTCACCACGATCAGGATCCACTCTATCCCCCGAGATTCACTCCACCGCCCGCATATACAACACAAAGAGGGTATACTCAAGGGGAACCCACAGGCTTGGAACATCGACCTATGCCACCTGCTCCACCCACTAATTTGGGGCAAGGAATATTCGCGTCAAACCCAGGGGCTAGTCCTGCTGATCCACTAGTTCCAGATCTGGATGACCCAGCAGAGGTAGCCAAGTTGAAATTGGATAACCATGACGCAAAATATAGGAGTCTAGAGGAAAGACTCAAAGCAATAGAAGGCACTGAAGTCTTCTCCGCACTAGCTGCCAAGGAACTCAGTTTGGTACCGATCTAATTTTGCCTCCAAGTTCAAAGTGCCCGATTTTGAGAAATATGATGGGACAAGGTGCCCAAAGCACATCTCATTATGTTACGTCGAAAAATGACCGGTTATGTGAACGAGGATAAACTACTCATACATTGCTTTCAAGATAGTCTAACAGGTGACTCTTGGTGGTACAATCAACTTAGTAGAGAAAAGATCCAATCCTGAAAGGACTTGGCGTCAGCATTTTTTGAGCAAAGTACAAGCATGTATCGGATATGGTGCCGCCGTATGACCTTGCAAATGATGGAGAAAAAGCCATCAGAGACTTTTAGATAGTATCTTGCAGAGATGGAGAGACGTCTCAGCTCAAGTGGAACCCCCACTAACAAAAACGGAGATAACCGTTCTCTTTATCAATACTTTAAAGGCACCGTTTTATGACAAATTAGTGGGAAGTGCCACGAAGGATTTCGCGGATATTGTAATATCCGGTGAACTCATAGAGAATGCCGTCAAGAGCGCTAGAATGGAAGGATCAGAAGGCTCAAGAAAAGTAGCACTCGTAAGGAAAAAAGAGCCAGAAGCCCACATGGTGGGAACTGGGAGTCGTTACATTCCCAATTCGTATCCTAACCAACCCCGACCTCGAAATTATCCACCCCCGAATTTTTATTATCCCCCTCAAACCCCTTACTACCAAGCACCACATCCGTCCTACCCCGTATATGCCACGAACAACCAAAGACCCATCACCACTTTCCCACAAAACACGGTACCCGCCCAAAGCCAACCCAAAAACCAACCAAGACCAGCAAGGCATAATCCCGAGAGACCGCAATTTACCCCCATCCCTATGTCATATGGGGAATTGTACCCAAAACTTTTGGAAAAACAGCTAATTTCTCCCCATTACATGGCACCCTTTAAACCTCCATACCCAAAGTGGTACGATCCAAACGCTAGTTATGCATACCACGCAGGAAACCAGGGGCATTCTACTGAGAACTATCTTGCTTTCGAAAGAAGAGTTCAAAGACTCATTGACGCGGGTATCTTACGATTCGATAGTGCCAGTAACGCTACGGGGAACCCGTTCCTTAACCAATACGAAGGGAATGCGAGCACAGTGGGGAAAGAGGATGAATGGAAGGTCAGAAGATGTGTTTCAGAAATAAGGACGCCTCTGCAGAAAATCTGGGAGGTATTGGTTAAGAAAGGATTGCTCTGTCACTCTGATAGAATTTTTGGAGAAGAAGGTCAAAGTTTTTGCAATTTTCATGGGATTGTTGGACATGACATTCAGTCATGTGAGGACTTTAAAAGGTTACTTCAAGACCGGATGGATAATAAGGAGATCAAGGTCCTTAACAAGAGGGAAGATGCCAACGAAGGAGAAGTATGCGTCTCTGATAGCCAATCATCAGGGCCCCCTTATAGTGCTGATCGACCGTTGGTAATTTATTACGACGCGATGAGAGAGCCGTTGAAACCACAGATGGTAATTGAAGTACCGTCTCCTTTCCCGTATAAGGACAACAAAACAGTACCGTGGAGATATGATGTTAATATCGTTACACCGGAAGTTGAAAAGTCCAAAGCCATAACTGAAGATGTTGGGGAGGTAGGTCATTTTACTCGAAGTGGATGATGCTATTCTAAAGAAGTTGAACTGGTAAAGAAAAGTAGCGACTCGAAGCAAAAAGGGAAAACAGTGATGCACGAAGTCGAAGTCGAGCAAGAAATTCCACCCATGCAAGAAACTAAAAAGCCTGTGAATGAGGAAGAAGCTCAAGAATTCTTGAAATTTATTAAGCACAGCGAGTATAGTGTGGTGGAACAATTGAGCAAGCAGCCAGTGCGAATCTCAGTTCTATCTCTACTGTTAAATTCAAAGCCACACCGGAATGCTTTATTGAAGGTGTTAAATCAAGCTTATGTGGCAAACAACATATCTATCGAAAAGATTGATAGGTGGGTAAACAATCTGAATGCAGACAATTTCATCTCTTTTAGTGATGATGAGATACCGCCAAATGGTAGAGGCTTGGTGAAAGCGCTGCATATCACGACTCGTTGTAAGGGATACATAATACTAAACGTACTCATCGATAATGGGTCAGCGTTAAACGTTATGCCATTGGCCACGCTTTCTAGAATACCGATGGATTTGTCCTACTTAAGGCCCTGTCATTCCACGGTAAGGGCATTCGACGGGACGAGGCACGAAGTCATGGGAAAGATCGAAATCCCTTTGGAAGTGGGCCCTTACATTTATGATGTCGAGTTCCAAGTCATGGACACTACACCCTCTTATAACTGCCTTTTGGGAAGACCTTGGATCCATTCTGCTGGAGCAGTCCCATCATCCTTCCATCAAAAGGTGAAATTTATCATGGATGGCTGTTTGGTCACAGTCGAGGGCGAATAAGACATTGTCGCATCTATCTCTGTTGATGCGCCATACCTGGAAGTAAGCAAGGATGCAGTGGAATGTTCCTTTCGATCCCTTAAATTCGTCAATGCCACTTTTGTCGCTGAGGGAAACAGAATTCCGATGCCAAAACTGTCGAGAAATACCAAAATGGGTGTCAAGTTGACCGTAGGAAGGGGAGCTCGTGCGAGAAGAGGTTTAGGGAGACATCTGCAAGGAATAGTTAGGGCTTTAAAGCCAGTGCACCACAAGGCCCGATACGATTTGGGGTTCCAGCCTGACATGCGTCAAAGAAAAAGACAGTGGAAAAAAGATCAGGAAAGAAGGATTGCAAGAACTTTGGGCCGAAAACCAGAATGGGAACCAATAGAGTACTCTCCTTTGTCAAAAACATTTACATCTGCGAGAATGATATACCCTGGATAAGATGGTCCACGAAACACGCTATGGTTAATTGAAAAGGGTCTTCAAAATGTCAGTATAAATGTTATTAACAAAGGGGCTGATGTGAGTAAAGACGTCTCGAGGATACGCCCTTGTACCCCTGGTTTCATGTTGAACAATTGGATTGCCGAGAAGCTGCTTGTAGTTTATAAGTCTTCAGAGTAATGCTAAACATTAACCTTCTATTGTGTCCTTAGATATAATAGAATTCTTTTGTAAGAGCGTGCATTCGCTCTTTATCATTCAAATGAATATCAATGAAGATGCATTTTGTCACGATTTTTTTTTTGCATTATCGCTAATTTCATAATCATTTTCTCATTTCATAGCCTATACTCACATTTGCCTCATTTCCATGACATGACATTTCTTTGTTGGTTTCAATACTTGGATGCCCCTCTATAGTTTCCTTTTTCATTCAACTTTCAGGTGCTCAGATGTCAACAGCATGAACAAACCCGTTACGAGTCCTGAAATCGATTTTGAGAAGGCTGTTTGTTTAGGAGAATTCGAAGCCGAAGAAAACGCTGAAGACTATGTCTCGTCTCCTGATTTGCTAAGAATGGTGGAACAAGAGGATAAACAAATTTTGCCTCATCAAGAATCTGTTGAAACAATAAATCTGGGAACTGAAGAAAGAAGGCAAGAAGTGAAGATTGAGACTTCTATTTCAGGGGGCACCAGGCATAATTTGATTGCTTTGCTCCACGAATACAAAGATGTATTCGCATGGTCGTATCAGGACATGCCAAGATTGGATGAAGATGTAGCAGTCCATAAGCTCCCATTAAAGCCAGAATGCAAGCCTATTCAAAAGTTAAGACGGATGAGGCCTGAGATGTTGTTGAAGATAAAAGAGGAAGTCAAGAAGCAATTTGATGCTGGCTTCCTACAAGCCTCTAAATATCCAGAATGGGTGGCTAACATAGTCCCGATACCAAAGAAAGACGGCAAAGTACGAATGTGCATGGATTATCGTGACCTGAATCGAGCAAGTCCTAAAGATAATTTTCCCTTACCACACATTGATACGTTGGTGGATAACACGGCAAAACATTCATTGTTTTCCTTCATGGATGGATTCTCGGGGTACAATCAGATCAAAATGGCCCGGGAAGATATGGAGAAAACTACCTTCATAACGATGTGGGGAACATTCTGCTACAAGGTGATGCCTTTTGGGTTAAAGAATGCAGGGGCAACATATCAGAGGGCTATGGTGACATTATTCCATGATATGATGCATAAAGAAATAGAGGTCTATGTCGACGATATGATTGCTAAATCCCGAAGGGAAGAAGAGCATGCAGTGAACCTGAAGAAGTTGTTCGACAGACTGAGAAAGTTCCAGCTAAAGTTCAATCCGGCCAAATGTACGTTTAGAGCTACCTCAAGAAAATTGCTTGGTTTCATTGTCAGCGAGAGAGGTATTGAAGTTGATCCAGATAAAATAAAAGCCATTCAAGAGTTACCACCTCCGCGCACGCAAAAGGAAGTCAGAGGGTTTTTAGGGAGATTAAACTACATCGCCCGATTTATCGCTCAACTTACCGACCAATGCGACCCAATCTTTCGACTCCTTCGAAAACATAATCCCAGAGAATGGAACGAGGAGTGCCAAGTGGCTTTTAACAAGATAAAACAGTATTTGTCTAGTCCTTCAGTACTAGTACCGCCAACTCCGGGAAGACCATTAATTTTGTATCTGACAGTGTTCGAAAATTCAATGGGTTGCGTACTGGGGCAACATGACGAGTCAAGAAAGAAAGAAAAGGCGATCTACTACCTCAGTAAAAAGTTCACTGAATATGAGGCAAAGTATTCATCCATTGAAAAATATTGTTGCGCTCTGGTTTGGGTAGCTCGGAGACTCAGGCAATACATGTTGTATCATACGACATGGTTAATTTCAAAGCTAGATCCAATAAAGTACATGATGGAAGAACTTGCACTCTCAGGAAGAATGGCACGGTGGCAGATCTTACTATCAGAGTACGACATCGTCTATGTGAGTCAAAAGTTAATAAAAGAAAGCGCAATAGCTGGCTTTTTGGCGACCCGAACAATGGATGAATATGAGCCATTGAGATTTGAATTCCCGGATGAAGATTTGATGTGCATTACAGAAAAAGAATGCGAGTCACCAAAAGAGAAGTCAGGGAAGATGAGCTTTGATGGTGCATCAAACGCATTGGGGCATGGGGTTGGAGCAGTCTTAGTATCACCAGAAGGGAACCATTACCCACTCACTGCTAGGTTGAACTTCTTCTGTACTAATAACATACCGAAATATGAGGCATGTATCATGGGACTTCGTGCAGCTATTGAACGAAACGTCAAAACTTTAGAGGTATACGGAGACTCAGCCTTGGTGATTTACCAAATCCGTGGAGATTGGGAAGTGAGAGACTCGAAACTGGTTAAATACAGTAACCTAGTGGCAGAATTGATTAAAGAATTCGAAGAAATAACTTTTAATTACTTCCCACGAGAAGAAAACCAGTTAGCTGATGCCCTAGCCACGTTGGCTTCAATGCTCAAAGCGAGTAGAGAAACTGAAATAATGCCTCTTCAAATGAGCATATATGAAGTCCCTGCCCATTGTTTCAGCATTGAAAAGGAGCCAAACGGACGACCATGGTTCCATGATATCTTAGAATATATCAAGAATCAAAAGTATCCTGAACAAGCAAACGAGAACGACAAAAGAACAATCGGAAGAATGGCGTGAGATTTGTTCTTGATGGGGACATCTGTACAAAAGAGGAAAAGATCGGTGCTCTTGAGATGCGAGATCTTTGTTGAGGCTAGAAAAATACTTGAAGACGTCCATGAGGGAATTTATGGGACACATGCCAATGGTTTCACTATGGCGGGAAGATTATGAGACTCGGATATTCTTGGTGACGATGGAAAGCGATATTAATTTCATGCGAAAATGCCACAAATGTCAAATTTATGGTGATAAAATTCATGTAGCCCTTTGCCTCTTCACGTCATGACTTCTCCGTGGCCTTTTTCTATGTGGGGCATGGATGTTATAGGGCCAATTTCCCAAAAGCTTCTAATGGACACGGTTCATTTTGTGGTTATTGATTACTTCACAAAATGGATAGAAGTTGCTTCATTTGCCAATGTGACAAAGACTGCAGTTTGCAGATTTTTGAAAAAGGAAATTATTTGTCGATATGGTTTGCCTGCGAGAATCATTTCAGATAATGCCTTGAATCTGAACAACAAGATGATGAAAGAAGTGTGTGAGCAATTCCAAATAAAACATCATAACTCCTCACCCTATCGCCCAAAGATGAACGGAGCTGTTGAAACAGCCAATAAGAATATTAAAAAGATTATTGGGAAAATGACCAAGACATATAAAGGCTGGCACGAGAAGCTACCATTTGCTTTGGATGCATATCGTACATCTGTGCGGTCATCTACGGGAGCAACTCCTTTCTCTCTAGTCTATGGAATGGAAGTTGTGCTACCCATCGAAGTTGAGATCCCCTCTCTACGCGTCTTAATAGAATCAAAACTAGAAGAAGTAGAATGGGTTCGAGCTCGATATGACCAGTTAAACCTTATTGAAGAAAAATGTCTGCAGGCAGTCTGCCATGGACAGATGTACCAGAAGAGAATGATCGCAGCCCATAACAAGAAGGTACGACCAAGAGAATTCCATGAAGGAGAACTCGTGCTGAGGAAGATTCTCCCAATACAAAAAGATTTCCGAGGAAAATGGGCGCCAAATTGGGAAGGTCCATACGTCGTAAAGAAGGCATTTTCAGGCGGAGCTTTGATCCTCACCGAGATGGATGGGAAAGAGTTACCGAGTCCAGTGAATTCAGATGCTGTAAAGAAACATTATGCTTGAAAAAGGAAACCAAGATGAAAACCCAAAAAGAGCATATATAAAAAAAAAGAAAGAAAAAAGGGTGATCAAGGTGAATACCCGAAAAAGGCGTCTTGATTAAACACAAAAGATTAGGATGAAAACCCGAAAGGGCATTCTAATGAAGCAAACCCGGGCTTAAAGAACAAGGTGTTTTGAATGGTGGGTCAAATAGTGAGACTACCGTATTTGAAGCATTTCTGAAAGCTCGAAAGCTTTTACGCAAGAAGCCATGCTCGAAAAGATTCTTGATTGAGGAACGTGGAAGAGTTCATGCATTAAATATCTAGAGCATTTGTATTCGTTGAATGCAATCCCTTTTCTCTTTATGACACTCTTTTACTATCATTAGTTAATTTTCTTTGTTTGCTACATTTGAAATGAATAAATGTGAGGTATCCTTTTGTCCCTACCTGACCATTTTCACGCATCTCATTATGTGATTCATTTACATGATAAATAGTGAAATGACATACTCTAAACAAAAGAAATGTTAAGCATTACCTGGATGAAAATTTGATAAGCACAAGAGTCCCAAAGTAAGAACAAAGTTCAATCGGGGGCAGAAGAATGATATCTGAGAAACGTCGATTACTCGTGAAGCTTGAAGACAAGTATAAGGCCTGAAGAGAAAGTTGAGAATCAAAGCAATGAACACAGATCCTCAACAATCGTGGCTAAATGGACATCGACAAACATGCTTAAGGAGCACCTTTGCATAATCATGTAGGCATAAAAGCATTTAAGACAAACATGTGCATATCATGATAACATCATACATGGCATATCTGGTACTCCAACGAGCAAGAAATCTTGAATGAGAGTCGACTTGAATCAAAGGAAAAGACACTGAATTCTACCAAAGGATGGTTTTGGTATTTTGATGTTTTTAATTCATGCTTTTCAAGGAAACTCAACTCATATTGCGAGAGATGAGTTGAGCCTCAAGACACGTTGAGGTAATTTCAATTTTGTTTGTCAAGAATCAACTCATATTGCGAGAAGTGAGTTGAGCCTCGGGAACTGTTGAGGTATTTTAGTTTTAAATTGACTCATATTGCGAGAGGTGAGTTAAGCCTTTTTTTTTTTGTTTTTCAAAATCAACTCATATTGCTAGAGGTGAGTCGAGCCTTAGGTCACGCTAAGGTATTTTCAATTTTTGTGTTTTAATTTCAACTCATATTGCGAGAGGTGAGTTGAGCCTCAGGACACGATGAGGTAATTTCAATTTCTGTTTGTCAAGAATCAACTCATATTGCGAGAGGTGGGTTGAACCTTTTAATTTCTACTTTTCAAAATCAACTCATATTGTGAGAAGTGAGTTGAGCCTTCGGGGCACGCTGAGGTATTTTTAGTTTTAAATTGACTCATATTGCGAGAGGTGAGTTAAGCCTTTTTATTTTTGTTTTTCAAAATTACCTCATATTGCTAGAGGTGAGTCGAGCCTCAGGTCACGCTGAGGTATTTTCAATTTTTGTGTTTTAATTTCAACTCATATTGCGAGAGGTGAGTTGAGCCTCAGGACACGATGAGGTAATTTTAATTTCTGTTTGTCAAAAATCAACTCATATTGCGAGAGGTGAGTCGAGCCTCAAGCCACGCGCTGAAGTATTTTTAGTTTATGTTTCAAAAAAATCAACTCATGTTGCGAGAGGTGAGTTAAGCCTTTTAATTTCTGTTGTTTCAAAAATTGACTCATATTGCGAAAGGTGAGTTAAGCCTTTTTATTTTTGTTTTTCAAAATCAACTCATATTGCTAGAGGTGAGTCGAGCCTCAGGTCACGCTGAGGTATTTTTAATTTTTGTGTTTTAATTACAACTCATATTGCGAGAGGTGAGTTGAGCCTTAGGACACGATGAGGTAATTTCAATTTCTGTTTGTCAAGAATCAACTCATATTGCGAGAGGTGGGTTGAACCTTTTAATTTCTACTTTTTCAAAATCAACTCATATTGAGAAGTGAGTTGAGCCTCGAGAACACTGTTGAGGTATTTTTAGTTTTAAATTGACTCATATTGCGAGAGGTGAGTTAAGCCTTTTTATTTTTTTTCAAAATCAACTCATATTGCTAGAGGTGAGTCGAGCCTCAGTCACGCTGAGGTATTTTCAATTTTTGTGTTCTAATTTCAACTCATATTGCGAGAGGTGAGTTGAGCCTCAAGACACGTTGAGTTAATTTCAATTTACATTTGTCAAGAATCAACTCATATTGCGAGAAGTGAGTTGAGCCTCGAGGCACTGTTGAGGTATTTTAGTTTTAAATTGACTCATATTAGAGAGGTGAGTTAAGCCTTTTTATTTTGTTTTTCAAAATCAACTCATATTACTAGAGGTGAGTCGAGCCTCAGGTCACGCTGAGGTATTTTCAATTTTTGTGTTTTAATTTCAACTCATATTGCGAGAGATGAGTTGAGCCTCAAGACACGTTGAGGTAATTTCAATTTCTGTTTGTCAAGAATCAACTCATATTGCGAGAAGTGAGTTGAGCCTCGGGGCACTCTGAGGTATTTTTAGTTTTAAATTGACTCATATTGCGAGATGTGAGTTAAGCCTTTTTATTTTTATTTTTCAAAATCAACTCATATTGCTAGAGGTGAGTCGAGCCTCAGGTCACGCTGAGGTATTTTCAATTTTTGTGTTTTAATTTCAACTCATATTGCGAGAGGTGAGTTGAGCCTCAGGACACGATGAGGTAATTTCAATTTCTGTTTGTCAAGAATCAACTCATATTGTGAGAGGTGGGTTGAACCTTTTAATTTCTACTTTTTCAAAATCAACTCATATTGAGAAGTGAGTTGAGCCTCGAGAACTGTTGAGGTATTTTAGTTTTAAATTGACTCATATTGCGAGAGGTGAGTTAAGCCTTTTTATTTTGTTTTTCAAAATCAACTCATATTGCTAGAGGTGAGTCGAGCCTCGAGTCACGCTGAGGTATTTTCAATTTTGTGTTTTAATTTCAACTCATATTGCGAGAGGTGAGTTGAGCCTCGGGACACGATAAGGTAATTTCAATTTCGTTTGTCAAGAATCAACTCATATTGCGAGAGGTGGGTTGAACCTTTTAATTTCTACTTTTTCAAAATCAACTCATATTTAGAAGTGAGTTGAGCCTCGGGCACTGTTGAGGTATTTTTAGTTTTAAATTGACTCATATTAGAGAGGTGAGTTAAGCCTTTTTATTTTTGTTTTTGAAAATCAACTCATATTGCTAGAGGTGAGTCGAGCCTCAGGTCACGCTGAGGTATTTTCAATTTTTGTGTTTTAATTTCAACTCATATTGCGAGAGGTGAGTTGAGCCTCGAGACACGATGAGGTAATTTTAATTTCATTTGTCAAAATCAACTCATTTTGAGAGGTGAGTCGAGCCTCAAGCCACGCGCTGAAGTATTTTTAGTTTATGTTTCAAAAAAATCAACTCATGTTGCGAGAGGTGAGTTAAGCCTTTTAATTTCTGTTGTTTCAAAAATTGACTCATATTGCGAGAGGTGAGTTAAGCATTTTTATTTTTGTTTTTCAAAATCAACTCATATTGCTAGAGGTGAGTCGAGCCTAAGGTCACGCTGAGGTATTTTTAATTTTTGTGTTTTAATTTCAACTCATATTGCGAGAGGTGAGTTGAGCCTCAGGACACGATGAGGTAATTTCAATTTCTGTTTGTCAAGAATCAACTCATATTGCGAAAGGTGGGTTGAACCTTTTAATTTCTACTTTTTCAAAATCAACTCATATTGCGAGAAGTGAGTTGAGCCTCGAGAACACGTTGAGGTATTTTTAGTTTTAAATTGACTCATATTGCGAGGGGTGAGTTAAGCCTTTTTATTTTTTTTTTCAAAATCAACTCATATTGCTAGAGGTGAGTCGAGCCTCAGGTCACGCTGAGGTATTTTCAATTTCTTTGTTTTAATTTCAACTCATATTGCGAGAGGTGAGTTGAGCCTCGAGACACGTTGAGTTAATTTCAATTTCTATTTGTCAAGAATCAACTCATATTGCGAGAAGTGAGTTGAGCCTCGGGGCACGCTGAGGTATTTTTAGTTTTAAATTGACTCATATTGCGAGAGGTGAGTTAAGCCTTTTTATTTTTGTTTTTCAAAATCAACTCATATTGCTAGAGGTGAGTCGAGCCTCAGGTCACGCTGAGGTATTTTCAATTTTTGTGTTTTAATTTCAACTCATATTGCGAGAGATGAGTTGAGCCTCAAGACACGTTGAGGTAATTTCAATTTCTGTTTGTCAAGAATCAACTCATATTGCGAGAAGTGAGTTGAGCCTCGGGGCACTCTGAGGTATTTTTAGTTTTAAATTGACTCATATTGCGAGAGGTGAGTTAAGCCTTTTTATTTTTGTTTTTCAAAATCAACTCATATTGCTAGAGGTGAGTCGAGCCTCAGGTCACGCTGAGGTATTTTCAATTTTTGTGCTTTAATTTCAACTCATATTGCGAGAGGTGAGTTGAGCCTCAGGACACGATGAGGTAATTTCAATTTCTGTTTGTCAAGAATCAACTCATATTGTGAGAGGTGGGTTAAACCTTTTAATTTCTACTTTTTCAAAATCAACTCATATTGCGAGAAGTGAGTTGAGCCTCGAGGCCTGTTGAGGCATTTTTAGTTTTAAATTGACTCATATTGCGAGAGGTGAGTTAAGCCTTTTTATTTTTGTTTTTCAAAATCAACTCATATTGCTAGAGGTGAGTCGAGCCTCAGGTCACGCTGAGGTATTTTCAATTTTTGTGTTTTAATTTCAACTCATATTGCGAGAGGTGAGTTGAGCCTCAGGACACGATGAGGTAATTTTAATTTCTGTTTGTCAAAAATCAACTCATATTGCGAGAGGTGAGTCGAGCCTTAAGCCACGCACTGAAGTATTTTTAGTTTATGTTTCAAAAAAATCAACTCATGTTGCGAGGGGTGAGTTAAGCCTTTTAATTTCTGTTGTTTCAAAAACTGACTCATATTGCGAGAGGTGACTTAAGCCTTTTTTTTTTGTTTTTCAAAATCAACTCATATTGCTAGAGGTGAGTCGAGCTTCAGGTCACGCTGAGGTATTTTCAATTTTTGTGTTTTAATTTCAACTCATATTGCGAGAGGTAAATTGAGCCTCAGGACACGATGAAGTAATTTCAATTTCTGTTTGTCAAGAATCAACTCATATTGTGAGAGGTGGGTTGAACCTTTCAATTTCTACTTTTTCAAAATCAGCTCATATTGCGAGAGGTGAGTTGAGCCTCAGGTCACACCGAGGTATTTTTAATTTTTGTTTTCATTATTATGTTTTTGAAAGAATCAACTCATATTGCGAGAGGTGAGTCGAGCCTCAAGCCCCGTATTTGAAGTATTTTTAGTTTATGTTTCAAAAATCAACTCATGTTGCGAGAGGTGAGTTAAGCCTTTTAATTTCTGTTGTTTCAAAAATCAACTCATGTTGCGAGAGGTGAGTTAAGCCTTTTAATTTCTGTTTTTCAAAAAAATCAATTGATATTACGAGAGAGTCAATTCATATTATGAGAAATGAGTTGAGCTCAGGATCACATGCCGAGTAGAGAATAAAGATTGAAGCTGATTGAAGACGTCAGATTCTGTCTCCTTAAAGTTGCAGTGGAGTTGATCGAGGGCATCAGATCTTGCCGTTCTGAAGTCACAGAAGAAAAGACCACAAACCTTATCTCACTGAAGCGATAGAAGAGAAGATTGAAATTGTAGATCTCACCTTTCTGAAGTTACAGTGAAGTAGATCGAAGCCATAAACTTCATATCCTTGAAGTTACATTGGAATAGATTGAAGCAACAAAGCGTATATCATAAGATGCAGTGGAGTGAACCAAAGCTACAAGATGCGGTGGACTGAAAAGGGACTAACTAAACAAGAAGAGTTCCAAAGCAAGTCAAGACCTAGCAAGACCGGCAAATTTGGTCTTCACGAAAGTCTTTGCTCTATTTACATTGCCGACAATGAGCAAAGAGGGCATTGTAGAAGCCCAAATTGCCGGGCCCGATTTCATCAAAACCCAACCAAACCTCTAAACCCACTAAAACCCTTAACCCATGACCCATTTACATCTACCCAAACCCATTACAAAACCCAAATATTAAACCCAATTCAAAAGCCCATTAAGCCCCCCCAAAAAAACCTAACCCCCAAAAAAAAGACAAAAAAAAACCTAACCCAAAAAAAAAAAGAAAAACCTAACCCCCAAAAAACCAAGAAACCCTAACCACCTAGCCACTTTCCCACTTGCCCCATTTTCCTCCCATTTTGATATCCATTGTCTACCACCATCACCTACAAAATAGAAAAAGAAATAATAGAAAATCATGTAAAAGATGGCTATAAAAAGCCATTCAAAAATCATGTAAGGGGATTTTACAAAGATTGAAAAGGAGATAAACACAAAATCCTTCAAATTTTGAACACAAAAGAAACATCAATAAAAGGTTGCATTTTTCTTTTTTCCTCTTCTTTCGAATCTTTTTCTTTCTTTTTTGTGTTGTTTTTTTCTTTCTTTATATATACATATATTGTTAAGAAAAAATTTTACCTTTTCCACCAGTGGGCGGTGGGCGTGACAATGACGGACGACGATCGACGATGATGATGCCCTGGCCGGATTCCCTTCCTCCTCCTTCTCTCTTCCCTCTCTCTTCTTTTTCATTTATTTTTCGTATTTACCTTGGATTTCATATTATTTTGCTATTTAATTTAGCTTTAAATATTAATCATGTTATATATGTAATATTTTTATCACTATTATTTTTATATATTGTTATTATTATATTATATTTAACTATATATATATATATTTTTCTTTATGTTCTGTTTCTTACTATTATATGCATATATATCTATTATTATATTTATTATTAATATTGTTAGCATTAGTACTTTTACTTAATGTGTATGTAGATATACATGTACATATTAATAGTTTTTTTATCATATGTGTATATTGTATATATTATATTTATATTATATATATATATATGTTCTTAATGTTATTAGTTGTATACTTCTTGTATATTTCCATGTATATATTTTATATTGTCTCATGTACATACTCAAATACTATTATACATATCGTATTTTTAATACCATATTGAGTATATATTATTGTATTTATTTTTATTTCGATTATACTTATTATTAATGTTAGTACATATATTTCACCATAAGTGTATGTATACCTTTTGTGTATATAATATTATTTCGTATATTTAATTATTATTCTAAAAAGGGTTATAATATGTACATATTTATGAAGTATTATTAATAGTATTATTTTAAACATCATTGTTATTTCTAATATATATATATATATATATATATATTATGTACACTTTTATTTCTATTTTATTTTTTATTTGTCAATATTAATTATTATTATTCTAATATTTTGATATTTTAATATTTTATATTATTCACATCACTATTCGCATTTTTACAATAATATTCTTAGATTTTTTACTATCATTTTAGAAACTTTTTACATTTTAATTTTAAGAATAAGGCAATGTACCGATTTTAACATTAAGTCATTGATTTCATCGCTATGTTGGGTGAAGTTAATTCGGCTCGTGTTAAAAGCAGGATATCCTTCTAAAAAACCAAAAACTTACAACTTCTCATTTCCTTCAATCGGATCACACTTAAATGTCAAATTGAATTCATATTTTTGAAAATCAAGACAACACGTGTTTAATAAGATACCAATTTTGGGCGTCGCGAGGGTGCTAATACCTTCCTCGCGCGTAACTGACTCCCGAACCCCAATTTTTCTCTGGACTTTCACGTAGACCTAAATTTGGCCTTCTTTTTGTTTTAAAATGATTTTATTAGGTGTCCGATCACACCTATAAAAAAGGATCGGTGGCGACTCCCTTTGTTAATAAAATCGAAAGTTGGTTTTCAAATTTCCAATAAATTACCTTAATTAGCGACCGAAAGCTAAAATTTTTTACGTCGCTACAATGTCCTTACCAACACAATATGTTGGATGAAATTCAAAAAAAAAACATTATTGTCAGTGGCAAACTAAGACACAAACAATAGATTTTCCCGTATAGTTGGTACACACAAAACGTTAGACAGTCGAAGCAATTTATTTTGCACAGAGAATACAAAATTACAAATAGATAAGATTCTAACAGGATCCCCATCACCTATTAAGAGAGAGGATGTATCTGAATACGGTGTAGAGTCATTTAATGTCGAGGTATCACGATAGACATGATGTGTTGCCCCTGAGTCTGGATACCAGGACATAGTTCCGACGGGCATAGGAATGTACGAATCAGTGCCATCAAGATTGGAATTGAACTGAGAAACTTGAACATTAGACCCTATAGAATTTGAAACATCAGATGCATGTAGATCAGGAATACGAGGGAGTCCAATGCACGGATCAGACCCAATGTAAAAATGGCTCTCGGTTCGGTGTGCCACGGGACAGATAAAGGCCCAATCTCATAACCACGTCCATGTCCAGACGCAAACTCCACACAATTGGACGTTGACCCAATTTGAAAATTAGAAATATTCGGCCCATGGGAGGGAAATGCTACAACAAGCTCCTGAATTGGGCCAAATGTCCTGGTACACACAGCCTGACCAACATATGGGCTAGATGCATGCTGCCTATGAGTAGTTGGCCCGAATCTAACAGTAGCAGCAGACGGTCCAAATGGAGCATTCTGCCCAGACGTTAAAGAAGCAGTTGACCCGAACAGAGGAATCGGCCCAAGCGCTGAATGAGTATGCTCAGGCCTAAACCGAGACCTAACAAACTTTTGTCCAAATCCATCAGTAAAATCACCAAAAGGGTTTGGATTGAAAACCCTATCACCCATCTGAGGTAGTTGAGGTGCAGCATATCCAGAGAAATGCCTTTGCAGCACAAGCGCATTCGGCTGCAAGCCATCACACACACCAGGAGCCAAAGTTGAAAAAGAAAAGCCAGAAGCCGAGTGTTGTCCTGGATGACTAACTGAAGCAGGCAGCCAAGTGTCCGTCGACGGGATAGCAAAATCACGGTTATAGTGATAATAACACCGCTAGGTGACATGTCCAAAAATTCTACAAATCTAGCATTGGGCACGAGTCTAAAAACCTCTATGATGACTGCTTGTCAAAGGACGTCCACAACGAAAAGAATCTACAACCGGCAGTGACGGGGCAAACTCCACGAAATTTGCCTGAAGCTGCAGTTCGTGAACCATACGTAATTGGCGCGTCTCATATTCGATAAAGACATCCAACATGTGTTGAAAAGATAGGGTTTTAGACAAGAAGGAACTGACTTGAGCACATCATCATACTCCAGAAGAAGACCTGCAAGAACAATCTCAACCTTTTCCACCTCCGAGATCTGAGATTTAGATGCCTCGATCAAGGCACAAGTATTTTGGATTTTCGCTACATATTCTTGAATAGAAAGGTTACCTTTCTTAAGAGAGTACATGTCATGATGAATGCGCGACAACTTTGCGCTAGAGACTACTGCGAAGAGACGCGTAGCAGTAGTCCAAACATCTGACGCCATTCGAGCATCTGTAAACTGTAACAACCTAATTTTCAGTGGTATCGGGAATAGAGATTTGAGATCACAAAATCTGACGGGTGAGTTAAGAATTTAATAAATTAATACGTATGAGTCAAATGTGAATATAAAAGCAGTTTTGAATTAGTGAATTTGGTGATTTAAAAGAATTAATTAGGTAAATTGGGTCGAGAATGAGGTATCAAGACCTCGACTTCATAAATCAAGCCATAAATATTTTTAGAAATATTTATGGAGTGTTGGTGAGGTAGTAATAAAATTTAGTCAGAAAATTTTGACGTTTGGGTGGTTAATTAAATAAAAAAGACTAAATTGAAAAGGGTGTAGAAGTTGCTAAAAGGATTAAATAGCTCAATTGTCAAATGAGGAGGGACCTAAAGTGCAAATAAGCCCAAAGGAGATATTTAGGGTGGCAATAGCTGAGAAAAATCAGGAAACGGGTGAAATAAGGGCAAAATTAGAAAATTGCCAAAATTGGCTAAATAAAAATGGGACTAAATTGGAATATCTAGAATTCTCTTCATTTCTCTTCATATTCATCAGCTGAAAAATAGCCATGGAGGAGGGTTCAAGCTGGTTTTCATACTCTAGCTTCATGTAAGTTTAATTCTTGCTTTTTCCCTGAAATTTTTATGTTTTTGGACTTTTACAATTGGGTCTAACTTACTATTTCATTAGTTTTTGATTTCATGTCTAATTTTTGAAGTTGTTATGGATGAGTGCTGGAAGTATATGATGATTTATCATGGAATTAGAGCTTTAAATTGTTTATATTCTGATTTTATTGAAAGAATTGAATAGAAAGTGAATGTTTGGGACCTAATTGTAAAAGAGTTTGAAGTTAGAGTTTCATGTGAAAATTTTGAATTTCAATAGTTACGAAATAACTTATAATGTCTAAAAAAAGTATTAATTGAGAAAATTATCTTAATTTAGGGGTTAATTGAGCAAGGATTGAATTGTATGAATTGTGAAATTTAGGGTAAAATGGAAGTCAACATTTTGCACTAAAACTGTTTTAGGTAGCAGTAGTAGCTTAACTTTGAAAAATCACCAAAAATTGTAGAAATCGAATTAGAGGATGAATAAAATATGAAATTAAATCGTATTGAGTCTAGTTTCTTATAAAAGAAATTATGTAAGCAATGGAATTGTAAATCATGAAATACAATAACTTTTGTGAGACAAGGTCAGAATGATTTCGGGTTCCCCTGTTTTGATTTTTGGAAAATCATAACAAATTGGATAAAAATAATTAGGGGCTTAAATTTATATGTTTAGAATCCTGAATGAGTATATTTTCAATAGAAATAAACAATAACATCATTCAAATTCTGTACGAGGAGATAATTATTTTTTAGTGAAGAAGGGTCAGAACTGTTAGACAGCATATCAAGGGAAAATTTAAAGAATAAATTGTACTTATTGGCTGCACAAAAAATCTTGAAAATTTTATGGTAAGCAGATATATGAGTCTAGTTTCAGGGAAAATTAGCGGATCTTAATTTGGAGTTCCATAGCTCCAAATATCAATAATTTAGTGACTATGGCATAGATGGATAGCTTTGAATATACATATAAGTCAATAGTGAAATTATTGATAACGTTACTTGTAAGCATGATATATACATTAAGGATGTGGAATGGAGAGGAGGAGGAGAAAAATATATATGAATATTCAGTTAGCATGGCTAATTTGCATGTTTTAAGCTCATGGATTAAATTGAATAAAAGTAAAACTTTAAGGGGCAGTTTTGTAAAAATGTCAAAGATGACTAAATTGAAGGGAATGAATTGTTTTATTATCTAAATTAATAAATTGAATGAAATTATCAATTTAAGATTGGGTGAAATTTGGGAAAATGGTAAATTACCAATATGCCCCTAAATCTTGGTATTTTTGCAATTTAGTCAGGTAGGTTCGTATATCTTGAATGAGCATGTAAATATGACAATTTAAATATTGTATCGTATTTTATATGATGTTTGAATTGAATATTTTGAAAAGGATGTTACATGAAACATGAAGTGAATACTAAATAATATAAATTAATTGAAATTATTTTAAAAATCTCGGTAATGCCTCGTATCTTATCCCGATCTCAGGTACGGGTATGGGGTATTACATTTAATGGTATCAGAGCTACAGTTTATTCGGTTCTCGGACCAAACGTAGTATATGTGAAGTCTAAAAACACATGTCATTAAAATATGTGATAGTGTGATATCTCTCGACTCTAATGAAATTTGTTTTACTTATAGAAAGAGATGTTTTTTTCAACCAAGCTAATTCTGATAATGCTAAAAGCGATACTCAAGTATACGAGTAGAAAGTTGATTTTGATGAATCAGTACAAAAAAAGGTATGAATAAATGTTTTATAATACATGTCAATGATGAATATTATGTTATATGTATTATTAAAAGCAAATTATATTACTACATGAAATATTGTCTTGATGACTAAATTACAAAATATATAAATGTAATATATGAAGTACATGATAAGAATTATTAGAGAATTATGAATGAATAGTGAATTTTGAAATATATTACATGTACTGAAGATACAGAAGATATAAGTATATAAATTATTGGTACAAGGATTAAATTGTAAAGCATGTAAAAATATTATGCGAAAGGTGTAAAAGTGATATGCATGTATGAAATAATTTGCCCAAGTAGACAAGATTAGAACTACTAGGATGTTAAGGGGCCTCAGCATGCTCTCTGAATATTAGCACGCCAGTGCTCTCTAAATATTAGCACGCTAGTGCTCTCTGATTATTAGCATGCCAGTGCTCTCTGATATTTAGCACGTCAGTGCTCTCTGATTAGCACATTTGTGCTCTCTGTATAGCACTTCAGTGCTTTCTGTTCATTAGTGCATAATAATGCACCTCTGTATAAGTCCTGTATATCCTAAGTGTTCTATCTAGTCTACTGGGCCTCTGTCAAGTAAAAAGTAAACAATTTTCGTTACAAGGTAAATGATTATCCTTGAGTAAAAATGTTAGTTATGATGAAGCGAACTCGTAAAAGTACGAATAAATGTTTTATAGTACTTGGGAATGATAAATGTTATATGAGTAAATATATGAAAATTAAATTATGAGACTTAGCGATCTATACCCCTTTACTAGTACAATTATATACAATGAAATTCATGAGAGTTATATTGATTAAGTTCAGAAGTGGAAAGTGAAAAGTTCAATGGTTGAACAATTAATAATACAGTCGGAACTGAGAGTGAGTTAATAGGTAAAAATGGGTTCTGAATAGAAACATCAACTTTTTTTTTTGAAAACTAGCTGGGATATATAGTACCACTATTAAATAAAGAAGTTATTTATAGGAAAATCGATTTGTTCAAATATGGTGTTTTCAGAATGGTTAACTGAAAATTCCTTCCGAATTAGTTTCTTGAGTGAACTGAATGATGTGAAATTATTGATGACTATACTAGTCAATAGATTGGTGAATAAATTGCAAAAATATTTGAATATAGCAGTTATAATTAGGTATATTATAGTAAATTTTTGGGATATTATGTGGGTATCTTATATGTACTGATATTTTCAGAGGCATATGCAATTGTTAATGTTTAGATGCTATAATCAATATATGAAAAGGGTTAGATAAATATGCTAATAGACAGAAATTATCGCAAGTCTGATTGATTCACAAGTGGTACTACTCTATCTTTCTTTGGTTTTCCAAGCTAATATATGTGATAAAACACTTGATAATAAGATTCATATGATATTATCTTCTATTCCTATTGCTAAAAGCTCTGAAAGGCAAATGGGAAATATTGAATTGAAAATAAAATGTGAAATGAAAGGATAGAGAATGGATATAAATGATAAACTAGGTAAATATGTGCAGAAAGAAACTATAGAATTATAGAAATAATGAAATTCATGATCAAAAGAAAATAGTGTAAAGTGTTTAGAGATACATGCCATATAAATCTGTGATAGAGTGATGTGTATAATCCGATCAAATTTTTATTTTACTTATAGACAGAAATACTTTTTAATCGAGTTATTTCAGAAAGTGTTGAAAGTGACACTAATATGCCTAAGTAAGAATGTGTTTATGATAAGTTGAAACTTGGAAAGGTATGAAAAGAGTTCATGATATGGACGTGATGATGTATGAAATGAAATAAAAGTTTATCTTGTGATGAGCGAGCCTATGTTGTTTGGTATTTATATGATGTTATGTTGTTGATAAATGATATGTTAGATGCGTGTATATATATAAGAGTTAAAAGTCGAGGCTTTACAATCTTCACCCCCTATCATTATGGTATTATATAATAAAGTTTATGAAATTTATATTGAATAAGTTCACAAGTGTGAAACAAAAGAGTTCAAAAAGTGGAATAATTAATAATGTGGTCAGAGATAAGAATGGTTTAGCAAGTAAAAACGGTTCTGGAATAGATGAAAGACTATTTTGAAAATCATTCAAATTAAGTGATGCCAAAGTTAAAGAAGAGGACAATCAACCTAGTTAGGTATGATATCTAAAGAATGTGTTATCAGGAATTCTTCGAGTTTTCTTAAGAAGATTGGCATCGACAAAGTGTGGATTGTGACTGTTCAAGCTAAATTTTTTATTGATTTTCTTTTATTAGGTAATATTGACTAAGGTCAATGACATCAATTGAGATGTGGTGTTTTGTTTGAACTAATGCCATTAGAAAAGCTTTTTGACTAGCATGTTATGGAAATTGTGAAAGATTATGTGATTGAGTTGTTCTAACAACTTGAAGAGGAAATTGTTTGAAAGACAGTTAAGATGGAATAAAATGTTTTAATCAGAACAAGTTATTCAGTTGGAAGGTAAATTGAGATATATGCATGTAAATCGATCCTCGAGTTTGGAAATGAATTTTATGTATTCATGGGGTAAATAGACGGATAGTCTAAAAAAAAAGTTGCTACATACTCTCTGATTCCAAGAGTTTAAAGTGTCAAATATTACAAAAAAATTTGAATTTAAGACAGTAATGATGATTTGAGCTATTGAAAGATTGTGAGTAGCTATCAATTAACCTTTGAGAGGAGTAAATGTAGATATGTATGCTCTGAGTAATGAAGTTTTATTTACTTTGCGAGTGATGATTACTTAATTGATATTGTATAATGACATTCAGAAAATTAAAAGTAATCGAGTACAGTGTAAGGTTCTTAGGCAACATTACAGGATGGAGAATTTATGCTGAAACCTTAACCTCTTTTCTGGTAAGATTTTCAAGGACGAAAATCCCTAAAGGGGGGAAGAGTTGTAACAGTCTAATTTTTAGTGGTATCGGGAATAGAGATTTGAGATCACCAAATACGACGTGTGAGTTAAAAATTTAATAAATTAATACGTATGAGTCAAATGTGAATATAAAAGCAGTTTTGAATTAGTGAATTTGGTGATTTAAAAGAATTAATTAGGTAAATTGGGTCGAGAATGAGGTATCGAGACCTCAACTTCATAAATCGAGCCATAAATATTTTTAGAAATATTTATGGAGTGTTGGTGAGGTAGTAATAAAATTTAGTCAGAAAATTTTGACGTTTGGGTGGTTAATTAAATAAAAAGGACTAAATTGAAAAGGGTGTAAAAGTTGCTAAAAGGATTAAATAGCTCTATTGTCAAATGAGGAAGGACCTAAAATGAAAATAAGCCCAAAGGAGATATTCTGGGTGGCAATAGCTGAGAAAAATCAGGAAACGGGTGAAATAAGGGCAATATTGGAAAATTGCCAAAATTAGCTAAATAAAAATGGGACTAAATTGGAATATCTAGAATTCTCTTCATTTCTCTTCATATTCATCAGCTGAAAAACAGCCATGGAGGAGGGTTCAAGCTGGTTTTCATACTCTAGCTTCATGTAAGTTTAATTCTTGCCTTTTCCTTGAAATTTTTATGTTTTTGGACTTTTATAATTGCGTCCAACTTACTATTTCATTAGTTTTTGATTTCATGTCTAACTTTTGAAGTTGTTATGGATGAGTGCTGGAAGTATATGATGATTTAGCATGGAATTAGAGCTTTAAATTGTTTATATTTTGATTTTATTGAAAGAATTGAATAGAAAGTGAATGTTTGGGACCTAATTGTAAGAGAGTTTGAAGTTAGAGTTTCATGTGAAAATTCTGAATTTCAATAGTTACGAAATAACTTATAATGTCTAGAAAAAGTATTAATTGAGAAAATTATCTTAATTGAGGGGTTAATTGAGCAAGGACTGAATTGTATGAGTTGTGAAATTTGGGGTAAAATGGAAGTCAACATTTTGCACTAAAACTGTTTTGGGCAGCAGCAGTAGCTTAAATTTGAAAAATCACCAAAAATTGTATAAATTGAATTAGAGGATGAATAAAATATGAAATTAAATCTTATTGAGTCTAGTTTCTTATAAAAGAAATTATGTAAGCAATGGAGTTGTAAATCATGAGATACAATAACCTTTGTGAGACAAGGTCAGAATGATTTCGGGTTCCCCTGTTTTGAATTTGGAAAATCATCACAAATTGGATAAACATAATTAGGGTCTTAAATTTATATGTTTAGAATCCTGAATGAGTCTATTTTCAAGAGAAATAAATGGAAACATCAGTCAAATTCTGTACGAGGAGATAATTAATTTTTAGTAAAGAAGGGTCAGAACTGTTAGACAGCAGATCAGGGGAAAATTTAAAGAATAAATTGTACTTATTGGCTGAACAAAAAATTCTGAAACTTTTATGGTAAGAAGATATATGAGTCTAGTTTCAGGGAAAATTAGCGGGTCTTAATTTGGAGTTTCATAGCTCCAAATGTAAATAATTTAGTGACTATGGCATAGATGGATAGCTTTGAATATACATATAAGTCAATAGTGAAATTATTGATAACGTTACTTGTAAGCATGATATATACATTAAGGATGTGGAATGGAGAGGAGGAGGAGGAAAACATATATGAATATTTAGTTAGCATGGCTAATTTGCATGTTTTAAGCTCATGGACTAAATTGAATAAAAGTAAAACTTTAGGGGGCAGTTTTGTAAAAATGTCAAAGATGACTAAATTGAAGGGAATGAATTGTTTTATTATCTAAATTAATAAATTGAATGAAATTATCAATTTAAGATAGGGTGAAATTTGGGAAAATGGTAAATTACCAATATGCCCTTAAATCTTGGTATTTCTGCAATTTAGTCAGGTAGGTTCGTATATCTTAAATGAGCATGTAAATATGACAATTTAAATATTGTATCGTATTTTATATGATGTTTGAATTGAATATTTTGAAAAGGATGTTACATGAAACATGAAAGTGAATACTAAATAATATAAATTAATTGAAATTATTTTGAAAATCTCGGTAATGCCTCGTATCTTATCCCGATCTTAGGTACGAGTATGGGGTATTACATAAACGATGCTAACAGAGAATGAGAGATAGTGGAGAGTAACCAGGAAGCAAGCAAACGATCTTGTTGAATGAATGTCGTTGCTTTTGGATTTGGAACAAGCGATCCTTCCGGCGATTGCACAAAATGCGGCGGAGTAGAGAGAGTACCTTCCAAAAAATCGGTTAGTTCATAACCTTTAGTTGTGAGCTTAATATGTTACTGCCATTGAATGAAATTACCAGTGTCCAACTTAACAGTGTCATGGCAAGGGAAGGTTTGAATGATCCGAGCACTAGAAAACGCTGAACAGACAGGCTCAACAGAGGAAGAGTCAGTAGAAGTCGTGGTAGTCATGGAGGCCAAGAACAATCAGATCTCCAGTATCGAGGTGACTAATACCATGTTAGCACTTACAACAAGCTAGGTAAAAGGACTATATTATGAACAGAAAACATAAAAAATTGTATTATGAATTGAAGAAATATCTTTTTATCATCCCTTTCTTTGAACTATACAAATTTGTATTTTTAGAGTACTACGAGCTTGTTACTGTGAACAACTGCTGCTAACAGCATAACAAACTTCAATTATAAATTATTCTTTGATTATTTTCAAGATTAGTTTAATTTGAGCATGATTTAATATATATATATATATTTTTTTTTTAATTTAGAACTCGTCATCCTTTGCTAAGTTAAGCATCATTCTTGCTTGTTCTTTCAATTCTTCATGTTGTTGTTGAGTTACAGCATCCTGCACAATTCTAATGTAGGAGAAGACTCGCATTAATTAAGCTATACAATACAAAATGAAAATATGATGTAAGCCAACATGAAAAAAAAATGTATCACCTATTCAAGCGGTACTATCTCTCCCATAAATGACATATATGCCATAGATCATAGAGTTGAGTCCAACCATGCATAAACTTAGTTTTCATGGTTTCACCTACTCAAGGATTCAAAGGAACTCTCACTCTATGAATCCGTTAAAGCCTTCATCAGAATTGAGAGATAATACAGACAATATGAATATACTGTATATATGAATCAGTGTCCAAATTCTTTTACTATTTTAGGTGGAGGCGAAAGGAAAGTATCCCCCAAACATCAGGATGAAAGTTGGTTATGGGACAATTCTGCTGGCACATGGATCCATTAGTTGAAAAGGAAGCTTTGATGATGAAATTGTTGGACAAAAATACGTTAACGAATAAAATAATTAAATATAAATAACCACATATAAAATAAAATATAAATAGAATTATTTATATTAAATTTGCTAAATATGAAAATAATCAAAACTATAACAAAAGTTGAAATAAAAAGAAAGAATAGAGATTTTACTAAACGTTGAGGCCTGTTGAAAAATAATTTCCTTAAGATAGATTCGACCACTTCTATGGTACTTGGAGAAATGTTGGTTGAATGTCTCCTAAGATACAACAGCAACAATGATCAAAGTAGTGGCACCTCTACAGCGATCAACGAACGAACGTTGCCTTTTTTCTAGCACCGAAACGTTTGAAAAATTCAGAGAAGAAAAGAAGAGTTTTGAGAGCAACAAAAAATCGGTGTGAGAGAGTGAAACATTAGCAAAGAATTCAGAAGAAGTCTTAGCCTTTTATAGGCATTCAAAGTGAAGGAATTTTTTAGAAATATCCATGTATAATGAGACAACATCTGCATTAAAGGGGCAATTGAATCAATTTGATTAAAATCAAATCAAATTGATTATAATCAAATAATTCAGGATATATATCTTTTTATATCAGATTTTGTATATATTTGTTGAGGAACAAAATAAATTTTGTGTTGGGCTAAAATATCTGCAGGCCCAACCGGCTCAGACATTTCACGTCTCTCACATCATGTGGGTGCATCCCAACCCCGTAAAGTTTGGACCTGCTCCCCCCTGAGCACAAGACATAATTTCAAGCTTAGTCATTCGATCACCCTTTAAGAGGATTCCCATATATAAACACATTTGTGGGATCTAAACTTTTCTTTTCCTCAACAAATATTTCCAAATAGTTTACTTGAGTATTAATTTCTCATTCGTCACTCAATCATTTTGAGCATATGATATACTGTTGTAAAGGTATCATGGAATAGAATAAGAAACCAAAATTTTATGATTAAACTCTCCACTTTTACCTATTTAGAATATGCCTCAAAGTTCTCATAAAAATGCATTTTTTCCAAGAGAATTTAGAAACCATTTCTTTAGCTAGCAATTATATCGGAAACAATACAAAATGAGATGAATTGGTATGAGTTAAAGAGATCCTATGTTATAGTATTTATAGAATTTTCTCGGCATGTGGAATCCTATATTTACGTGGAAGATGCTTTGAAATTTAGTAACCTGCTTACCAAATTAAAAAAAAAGTGTAGTAATTAAAGACTAACTATAGTTTTGAAAAGTCTAATGTAACTAAAACTTATTTTTTAATAAAAAAATTATATGTAACTATTAAACCACCTGTATACTATTATTAGTTGTTTAATTTTTTTCTATGCTTACAATTAAGCACTTGAGTTAATGTCATGAGACAATTAAACATTAATTTAGTTTAAAATTACTAAAATAATCATTCATTTTATAAAGTTATATTATTATAAGGGTATTTTTTATCTTATTATATTTTATAAATTAATAAAAAATTACAAATAGAAAATATTTGAACCTATATGTTAAAAATATTTATAAGAATGAGTAATTGGTCTAGTGGTTAAAAAGTAGTAACCACGGAAGTTAGGTCAGATGGAAAGGATTTCTCCTATTTTAACTAGTGGTTAAGGGTTCAATCTTTACCCTAAATATGAAACAATTTTAAAACTTGTGACTAACTGTAGTAGCCCAAATTTGACCAGGCTGAAAATAAAAGATTTAAATAAATAAATATTTATTTATTTTAACAGTCCATAAAAGTCATTTTACAAAGCCCAAATCACGGGCCCAAAACCAAACCAATTCAGCTAAACTAGACCCAATTAACCCAAACTCTTAGAGGCCCAAAAACCCAAAATCATCAGCTAGGGTTTCTAACCCTAACTCTCTCCCTCGCGCCGCAACTGCTTCTGGAAGGTTCGGGGAGAGTCTGTCCAGCTCCCCAATCAAGGCCACCATTCAGGGCTCTACCTCCAGCACCTCACCGACACCATTACAGACTGCAGGCCTCCATCAATGCCAGCAATCCTTCCATCACCGGGATTTTCGCGAACACCTGCAAGGAAAGAAAGAACAGTAGCAGCAAACAAAGCAAAATATGGAAAGAAACCAGATTTATTTCCAAAAATATAAAAGCAACAGTGGCTATAAAAGCCCGAATACTTTCGTTGTAAAAGGATCTTTTTTTCTAGGAAGCAAAAAGTATACATAATAAAAAAGCACAGATTTTTGTCAGAACAAAAGTGATTTATCTTTTAATCGTTCTTTATTTATTTCGTACCTTTTTCTTTTATACAAGTAAAACACAGTAAAAACAGATTTGAGAAATCAGCAATATACTTTTAACCTCATATACAAATTTTTTAAAAAAATAAAAAGTAAAAGACTTCACCTGTGATTCACCTGAAAAGAAGAGAGATTTTGGACCTCCACCACCGTGAACGGTGGCGCATGAGGCACGTGTGCAAGCATTGCACCATGACCGAAAGCCAAGGCCGAGACCTCATTCTTTTTTTTTTTTTTTGCAGAGCATTTCAAAGTTTTTTTAAAGAGACCGGTGCTAAAATGATTTTTAAGCTATAAGATGGGCTTATATAGCCTCTTTGAAACGGCACCGTTTTGGCTTAAATCAATAAGCCTAAATACGGTGTCGTATTAAGCTATAAGGATCCGCGCGTTGACCCGATTACCCGGGGAGGATCCGCACATTTTTAATTGGATTAATTATGCAATCAGTCCTTTCACTCTTTTTGCGATTATAATTACATTATGTTTTATTTATGATTTGGCCCTATTGTTTTGCCTCAATTCGATTTAATCCCTATAGTTGCTGCTTTGAATCCAAGGTTTAAACGCTGTCGTTTTGGGAATAGGGCAATTTGCCCAGTGAGTCCCTCTAATTTTGTGCGCGTTTTAATTAGGGCCTTAATTCAGTTTTATTTCTTTTAAATTCGCCCTATAATTTTGTTGGATTTTCAAATTAGTCTTATATTTATTCTTATTTATTTTTATATTTTTTGTATATTGTTATTTATATTATTTTAACCTTATTTTATATTACATATTATAAAATTATTTCATTATAAGTATTATTTTATTATATATATTATTATTATTTATTATATATTATTTTTCTTAAATTATTATTATTTTACATCTTTTATATATTATTATATTTTCACATATATTATATATTTATTAATTATATATATATTGTTTTACATGTTACTTTATATTATATCTATCATATTTCTTATTTCCTATAAATTTAAAGCATATTCTATTATATGACATCTAAATATTTTCATTATTTATTAATTTTTATGTATATTATATAATATCTATTACATTATTTATATTATTCATTATATTATTTAAATTCTTAAAATTGGTAAATTAAATTATGTTTTTAACTCATATTATATATACAAATTAATCTTTTTATATTATTTATTTGTTATGTATTATTTTATTTTAAAAATGATATTTTTATATTCTTTTACATACTCTTACTTTTATATTCTTTTAAATTAATATATTTCTCATGCATAATTATTATTCTATTTTTGTTATTATATACTACATGTTATATTTTAGAATTATTAATATCACATTTTAATTATGTGTATATTTTGTTAACAATTATTAATTTTATTTTTATTAGTTCATTATATGTATTATAATGTAGATATCATGGATGTGTTAAATGTTATTTTTATAATTATTATTATATGTTATATTTTGTAAACATGTACATTGGTATTGTTTTTATTTGTATGTCATACATTATTTAATTTTTGCTTATTTATATATCTTGCATTATTTAGTTATTACTTTGTATGTTTATATATTTTGTTTATTCATTCTCAATACATGCTATACATATCTTTGTATGCACGTTGTTAAGATTTGTTATATATTATTCTTATATGCATATATTTAGTAAATGATTTTTTTGTATCATTGTCAATGTATCTTTTACATGTATGTTTTGTTCATTTATAGTTGTAATATTCTATTCCATAATAATAATATGATTCCTTATGCATCATTTTTTTAAAAAGAGACTTCAAAGGTTTTTAAAAAAAATATAAAGGCAATGTTGTGAATTTTAGAAAATTGAGAAATAGTACCCTAACATGCTGGGTTGCAATTTCCGTTTATCTAAATATCTAAAATATCTTTTTAAGCAGGTTTTATAAATCATGAGATGATTTTAGCTACGAAAATTTAAAAGTATCGTGTCCAATTATGCTGGATGTGATATTTATTATTTCTTCAAAGCAAATGAATCTCAATTCTTTTAATTGCTAAAATAAAGAAATTTTTAAGTATTCTCAAAATTCTGACATTAAGATAAAAATATTCAATTTGGTACCAATTTTGGGCGTTACGAGGGTGCTAATCCTTCCTCGTACGTAACCGACTCCCGAACCTATTTTTCTCATAATTTCATAGACTAAAATTAATGTTTTAAAATAAAACATTATTTAAGGTGATCCAATCACACCTAAAAAGATTGGTGGCGACTCTCGTTTTCATTTTTCAAAAGTCGATCCCCGTTTTTTCAAACATCCCTTTAAGAAAATGGTTTCGACACTAACATTTACCATTTAGTGGGCTAATGTGAAGTAGTTGTCAACCAATAATTTATTTTTATATAAACTTTTAATAAATATGTTACTATTCACCTCATCCCCATCCAATTTTTATACCTCTCGCCTTTGACACCACCTCAAGCATGATCTTAATTGAAATTTTATATCCAACAAAAACAACGTTTCTCAAACTTTACCCAACTCACGCCAGATTATTAAATATTTTTATTGGTATATTACTTTTAAAATATCAAATAAAATGCATATTATAAAATCATATAAAATTTAAAATTCCTAACTAAAAATTACAAAAATAAAATCTTATAAAATCTTATAGAAATTTTAAAATTTATAATTAAAATATAAAAATTAGTTATAAAATTTAAAAAAAAGGTATTTTGGTAATATTTTAAGATAGGACCACGATGCAAGTTTAATCAAAATCTTAATTCTTCCTGAACTCTAAAATTTTAATTGAAAATCCATTTTCCTTCTCTCCAAATCCAATTTTCATGAAAATTATAAAATCATATAAAATTTAAAATTCCTAACTAAAAATTACAAAAATAAAATCTTATAAAATCTTATAGAAATTTTAAAATTTATAATTAAAATATAAAAATTAGTTATAAAATTTTAAAAAAAGGTATTTTGGTAATATTTTAAGATAGGACCACGATGCAAGTTTAATCAAAATCTTAATTCTTCCCGAACTCTAAAATTTTAATTGAAAATCCATTTTCCTTCTCTCCAAATCCAATTTTCATGAAAAGAAAATATGCTTTATAGGGTTGAATCGAAACCTATGGGTTTGGGTTAATTTGTTATCCCTAAATTATATAGATATATGTTAAATATGAGAATATTCCATTTTATAAAAAAATATTTAAATTTGAAGGATTATAAGTTGGTACTTGTATACTCTAAATTTGAAATTTATTACGGCCTAAAGGTAATGGCTTTTTTTTTTTTCCTGTGTGAATCTTATTTTGTGGAGGCCAAATGGTATAATGAAAGCTATGTACCAATAATGGAGGTGTATATGAGGAATGCAATTTTATCTTCTAGTTTTATGATGTTAATCGTCATATCTTTTGTTGGAATGGGAGATTTTGTGACAACTGACATTTTTAATAGGGCATCTAACAACTATAAAATCATTGATGCTTCTTCCATTGTTGGTCGTCTCATGGATGATGTAACGCCCCCTTACCCGAGACCGTCGTCGGTGTCGAGCACGAGGCATTACTAAACTTATTTGAGCACTTAAACAAATTCAGACAATTTATATCATACTTTCCAGACAAGCTGTCTAACTGCATCATAGTCGCAAAAAAAATCATATCTCGAGTTACAAAACTCGAAATCCAAATCCGTAAATTTTTCCCTAATCTAGGCTCATATATCTACTTAATAATTTTTTCTAGAATTTTTGATTGGGCCAATTAGTACAGTTTGTTAGTTGAAACAGGTTCGGCTACTCTGACCCCTATGCATTACGAACTAAATTTCTCCCTGTACAGAATTCAAATAACTAAGCCGTTTGTTTCTATTAAAAATAGACTCAATAAGGAATCCATACATATACAGTATGACTCCTAATTATTTTTGTACAATTTTTAATGATTTTTACAAATCAGAATAGGGGAGCTCAAAATCACTCTGACCTTATCTCACAAAAATTCAAATATCTCCTGATATGAAAGTCTTTTGCTTACACCGTTTCTTCTATATGAAACTAGATTCAATAAGCTTTAATTTCATTTTTTATTCAACCTCTAATTAGATTTTCATAATTTATGGTGAATTTTCAAATCAAACTACTGATACTAAACAAAAACTATTTTAGTACAAAATCTTGTTAACTAGTTTGTAACATCTTTACTTCATTTTATTTAAACTCTATACATGCCATATAAATCTTTAAACATAAAACAAAAGCTACCGGAATTGATCTGGATAGTGTGCCTTGTTGTGTTGATCTGATCTACCCACTTCACTTCAATTCAATCTACATAAATATATTAAACACACACAAGTAAGCTTATTGAAGCTTAGTAAGTTCATAGGTTTAAAAGTAATGCTTACCAAACATAATATTTCCAAACAATACCAAAACATTTACTAAAGTTATCTTCCATTCACAACCACTGTTATAACAATTCACATAGTTGAGCTCAACAGTAACAACTACTCAATCTCTTTCATTTGGATCACTTCTCTTGTATTTCTCATTATCAAATTAGGAAACGGCTTATGAAATTGAGTACGTCGTTGTTTAGTGCCACGATTCATAACTCAATATGGTTTTCCTCATTGAAATACCATACCTACATTTTACAACTCGGTATGGGAAATGCCATACCTACGTTTCTTAACTCAGTATGGATAATACCATACCTACGTTTCACAACTCAGTATGGTTAATACCATACCTACATTTCTCAACTTAGTATGGATGATACCATACCTACGTGTCACAACCTTGCCATGGATCAACCATGGTCTTATCCGTCAATTCATCACATGTCTTCAACTCTTTTAACTCAGCTGGTGTCATTCTATACGGTGTTATTGAAATCGGAGCTGTACTCGGAATTACATCAAATTCAACCTCACGATCTGGAGGTAAACCAGGTAATTCCTCAGGAAACACATCAGTAAACTCATTAACAACTGAAAATTGTTCCATCTTCAATTCAGAACCCTGAATATCAAAAATATAAGCTAAAAATACTTTATTACCTTTCAGAATCAATTTCTGAGCTGCAAAGGCTGAAATAATTCTGACATCATTCTTTTTATCTCCAAACACAGCTAAAACTATTTCCCCTGTTTGACATTTTAAATCAATCCGTTTTTCTCTACAATTCACTATGACGTCGTGTTTAATCAACCAATCCATTCCAAGAATAACATCAAATTCTCAGAAAGGTAACAACATTAAATCAGCAGAGAATTCACAGCCTTGTATTTTCAGTGGACAATTCCGACATATTAAATTAACCAACACACTTTGCCGTAGTGGATTAGTGACTTGCAAATCAAGGTCAGTGGACTCAACAGTCATTTTCTTTTCTGACACTAATGCAGTGCAAATATATGAATGTGTAGATCCAGGATCAATTAAAGCATACACAGAATCATCAAAAAGATAGAAATTACCAGCTATCACATCTGGAATAGAAGCTTCTTCCCTTGCCCGGATAGCATATGTACGTGCAGGTGCTTTTGTCTCTGATCGAGCTGCAGTATCTCTCGTTCCCGACCGAACAGTCCTAGCAGCACTGCTTTGACCCGGATGTTTACTTTTCTGAGGAGTATTTGCTTGCTTCTCCCCTTGTTCTCTATCTTCTTTTAACAATTGAGGACAGTCCCGAATAAAATGGTCAGTTCCACCACATTTATAGCAAGCTCCGGCTCTTCCCCAACACTCACCAATATGAAATCTACCACAATTTTTGCATCTAGGTCTCGAAATATTTTGCACACTACTAACACTAGCTGCTGGTTTCTTAGTTACTCCAACATCTTGTTGAGTCGTTTTACCTTTATTCGATCATTCCAGAATTGTAACAGGTCGACTAGAATCATCTTTGAACTTTTTGGCCGAAAAAGTTGAAGTTGGTCTAGAGAAACTTCTTTTGTATACCTCTTTACCTCTTCTTTCTCTTTGCATCTTTTTGTTATACACTTCTTCCATCTTTTAAGCTCGATCAGACAGAACCACAAATTCTCGAATCTCTGTACCTCCAATCATCATTCTGATTTCATCATTAAGCCCTTCTTCAAATCTAATGCACATTTCTTCCTCTATCGGTACAACATCCCGAGCATATCTACTGAGATACACAAATTCTCTTTCATATTCGGCCATTGTTTTATTCCCTTGTCGAAGATCAAGAAATTTTCTCTTCTTTTTATCTAAATATCGTTTTCCCACATACTTCTTTTTAAATTCGTTTTGGAAGAATTCCCAAGTAAGTTTATCTGCAGGTACCACTACCTCAATGGTTTCCCACCAATTATACGCTTCTTCTTTCAATAACGAAACTGCACACCTCAAATAGTCCTCCGGAGAACACATCATCTGTTTAAAAACTCTCTATAAACTCTTTAACCAATACTCTGCTTTAACAGGATCATCGTCCGATCTCCCTCGAAATTCTTCAGCTCCAAACTTTCTGAGTTTTTCAATCGGTGTTCTTTTGCTAGATTCATCTATTAAAGGAGGAGTAACCGGGGTTGTAACTGGTGGTACAGTAGGGGGAGGAGGAGATTGTTGTGCCTGACTTCTTCTTTGTATTGTTTCACGATACCACTGATTCATTAACCCGTAAATCATATTTTTAAGTTCATCCTCTCTCATCAAAGGAATCGGAACATTACCACTTGTTCCCCGCTCAGTAGTCTGTATTCTACTATTAACTTCCTCTTCCTGACTAGCACCATCGGGTCTATCAGACATCTTTACAATCTATAACAAAAATTAGTTGTTAGATCGGATCATTCACATCACACTATCACAGATTTATATGGCATGTATTTCTAAACACTTTACACATCACTTTCGTTCCGAGAATCGACTAAACCAAAGCTTTGATACCAATAAATGTAACGCCCCCTTACCTGAGACCGTCACCGGAGTCAAGCACGAGGCATTACTAAACTTATTTGAGCACTTAAACAAATTCAGACAATTTATATCATACTTTCCAGACAAGCTGTCTAACTGCATCATAGTCGTAAAAAAAATCATATCTCAAGTTACAAAACTCAAAATCCAAATCCGTAAATTTTTCCCGAATCTAGACTCATATATCTACTTACTAAGGTTTTTTCTAGAATTTTTTATTGGGCCAATTAGTACAGTTTATTAGTTGAATTATCCCCTATTTCAGGGTTTGACAACTCTAACCCCTGTGCATTACGAACTAAATTTCTTCCTGTACAGAATTCAAATAACCAAGTCATTTGTTTCTTTTAAAAATAGACTCAATAAGGAATCCATACATATAAATTATAACTCCTAATTATGTTTTTACAATTTTTAATGATTTTTACAAATCAGAACAGGAGAGCTCAAAATCACTCCGACCTTATCTCACAAAAGTTCAAATATCTCCTGATATGAAAGTCTTTTTCTTACACCATTTCTTATATATGAAACTAGATTCAATAAGATTTAATTTCATATTTTATTCAACCTCTAATTAGATTTTCATAATTTATGGTGAATTTTCAAATTCAAGCTACTGATACTAACCAACTACTGTTTTAGTACAAAATGTTGTTAACTAGTTTGCAACATTTTTACTTCATTTTATTTAAACTCTATAAATGCCATATAAATCTTTAAACATAAAAAAGAGCTACCGGAATTGATCTGGATAGTGTGCCTTGTTGTGTTGATCCGGTCTACCCACTTCACTTCAATTCAATCTACATAAATATATTAAACACACACAAGTAAGCTTATTGAAGCTTAGTAAGTTCATAGGTTTAAAAGTAATGCTTACCAAACATAATATTTCCAAACAATACCAAAACATTTACTAAAGTTTTCTGTCATTCACAACCACTGTTATAACAATTCACATAGTTGAGCTCAACAGTAATAACTACTCAATCTTTTTTATTTGGATAACTTCTCTTGTATTTCTTATTATCAAATTAGGAAACGACTTACGAAATTGAGTACGTCATCGTTCAGTGCCACGATTCATAACTCAGTATGGTTTTCCTTATTGAAATAGCATACCTACATTTTACAACTCGGTATGGGAAATGCCATACCTACGTTTCTTAACTCAGTATGGATAATACCATACCTACGTTTCACAACTCAGTATGGTTAATACCATACCTACGTTTCACAACCTTGCCATGGATCAACCATGGTCTTATCCATCAATTCATCACTTGTCACGATACGAACGTACTCAATCCTGCGTTTTTCCTAATTTGCATTTCCACATTTATTTTTTCATTAACAAAATTTACACAATCCCACAACAAATTCATATATAATAACACATTATATACTTCAATCGTTCACAAATAAAAATCTAAATTCAACCATATGAACTTACCCGACTAATTTGTAGAAGATATTGAAATTTATGGACTATTCCGCAACTTTTTCCTTTCCTTGTTTTTCTTTGGATTCTTGATCTATAATATAAAATATTTTCACTCATTAGCATTTATTTGATTTCTATTTTACTTCACAATTTATACTGTTCAAATTTTGAAATTGCACTTTTATCCCAAAATTTACAGTTTTTATAATTTAGTCCCTGCTCAATTCACCCATCAATTGAACTAATTTTTCTCAATTAACACTTTATTTTATCATTATAAACTATTTCAAAACCTTTTATATTCTGAATTTCAACAGCAACCTTCAATTCAAATCTTTTTCACAATTAGGTCCTAAATATCATTTCCTATCAAAATCACTTAATAAAACCACCTTAATATGAAATTAAAACTTAAATTTCATAATAATTCATCATAAAATTCCCTTACCCATCCAGGGTAACTTCCAATTTCACCCATAAAATCAAAAACTAATGAATTCTATAAGTGGACCTAATTGTAAAAGTCATAAAAACATAAAAATTATCAAGAAAAAGCAAGAATTAAACTCACATGATGTAAAAATACGAAAAAGCAGCTTTCTTCAGACCTTCTATGGTGTTTTGGCTGAGAAAATATGAAGAGATCTCTAGATTCTTCAATTTTGTCCTTATTTTATATGTTAAAATTGTAAAATTTTCAATTTTGCCCTTATTTCCCTTATTTTTCTGCTGATTTTCTTGCCCTTGCTGTCCAGCCTATTCACTTTTAGGCTTAATTTCCCTTTTAGTCCTCTTTATTTTAACACTTGAGCTATTTAATACTTTTAGCAAATTTTACATTTGTTACAATTTAGTCCTTTTTATTTAATTGACTACCCAATCGTTAAAATTTCTCAACCAAACTTTAATACTAGCTAAATGACACTTCATAAATATTTATAAAAGTATTTATAGCTTGATTTTCAAATTCGAGGTCTCGATACCTTATTTTTGACCCATTTGAGCTAATAAATTCTTTTAATTCACCAATTTCACCATTTCACAAATTATTCTAAATTATTACTTAACTCATAAATATTAAATTACTATCTTGTTCAATCTTATTTTTCGGATTTAGTAATCTAAAATCACCATCTCCGACACCACTGAAAATTAGGCCGTTACAACTCTCCCCCCTTTAAAAATTTCATCCTCGAAATTTGTTACCTAAAAATAGATTTGGATACTGTGATCTCATTGACTCCTTTGTTTCCCAGGTTGCCTCCTCCATACCATGGCGATGCCATAATACTTTAACCAATGGTACTCTTTTGTTCCGCAATTCTTTAACTTCACGAGCCAAAATTTTCACTGGTTCTTCTGAATAAGTCATATCTGGTGGAAGCTCAATTTCAGTATGAGGAATTACGTGTGAAGGATCTGACCTATACCGCCTTAGCATAGACATATGAAACACATTGTGAATCTTCTCAAGTTCCGAAGGTAAAGCCAACCGATAAGCCACAGGACCAACCCTTTCCATAATTTCATATGGCCCTATGAATCTCGGACTTAATTTTTCCTTTTTACCAAACCGTAACACCTTTTTCCACGGTAAAACTTTTAAAAATACTCGATCACCCACTGCATATTCTATGTTTAAATCCGCATATGACTTCTGACGGTCTAAAGCAACTTTTAGACTATCTCAAATAATCTGGACTTTCTCTTCGGTTTCTCGAATCAAATCAACCCCAATTATTTTTGATTCACTCAATTCAGACCAACACAATGGAGTCTTGCATTTTCTACCATAAAGAGCCTCAAATGGTGCCATTTTTATACTAGACTGATAGCTATTGTTGTAAGCAAACTCAGCCAACGGTAAATACCTTTCCCAACTGTCACCAAACTCGAGTATACAACATCTTAACATATCTTCTAAAATTTGAATCACTCGTTCTGACTGTCCATCGATTTGAGGATGAAATGCTGTACTAAAATTCAATCTGGTGCCTAAAGCTTCTTGCAATTTATTCCAAAATCTTGAAGTAAACCTCGAATCCCGGTCTAAAATGATAGATACTGGAACTCCATGTACTCTCACAATCTCTGACACATACAATTCTGCTAACTTCTTAAGTGAGAAATCTGTTTTGATTGGAATAAAGTGTCCTGACTTTGTCAATCTATCAACAATCACCCATATCGAATCTTTCTTTCTTGGAGTCACAGGCAATCCTGACACAAAATTCATTGTGATATGCTCCCACTTCCATTCAGGAATCATAATGGGTTTTAATAAACCTGTTGGCATTTGATGCTCTGCTTTAACTTGCTGGCAAATCAAACATTTTGTAATAAATTCTGAAATTTCTCTTTTCATACCAGGCCACCAATGTCTTTTTCAGATCACCATACATTTTTCTACTACCCGGATGAATAGAATACATACTATTATGTGCTTCAGAAAGAATATCATTCTTTAAATCAGAATTATTTGGAACACAAATCCTATTATGATAACGCAATATACCTTTATCATCAATATTGAACTCTGAATCTAAATTATCCTGAACCATTTGCCGTTTCATCACCAATTTTGGATCTTCATTCTGCAGCTTCTGAATTTGTTGAAGAAACATTGGTTTTACCTTCAATTCTACTAATACAGCACCTTCTTCATTAAGAGCCAAATGAGCATTCATTACCCAAAGTCCAAACAAGGATGACTTTCGACTCGGTGCATCAGCAACTACATTAGCTTTCCCTGGATGATAGTCAATAACCAAATCATAGTCTTTCAGCAACTCTAACCACCATCTCTGTCTTAAGTTCAGTTCCTTCTGAGTCATTAAGTATTTCAAACTTTTGTGATCCGTATAAATATAACACTTCTCACCATATAAATAGTGTCTCCAAATTTTTAAAGCAAAAACAACTGTAGCTAACTCAAGATCATGTGTAGGATAGTTCTTTTCATGTGGTTTTAACTGCCGTGAAGCATAAGCCACCACCTTTCCTGACTGCATTAACACACAACCCAAATCACTTAAAGATGCATCACTGTACACAACATACGATATACCTGATTCTGGTTGAGTCAAGACTAGAGCTTCTGTTAACATTTTCTTTAACTGATCAAAGCTCTGCTGACATTCATCAGACCACACAAACTCAACATTCTTCTGTAATAAACGAGTCATTGGTGAAGCAATCATGGAAAAATTCTTTACAAAATGGCGATAGTATCCTACTAATCCCAGAAAACTTCGCACTTCAGTTATATTCTTCGGTGTTTTCCAATTCACCACTGCCGAAACTTTACTTAGATCCACACAAATTCCTTCAGCTGATATAATATGACCCAGAAATCCAACCTCATGAAGCCAAAACTCACATTTACTAAATTTCGCATATAACTGCTTTTCTCTCAAAGTCTGTAGTACAATTCTCATGTGTTGTGCATGTTCGGATTCTGTCTTTGAATAGACCAATATGTCATCAATAAATGCCACCACAAATCTATCCAAATAAAACTGAAAAATTTGATTCATTAAATCCATAAATGCAGCAGGGGCATTCGTTAAACCAAAAGGCATTACCAAAAATTCGTAGTGACCATAACGAGTTCGAAAAGCAGTCTTTGGCACATCACACTCTTTAACCTTCAGCTGATAATACCCAGATCTAAGGTCTATCTTTGAAAACACTGCAACACCTTTCAGTTGATCAAACAAATCATCGATACGAGGTAATGGATATTTATTTTTAATTGTTACCTTGTTCAACTGTCTGTAATCAATACACAATCACAACGAACCATCTTTCTTTTTCACAAATAAGACAGGTGCGCCCCAAGGTGATGTACTCGGTCTGATGAACCCTTTATCCAATAACTCTTGCAACTGTGTCTTCAACTCTTTTAACTCAGCTGGTGTCATTCTATACGGTGTTATTGAAATCGGAGCTGTACCCGAAATTACATCAATTGCGAATTCAACCTCACGATCTGGAGGTAAACCAGGTAATTCCTCAGGAAACACTTCAGTAAACTCATTAACAACTGAAAATTGTTCCATCTTCAATTCAAAACCCTGAATATCAAAAATATAAGCTAAAAATACTTTATTACCTTTCAGAATCAATTTCTGAGCTACAAAGGCTGAAATAATTCTGACATCATTCTTTTTATCTCCAAACACAGCTAAAACTATTTCCCCTGTCTGACATTTTAAATCAATCCGTTTTTCTCTACAATTCACTATGACGTCGTGTTTAATCAACCAATCCATTCCAAGAATAACATCAAATTCTCGGAAAGGTAACAACATTAAATCAGCAGAGAATTCACAGCTTTGTATTTTCAGTGGACAATTCCGACATATTAAATTAACCAACACACTTTGCCGTAATGGATTAGTGATTTGCAAATCAAGGTCAGTGGACTCAACAGTCATTTTCTTTTCTGACACTAATGCAGTGCAAATATATGAATGTGGAGATCCAGGATCAATTAAAGCATACACAGAATCATCAAAAAGATAGAAATTACCAGCTATCACATCTGGAGCAGAAGCTTCTTCCCTTGTCCAGATAGCATATGTACGCAGTGCTCTTGTCTCGATCGAGTGCAGATTCTCGTTCCCGAATGAACAGTCCCAAAGACCTTGCTTTGACCCGAATGTTTACTTTTCTGAGGAGTATTTGCTTGCTTCTCCCCTTGTTCTCTATCTTATTTTAATAATTGAGGACAGTCCCGAATAAAATGGTCAGTTCCACCACATTTATAGCAAGTTCCGGCTCTTCCCCAACACTCACCAATATGAAATCTACCACAATTTTTGCATCTAGGTCTGGGAATATTTTGCACACTACTAACACTAGCTGCTGGTTTCTTAGTTACTCTAACATCTTGTTGAGTCGTTTTACCTTTATTCGATCATTCCAGAATTGTAACAGGTCGACTAGAATCATCTCTGAACTATTTGGCCGGAAAAGTCAAAATTGGTCTAGAGAAACTTCTTTTGTATACCTCTTTACCTCTTCTTTCTCTTTGCATCTTTTTGTTATACACTTCTTCCATCTTTTAAGCTCGATCAGACAGAACCACAAATTCTCGAATCTCTGTACCTCCAATCATCATTCTGATTTCATCATTAAGCCCTTCTTCAAATCTAATGCACATTTCTTCCTCTGCTCGCATACAACATCCCGAGCATATCTCTTGAGATACACAAATTCTCTTTCATATTCGCCATCTGTTTTATTCCCTTGTCAAGATCAAGAAATTCTCTTCTTCTTATCTAAATATCTTTTTCCAACATACTTCTTTTTAAATTCGTTTTGGAAGAATTCCCAGGTAAGTTTATCTGCAGGTACCACTGCCTCAATGGTTTCCCACCAATTATACGCTTCTTCTTTCAATAATGAAACTGCACACCTCAAATAGTCCTCTGGAGAACACATCATCTGTTTAAAAACTCTCTATAAACTCTTTAACCAATACTCTGCTTTAACAGGATCATCGTCCGATCTCCCTCGAAATTCTTCAGCTCCAAACTTTCTGAGTTTTTCAATCGGTGTTCTTTTGCTAGATTCATCTATTAAAGGAGGAGCAACCGGGTTGTAACTGGTGGTACAGTAGGGGGAGGAGGAGATTGTTGTGCCTGACTTCTTCCTTGTATTGTTTCACGATACCACTGATTCATTAACCCGTAAATCATATTTTTAAGTTCATCCTCTCTCATCAAAGAAATCGGAAAATTACCACTTGTTCCCTGCTCAGTAGTATGTATTCTACTATTAACTTCCTCTTCCTGACTAGCACCATCGGGTCTATCAGACATCTTTACAATCTATAACAAAAATTAGTTGTTAGATCGGATCATTCACATCACACTATCACAGATTTATATGGCATGTATTTCTCAACACTTTACACATCACTTTCGTTCTGAGAATCGACTAAACCAAAGCTCTGATACCAATAAATGTAACGCCCCCTTACCTGAGACCGTCACCGGAGTCAAGCACGAGGCATTACTAAACTTATTTGAGCACTTAAACAAATTCAGACAATTTATATCATACTTTCCAGACAAGCTGTCTAGCTGCGTCATAGTCGTAAAAAAAATCATATCTCAAGTTACAAAACTCAAAATCCAAATCCGTAAATTTTTCCCGAATCTAGACTCATATATCTACTTACTAAGGTTTTTTCTAGAATTTTTTATTGGGCCAATTAGTACAGTTTATTAGTTGAATTATCCCCTATTTTAGGGTTTGGAAACTCTGACCCCTGTGCATTACAAACTAAATTTCTCCCTGTACAGAATTCAAATAACCAAGTAATTTGTTTCTATTAAAAATAGACTCAATAAGGAATCCATACATATACATTATAACTCCTAATTAGTTTTTTACAATTTTTAATGATTTTTACAAATCAGAATAGGGGAGCTCAAAATCACTCTGACCTTATCTCACAAAAGTTCAAATATCTCCTGATATGAAAGTCTGTTGCTTACACCATTTCTTATATATGAAACTAGATTCAATAAGATTTAATTTCATATTTTATTCAACCTCTAATTATATTTTCATAATTTATGGTGAATTTTCAAAGTCAAGCTACTGATACTAACCAAAAACTATTTTAGTACAAAATGTTGTTAACTAGTTTGTAACATTTTTACTTCATTTTATTTAAACTCTATACATGCCATATAAATCTTTAAACATAAAAAAAGCTACCGGAATTGATCTAGATAGTGTGCCTTGTTGTGTTGATCCGATCTACCCACTTCAATTCAATCTACATAAATATATTAAACACACACAAGTAAGCTTATTGAAGCTTAGTAAGTTCATAGGTTTAAAAGTAATGCTTACCAAACATAATATTTCTAAACAATACCAAAACATTTACTAAAGTTTTCTGTCATTCACAACCACTGTTATAACAATTCACATAGTTGAGCTCAACAGTAATAACTACTCAATCTTTTTTATTTGGATCACTTCTCTTGTATTTCTTATTATCAAATTAGGAAACGGCTTACGAAATTGAGTACGTCGTTGTTCAGTGCCACGATTCATAACTTAGTATGGTTTTCCTTATTGAAATACCATACCTACATTTTACAACTCGGTATGGGAAATGCCATACCTACGTTTCTTAACTCAGTATGGATAATACCATACCTACGTTTCACAACTCAGTATGGTTAATACCATACCTACATTTCTCAACTTAGTATGGATGATACCATACCTACGTTTCACAACCTTGCCATGGATCAACCATGGTCTTATTCGTCAATTCATCACATGTCACGATACGAACGTACTCAATCTTGCGTTTTTCCTAATTTGCATTTCCACATTTATTCTTTCATTAACAAAATTTACACAATCCCACAACAAATTCATATATAATAACACATTATATACTTCAATCATTCACAAATAAAAATCTAAATTCAACCATATGAACTTACCCGGCTAATTTGTAGAAGATATTGAAATTTAGGGACTATTCCGCAACTTTTTCCTTTCCTTGTTTTTCTTTGGATTCTTGATCTATAATATAAAATATTTTCACTCATTAGCATTTATTTGATTTCTATTTTACTTCACAATTTATACTGTTCAAATTTTGAAATTGCACTTTTATCCCAAAATTTACGCTTTTATAATTTAGTCCTCTCAATTCACCCATCAATTGAACTAATTTTCTCAATTAACACTTTATTTTATCATTATAAACTATTTTAAAACCTTTTATATTCTGAATTTCAACAGCGACCTTCAATTCAAATCTTTTTCAGAATTAGGTCCTAAATATCATTTCCTATCAAAATCACTTAATAAAACCACCTTAATATGAAATTAGAACTTAAATTTCATAATAATTCATAATAAACTTCCCTTACCAATCCAGGGTAACTTCCAATTTCACCCATAAAATCAAAAACTAATGAATTCTATAAGTGGACCTAATTGTAAAAGTCATAAAAACATAAAAATTATCAAGAAAAAGCAAGAATTAAACTCACATGATGTATAAATATGAAAACCCAACTTTCTCCAGACCTTCTATGGTGTTTTGGCTGCGAAAATATGAAGAGATCTCTAGATTCTTCAATTTTGTCCTTATTTTATATGTTAAAATTGTAAAATTTCCAATTTTGCCCTTATTTCCCTTATTTTTCTGCTGATTTTCTTGCCCTTGCTGTCCAGCCTATTCACTTTTAGGCTTAATTTCCTTTTTAATCCTCTTTATTTTAACACTTGAGCTATTTAATACTTTTAACAAATTTTGCATTTGTTACAATTTAGTCCTTTTTATTTAATTGACTACCCAATCGTTAAAATTTCTCAACCAAACTTTAATACTAGCTAAATGACACTTCATAAATATTTATAAAAATATTTATAGCTCCATTTTCAAATTTGAGGTATCGATACCTCGTCTTTAACCCGTTTGACCTAATGAATTCTTTTAATTCACCAATTTCACCATTTCACAAATTCTTCTAAATTATTATTTAACTCATAAATATTAAATTACTATCTTGTTCAATCTTATTTGTCAGATTTAGTGATCTCAAATCACCATTTCTGACACCACTAAAAATTAGGCTGTTACAGATGATGTTGTTTCACGCAAGGTACTTTTTTTTTGAATTTTTCAAGAGTATTTTCAATTAACTTATATTTGATGAATAAAACTAACATAAATATATAGTTTGAACAAGAGAGAGGACATTGTGCATCCGCTGTTGAATGCTACATGAGAGAACATGCGGTTTCAGAAGAAGCATGTAGTGAATTGAAGAAGCAAGTGGAGAATGCTTGGAAAGATTTAAACCAGGAATTGATATTTAGTGAGACATCCAAAGTTGTTCCAGGGCCAGTTCTTACAAGTGTCACTGATTTCTTTTATAAGAATGGTATACACATGTTGGGAAAAATACAAAAGATGGGATAACTTCTGTCACAGTTAGATGCTAAATATAAATTGTTAGCTACAATTACATTCGTCACATGCAACTCTGGTTGCAGCCTAGTTTGTATTTGGTAAGCTAATGTAATTTGTCATATATAATTGACATCTTTTGATCAAAATTATTAGACTTTTAAAAAGCTCATCTTTTAAGGATTTTTAGCAGCACTATGCTAAAATTAAAATATTGAAAAATCAAGAAAAGATATGTTGAAGACATTCAATGCTATTAAATTCCTTTATTTGAATAGATTCCTTGTTCTTAGAAAACTACAACGTTAAATATAGAATAAGAGTAACTGACACCTAATCGTTTGATTGTAACAAATGCAATTAATGGAGTAACCTATTCGATACTGTCTAGAAATCTATCTATAGGACTAAAAATTTGATTAGAGAGAAAAATAAATGAAAAGTACAAAATGCCACACAAATTTTTAGGTCTCTAAGATTTATATAATGCTTTGCAATCTGATAACACTAACACTAATACTAACATGTTCCACGAGTTCTTTTTTCTTGGCCAAATAAAATATATTAGAAAAGATAGAATCCACTAAACAATTATCATTGCATCGCCTAGTAACTAGGATTATCGAGGTGTGAAATTTTATATAACACTTTTAAGACACATAAAATTACACAAACTCTTAACATGGATTATTAAAGAATTGGTGTTACACTAAAAGCAACTCAGATACGAATCGGATCATAAGATTGAGTAGATTCTTAATTTCCTTATGCAGTAATTTATATTGAAACAATGAGCAAAGAAATGGTTGCATCTTTTGTAAATTTCCCAACATGTGTATCCATCTTCATCCTTATAAAGGAAATCAATGACCCTTGTAAAATTGAGAATTCGTGTAAGAACCGACAATGGAACGAGCTTAGGTGTCTTACTAAATATCAACTCATGATTTATATCTTCCTAGCATTCTCCACTTGATTCTTCAATTCATCGTATACTTCTTTTTCTGAAACTCTATGTTGCCTCATGTTGCATTCAACAGCTGATGTACAATGCCTTCTCTTGCTCAAACTGCATAAATCAAAATCATTTCTTCTATAAAGATTGTTGCAGTTTAAAGAATTAGAGCAAAGTTAGTAAACACTGGGATCTAAATTTAAACATTTGTATTGCATCTGCAAGGAGTTAGAAGTTCTTCAAATGCGCCATATACATCATATATGTCATCCCTAATTGATGTCAAGTATATTGATTTTGTTAATATCTGTCTAGCAAAAGAGTATTACACTCCTAATATCCAAAATTAACATTCCACCACTCTATTTCATGCAAAAGGTAACTTTTGTCGCAAAATTTATATCTTTCCACCACCTGAAACAAACCACACTAGCTTTAATTAGCCCTTTCAAATCAAAATAAAAAATTAATGTTGATTGTTGAAGGAGTAATATATTGCCTTGAGATCTTGCTTAGCTCTTCCTAGTGTGAAATTTGTAGCAAGTTGAAATCCAACTCAGCAAACTTCAACAGCATTTAATCATGTGAAGCATCGTCTCCATAAATGGAAATGAATCGATCCCCTAGCCTCCAACCTTGGCCAGCTCTTGCGGATGGGTCGGTGTAGAGCATGGGAGACTAGGGTTGAAGAGGATATTAAAATCCTTAACGCTTGGGAAGGCACTAAGTGGTAAAGCAGGCATCGACCTTGGATGTTCCCCACAGAGATTCATATAAAAGTTAACTACCTCCGTCTTCAATCTATCCTCATCCAGAACCCATTCCCCTAAATCATTCTTTAAAGTCATAATTCTATTTTGCTTTCTTCTTTGCAAGGTGCGCATGTGGAAAATTTTAGTGTTGTGGTCTCCTAAGAGCAACCAATAATGCTGTTGAGCATTGCCTGCAATGCAACATACGGCTAGCAAGTCAGCAAGCAGACCAGCAGTGGAGCAGAACCGAATGCAGCAACAAATTTAGTTGTATTTTGATCTTTTTGTTCTTATGAAACTTTGTCTAGTTCAATTGTAATCTCGTTCAAAAGTTAGTGAGATTAGTTTAGATTTGAACCTTGATGTAATAGCTGTTATGACAGCTTTTTTTTTGTGTAACTTAAGTTTGTATTAGTATTCATTAGTGGGAGCAGTTATGTCATTAGGTAACTGTCCAATGCCTTATTGTAAGTTGCATATATTTTGAAAATGATCAATGAAGGATGATGATTCTTGCTCAATTATCTTTTTTTCTTGTTTTGTATCTTATTCAAATTTTTGCTTCGGTCTTCTCATTGCTTTCTTAGCAAACTTAGTTTGTTTCTTGATTTGTTGCTGCCAATGTTCCAAAAAATGGTAATCAGATCTTAAGTCTTTGAGGGCCTCTGTTTTGTTGGTTGATTTGTTGAGAGAACACAAGTTTGAGAACAAGAGATCGAAGCTGTTGAGTTTATTTCAGCAAGATGAGTTTCACATCTCCTCTACCTCTAGTGTTCACTGGTGAAAACTACCACATTTGGGTAGTCAAGATGAAGACTTATCTTCAAGCTCAAGACTTGTGGAGTGTAGTTGAGAATGACATCGAACCACGTCCATTGAGGGCCAATCCCACGATTGCTCAAATGAGGCAGCATGTTGAGGATAGCACCAAGAAGCATAAAGCTTTGGCCTACTTGCAAAATGGAGTGACATATGTAATCTTCAATCGAATCATGGCCTGCAGCACACCTAAGGAAGCATGGGAAAGGTTGAAGGAGGAGTTCATGGGGTCAGATAAAACTAGGCAGCAACAAGTGATTAACTTAAGGAGAGACTTTGAAAACTTGAAGATGAAGGAGTCTGAGAGCATTAAACAATACTCAGATAGGATTATAGCCACTGTCAACAGCATAAGGCTGCTTGGTGAGGATTTTAGTGATAGCAGGGTGGTTGAAAAGGTTATTACCACACTCCCTGAGAGATTTGAGTCTAAAATCTCTTCACTTGAGGACTCAAAGGACTTGACAACCATCTCATTGTCTGAGTTGGTGAACTCCCTTTATGCTTTGGAGCAGAGAAGGGCCAACAGGCAGGAAGACCATCCTGAAGGAGCCTTCCAAGCAAAGGCCAAAGAAAATTCCAGTACAAGTCAGAAAGGTAAGAAGCCTTGGCTTGACAAGATGAATAAACCAAGGAGAGATTTAGGAAAGAGAAAGTTTTCACCATGTGTCCATTGTAAGAAGACCACTCACTCTGAAAGGTTTTGCTGGTTTAGGCCAGACATCTAATGCAGGAGCTGCAAACAGTTTGGCTATGTCGAGAAAGTTTGTAAAAACAAACCAAATGCACCAGTACAACAGCAGATTCAAGCTCAAGCTACTGAAGACCTTCAAGCTCAGGAGGAGCATGTGTTCATAGCTTCCTGTTTTGCATCTTCAAGCAAAGTTAGAAGTAATTGGTTGGTGGATAGTGGCTGCTCACACCACATGGCAGGTGATGAGAGTCTTTTTAAGGATCTAAACAGAAGCTATGGCTCAAGAATCAGAATTGGCAATGGTGAACTGATTGAAGCCAAAGGCAGAGGCAGTGTCTTAATCAGCACTTGTTCAGTTAACAAAGTCATTTCAGATGTGCTCTTTGTGCCTGATTTTGATCAGAATTTGTTGAGTGTTGGTCAGCTAGTTGAAAAAGGGTATTCCCTAGTTTTCAAGAATGGTTCATGTGTTATAAATGATTGTCATGGTCAAGAATTGATTATAGTAGGCATGGTAGATGAATGTTTCATGCTTGATGTTAATAAGCTTGAAAATAAAGCTTATGTAAACTTGATTGATAATGCTGGCCTATGGCACAGAAGATTAGGCCATGTTAACTTCAGATCACTTGACCTGTTACAAAAACTGAATTTGGTGGAGGATATGTCTAAAGTGGAAGCAAGTGATAGTGTTTGTGATGTTTGTCAGTTTGGTAAGCAAGCCAGATTGCCATTTCCAGTGAACCAAGCTTAGAGAGCTCGAGAAAGGCTTGAATTAGTGCACTCTGATATTTGTGGACCAATGAAGTCACCTTCTTTGAATGACAGCAAATATTTTGTACTGTTCATTGATGACCTTACCAGACTTTGTTGGGTTTACTTCTTGAAATAAAAGTCTGAGGTATTTGAAGCCTTTAGCAAGTTTAAAGCATTAGTGGAGAACTAGACAGGCTGTAAAATCAAGGCATTGAGAACTGACAATGGGGCTGAATACTTATTTAAAAAATTTCAAAAGCTTTGTGAGCATACAAGGATCCATCATCAGCTAACCACAGTCTATACTCCACAGCAAAATGGAGTTTGTGAAAGGAAAGATAGGACAGTGATGAATATGGCCAGATGTCTACTGTTTCAAAGCAAACTTCCAAGTAGATTTTGGGCAGAAACAGTCAACACCTCAGTTTACCTATTGAATAAGCTTCCAACAAGAGCAGTAAAAGACAAAACACCCTTTGAGGCATGGTATGGGCTTAAACCATCAGTTTCCCATCTGAAGGTGTTTGGATGCATGTGCTATGCACTTATTCTAGCTGAAAGAAGAACTAAACTAGAAAGAAAGTCTGCCCCTGGCATATTTGTTGGCTACAACAGTACCAAAAAGGGATATAGAGTGTTTGATCCCTCAACAAAGAAGATTGTAGTGACCAGGGACATCAAATTTGATGAGGAAAAGTTTTGGAATTGGGAAGGTTCAGATGCAAGTCAGATTGATATCAGTTTAGAGCCAGTTGAGAATGAACCAGAAAGTGCAAACATTGATGATCCTCCTATGAGAGGAACCAAAACCATTGCTGACATCTACCATAGGTGTAATGTAGCCATAGTTGAGCCTTCAAGCTATAAAGAAGCTGCAAGGGACAGAAACTGGAAGAAGGCAATGGAAGCTGAACTTGAGATGATTAGAAAGAATGAAACTTGGGACTTGGTTGATAGGCCAGATCAGAAGAAAGTCATAAGTGTCAAGTGGGTTTTTAGAGCCAAATTCAACTCTGATGGCTCTTTAAACAAACATAAAGCAAGATTGCTGGTAAGGGGCTATAGTCAAGAGTATGGCACTGACTTTATGGAGACATTTGCTCCAGTAGCTAGGCTTGACACAATCAAGCTTCTTTTTGCCTTGGCTGCACAGAAACAGTGGAAGATTCACCAATTGGACGTCAAGTCAGCCTTTTTGAATGGTTTTCTGAAGGAGGAAATTTACATAGAGCAACCAGAAGGGTATAAAGTTCTAGGAGAAGAAAACAAAGTCTATAGGCTGAAGAAAGCCTTGTATGGTCTGAAACAGGCACCTAGAGCCTGGTATGATCGAGTTGATGCTTACTTGTGCAGACTTGGGTTTGAGAAAAGTCTGAGTGAACCAACACTCAATGTAAAGAAGACTGAAGATGAAACTTTGTTAATTATTTTAGTTTATGTAGATGATCTGCTAGTGACTGGAAGTAAAACTGATCTGATCAATAACTTCAAGACTCAAATGAAGGAAATGTTTGATATGACTGACTTGGGAGCCATGACATACTTCCTTGGCATGGAAGTGAACCAGTATGATCGAGGAATCTTCATTAGCCAGTATGCTTTTGCCCTGAAGATCCTAGACAAGTTCTGTATGTCAAATTGCAAATCAGTGAGCACACCAATGGCTCAAGGAGAGAAGCTGACCATCTTTGGAAACCAAAAGTGAGTTGATGAAAAGGAGCACAAAAGCTTAGTTGGCTGTTTGCTCTATTTGACAACAACTAGACTTGACCTTATGCATGTTGTTAGCTTGTTGTTTAGATTCATGCACTGTTGTGACGCATCTTATTTCAAGGTATCAAAAAGGGTACTTAGATACATTAAGGGAACCTTGAGGCTTGGTGTCATGTTCAAGAAGGAAAATGATTTTAGACTTGTGGGATATTCAGACAGTGACTGGGCAGGTTCTGCAGATGACATGAGAAGCACCTCGGGTTACTTCTCCACACTTGGCTCAGGAGTATTTAGCTGGAGTTCAAAGAAGCAACAAACAGTTGCTCAATCAACAGCTGAAGCTGAGTACATTACAGCAGCAACAGCAGTAAATCAAGCCATTTGGCTTAGGAAGTTGTTATATGATCTCAATGAAGAGCAAGTTGAGCCTACTGAAATTAAGGTTGACAATTAATCAGCAGTGGCTATTGCTAAAAATCCAGTCTTCCATGGCAGGACTAAACACTTTAAAATCAAATTTCATTTTGTTAGAGAGGCTGAGTAGACAGGAGAAATCAGCCTTGTTCATTGCAGCTCACAAGACCAATTGGCTGATATTTTGACTAAGCCACTTGGTACAGCAAGGTTTGGGAATTTAAGGAACAAGATTGATATGTTTTGCATACAGTCCAAGAAGGAGTGTTGAGCATTGGCCTGCAATGCAACATATGGCTGACAAGTCGCCAGCGGACCAGTGAGAGAGCGAACCGAATGCGCAGAACAAATTTAGTTGTATTTTGATCTTTTTGTTCTTATGAAACTTTGTCTAGTTCAATTGTAATCTCGTTCAAAAGTTAGTGAGATTAGTTTAGATTTGAACCTTGATGTAATAGCTGTTATGACAGCTTTCTTTTGTGTGTAACTTAAGTTTGTATTAATATTCTTTAGTGGGAGTAGTTATGTCATTAGGTAACTGTCAAATGCCTTATTGTAAGTTACATATATTTTGAAAATGATCAATGAAGGATGATGATTCTTGCTCAATTATCTTTTGTTCTTGTTTTGTCTCTTATTCAAATTTTTGCTTCGGTCTTCTCATTGCTTTCTTTGCAAACTTAGTTTGTTTCTTGATTTGTTACTGCCAATGTTCCAACAAATACCTTGCTTTTTGACGCCACAAAAGCTCCTCATAATGTAAGACAATATCCAACTCTTCTCTGACTTCTATTTCCTGTTGATGTAGATATATCGAATTATATCAATCAAACGCTGGCTAAATGTTACCGAGCTTGCGAATTAAGTGTTTCTGTTGGAACAAAGATAGTAGAAAAAAGCCAAAAAACAAAAACAAAAGCTAAAGAACCGAAACAAAAATCAAGGAAAGAGTTTGAATAAAATTTAAAACCAGACAATTACTTCATTTTCATTGATGAGTTTGAAATATATGCAAGTTACATAATTGTTGACAGTTACCTAATGATGTAACTGCTCCCACTAATACAAAGCCAATATAAACTTGAATTACACATAAAAGAAAGCTGTCATAACAGCTATTATATCAAGATTCAAATAAAAAATTAATCCAACTAGCTTTGTGATCAGATTACAATGAAACTAAACTAAGTTACAAAGGAACAAAATAACCAAAGTGAATCAAGCTAGTTGCTGCACTCGATTCTGCTCCATTCCTGGTCTGTTTGTTGAGCTGCTGGTCACATGTTGCATTGCATGCTAATGCTCAACAATTTCTTACAACAAGTAATGTAGCTGTACACATCCTTATTCCAAGTCTTCACTTTGTTTGTAAAACTAGAGTGCATCGTTGAAACACTTCTAGAGCCACTCCAATTTTCTTTAACAAATTTTGAAAATGTCGAATGTTCAACCCATCTCATAACAAACCTAATGGGGCACTCCTTGCCAGAATAAGGGTTAAGCCGAAGATCTATTCGAAGAAGATGATGATTGAATTTTAATTTAGGCAATTGGGTTACCGTAGCATAAGGGAAAGTTGAATTCTAGGAATATTGCAGATGAACCGATCCAACCTCTCATACACTCCACCTCTTTACCATATAAATTGTGAGCCTTGAAAACCCAAATCAATCAAATCAAACGAGTCTATGAACTCTCCAAAAAGAGGGCATCTTTTCCCTAAGATTTCCCCTTATTTTTCATTGGGAGAAAAAATAGCTTTAAAGTCACCAATGCCAACCACGGGGTCTCGTCCATTGAAATACAATTTTTAGGGCTTCCCAAAGATATTTTCATTTTTTTTATTATTAGGACTGACGTAGACGAAAGAAATTAAAAAAGGCCTTTTGAAAAGGATACCAGAAATCCTAAGGAGAATGAATTGAGAATAGTTTTTGAAGACCTGAACATTAAGCGAATCCCTCCATCCAATCCATATGCCACCAAAAAATTGAAACCCGAGCTTAGCTATGATTGAATCTGCCCTGTCACCACTGACTTTAGTTTCTAATAGACCAATTAAACTTGGCTTGTGTTCAAAGTTGTACCCATGAAAAATGCGAGGGAATCTAGAACTAGCACACCCCTGACAATTCTAACAAAAAAATAGTAAAATTCATAAATAATTAAAAAAGAAAAGAAGAACACAAATCCTCCTAGAAAGTCTCCTCAAGCCTAGCACCGCTAATATGGACATTGTGGCATTTATCAAACTTATTTACTTCAGCTACAACTTGAGAGCTAATGGTTGCAGCTAAGGTAGACATGGCTTCTGGGAAGGGAATATGAGAATTTCTCGCAACTTTAAAATGTTCCCCTCGTCCCCGGATGGTTTTGTTAAGGGCCTTCCCTCTTTGAACATATTTTCCTTTGCTCTGTGAGTCATTCCTTTTAGAACCTGAAAGAGAAAATTTACGAGCCAACAACTCTTCTGCCTTTGAAGAATAAAAGAATTTGAATTTGAATTTGAATTTCCTATAAAAATAACGAAAAATATTTATTAGGATCAAGGTATTTCGAATCAAATCTACTATAGATTCAATTAGGCCTTGATTAAAATGAACTAAAGACTTACTGGAGTTTCCATCATGGGTTTTCGGAATAATCTTACTGTTATTTGTCTGTTTTGAAAGCATCATATCCTCTGAAATGCTATCATCTAGGAGAGGTGCTGGGTAAATAGTAGCCCGGGCAGAGACAAACTTTTTTGGCTATTAGAATCCCTTTTAGACTTTGCAGCTTTAATTTGAACACGTAAGTCATTACCCATAGCAGGCTTGTTAGTATTAACTAACAAATTCGAGTTTGATCCTTTGGGCTTCACGCCACTTGACTAGCCTACATGCTGGTCACCCTTATTTTTCCTATTAAATGCCCCCAAAGTCAGTCCTACAGACTTAACACCTAGATTTTTTAAAAACTCTCCTTTATGGAAAGAAATTCCTTCAAACCCTTAAAACTTATCCCCTAAATTAGCAACCCCACTATCCAGCGAAATTAACGCCTCAAAAGGAGAATTGCTTAATTCTTTATCCAAAAGTTTTGAACTTTTATTTTGATTTTCCTTCTGGTTTCGGCGCGATTTCTGTTCCACAATCATCAATGGGCCAAAAGGATCCCTCATCCCCACCGAAGCTGGTTCAACGATGCCTGGACTGGGGACCTGTTCCTTTTCGGCAGCGGAGTTCAGAGCTGGACCATTGGAAGGGCAAACGTCCTTAAGGTGGACATAACAGCCACAGGAGAAACAAACGGCTAGCAGCGACTCAAACACCACCCTTTGAAGCTTTCCATCGAAACGTAGTTTTACCTTCTAATTCTCAAATAGAGGAAGAAGAAGATAATATTAGTACAAATTCGACAACACCAATAGGTATGAAAACAGGTCAAATACCTATTTTCCCTACTGAACCTAGTAGAAATTCTAGAAATACTAGAATGGAAGAAATACAATCTACTACTATTATTCAACAAATAAAAATAGGAAAAAATGATATTATTACATTTTCAAATTTCCAACCTAGGAAATATTATAATTTCCTCTTAATTTGAACTTTATCGATGAAGAAGAAGAAACTTCTTCGTAAGAATCATCTTCTACTATTAATAGAAATAAAAATCTGAAAAATAGAGAAGAAAAATATTACTCAACAAAAATATGATTTCGATCTTATAAAGAATTAATAGAACATTGAAAAGTCAAATTTACTAAAAGTAATTGATAAAAATGAAAGAATAGAATACTTAAAATTAATAGAAGAACTCTATGAAAAACATAAAGATCTATTTGCTCGGTTTAATTATCACTAATGTTAAATTATGATACTATAGAAAGTAGTAGTTCTAGTAATTCTGATAATCAAGAAGATTTAACTGTAACTAGTTATAAATCTGATGAAGAAAATACTTCAACAGATGAGGATGAAAATATAGAAGTCCCTGAACCTATGGATACTGATCAAACAGATCCTTATGGTAAAAGAAAATTAGAATCAGATATTCAAAAATTTGATTATCTGAGAGCTTTAAATAAAGACTTTGAGACAGTTGAAAATACAACAAGAATTTTTGGTAATCAAACTGAAAATATAGCTACTAATGAAGTTAAAACTGAATATACAGGCGAATCTTCTAATCAACAACCAAGTCAAACTATACCTATACCACATAGGATAGATGATTTAAATAAAAGAAATGTGGCTCAAGGTGGAATATATTTAGATTTGACTAATATTTCAATATCAGACTATGAAAAAACCATAGATGATTGGGCACAGTCAATGACAATAGTTGTAAACAACAACGGTTCTTGGTCAAAAGAAAAATTTTTAAATTATTTTGTAGGAACTTTTCAAGGAGACGTTTTACAATTCTTAAGACGTCGGGAAGAATCAGAGGTAGGAAAAGTCCAAAAAGGACAACTAATTAATCAAATAGGTACTCCTAAAGATCTTTTAAAAGGATTAACAAATATTCTAAAAACAAAATTTTGTGGTTATTTTGATAAAAAAGATCAAGATAGTATAGCTAGTTATACCTTGTCAAAAATTAAATTATGTGATATTAGATATCTAGAAGAATTTTCTAAAAATTTCTTCATGAATATCAAAAATTAAAAATGAAAATATAGAATTTTGTAAAAACCAATATTTTCATAAACTACTCCCGCCATGGGATGAGATATGTATAAAAAAATATGTGTCTTATTTAGATAAACATAGTAAAGAATCAGGAATAGCAAAAGAAAATATAGATTCTATAGGAAATAGAATTAATTTTGCAAGAGAAAGAATAACTCTACATTGTCTACAAACTAAAGCGGCTAAACAAGTAAAAAATAAATTAACTTATAGTCATTGTACAAAAATTCTAGAAAATGAATGGGAATTTGGATGTAAAACAACACGTCCTAATACTTATAAAAAACATAGAAAGAAAAATAGAAAATATAAATTTATTAGGTGGAAACTAGGAAATAAAAATATACTGGTAATAATAAGAAAAAGAAAAATTTGTTAGGAAAAAATTCTAAAAACAGATATGTAAATGTTTTATTTGTGATGAAGAAGGCCATATAGCACCAAATTGTCCTAATAAAGGAAAAAGTGCTAAAAAGATGATTAAAAGTCTTGAAGAACAAGATTTAGAAATTTGTTATGAAGAGGAAATAAATCCTCAAGAAATATTATATGAGTTAATATCGAAAATGATTTCGATTCGGATAAAGAAGAATATATATTTATGTTTAATGTAGGAAGTAGTTCTAAAATCAATTAGAAGAAATTCCTAAGTCCGAACAACAAGACATAAAATTAGGAAATTTGATTGAAGAAGAAAAGACTTTTTCGATGAAATGATAGAAAAATAAATAAAAATCACATTTCTAAAGAAGAAATATATAAAATATCTAAGTTTAAAATATGGAGTCAAAGACATATAGAAAAGATTAGTGGCAACACAAATCGCTAAGGATACTAGAGGAGGATTAACAGATAGATTTAAATATTTTATTTGTTGTCGGTTTAAATACCGATTAAAATTGCTTTTATACTCATTGTAATTATTATAAAAATCTTAATTGTAATACTCATTGTTTTGGTAAATAAACTTTTGGGGTATAATTTATTTCGATTTTATATTTTAATAATTTCTGAGTCTTCTTTAGACCAGCTAAAAGTTTTATCCTTTTTTAATTTTTCATATAAATCACCTATTTTTTGAGATAAGTTAGGAAAGAAGTTTCTTCCATAATAAACTATTCCTAAAAATTGTAATTGGTATCAGAGGTCCCCGGAGTTACGGTTCTTGGAGGAATTCATATCATAATACTCATTGTAAGTTCTTATCTTTAATTTACAATCCAGTTAATTTTGTGGTTATTTATCTTGAAACCCATATATTTGTTATTTTGTCTAACTTTTGCCTTTTTAAGTCTAGGTGAGAGACGATAGGCCTTTGTGTGTTAAGACAAAATAATATAATGACAGTTTTAGGTACCAAAGATAAGTAACATGGAAGAGATGATTGTTTATATAAAGATAAAACACGCAATCATATTATGCATATAGATTCTAAACAAGAAAATAATATTTCGCCCTTAGTAAAGGATTTAATAGCTTAATGGATATAACCTCTATATATTATAATAAATTATATAATAAAATCAGTAATATAGAAGAAAAAGTAAATTACATGGGAGATATTAAAGAATTAGATTTGAACAACAAATCTAAAGAAATTTTATCAAGTCAATAATAAATTAGATCAAAGTTATTAATAATAATAATATGGAATCGATATAGATTTAGGTCCCTTATATTATGGTAATAGTAATATAATTTTAACTTTATCGATGAAGAAGAAGAAACTTCTTCGAAGAATCATCTTCTACTATTAATAGAAATAAAAATCTCAAAAAGAGAGAAGAAAAATATTACTCAACAAAATATGATTTCCAATCTTATAAAGAATTAATAGAACATTGAAAAGTCAAATTTACTAAAAGTAATGATAAAAATGAAAGAGTAGAATACTTAAAATTAATAGAAGAACTTTATGAAAACATAAAGATCTATTTACTCGGTTTAATTATCACTATATGCTAAATTATGATACTATAGAAAGTAGTAGTTCTAGTAATTCGATAATAAAGAAGATTTAAATGTAACTAGCTATAAATCTGATGAAGAAAATACTTCAACAGATGAGGATGAAAATATAGAAGTCCCCAAACCTATGGATACTGATCAAACAGATCCTTATGGTAAAAGAAAATTAGAATCAGATATTCAAAAAGATGATTATCTGAGAGCTTTAAATAAAGACTTTGAGACAGTTGAAAATACAACAAGAATTTTTGGTAATCAAACCGAAAATATAGCTACTAATGAAGTTAAAACTGAATATACAGGCGAATCTTCTAGTCAACAACCAAGTCAAACTATACCTATACCACATAGGATAGATGGTTTAAATAAAAGAAATGTGGCTCAAGGTGGAATATATTTAGATTTGACTAATATTTCAATATCAGACTATGAAAAAACCATAGATGATTGGGCACAGTCAATGACAATAGTTGTAAACAACAACGGTTCTTGGTCAAAAAAAATTTTTAAATTATTTTGTAGGAACTTTTCAAGGAGACGTTTTACAATTCTTAAGACGTTGGGAAGAATCAGAAGTAGGAAAAGTCCAAAAGGACAACTAATTAATCAAATAGGTACTCCTAAAGATCTTTTAAAAGGATTAACAAATATTCTAAAAATGTAATTTTGTGGTTATTTTGATAAAAAAGATCAAGATAGTATAGCTAGTTATACCTTGTCAAAAATTAAATTATGTGATATTAGATATCTAGAAGAATTTTCTAAAAAATTTCTTCATGAATATCAAAAATTAAAAAATGAAAATATAGAATTTTGGAAAAACCAATATTTTCATAAACTACCCCTGCCATGGGATGAGATATGTATAAAAAAATATGTGTCTTATTTAGATAAACATAGTAAAGAATCAGAATAGCAAAAGAAAATATAGATTCTATAGGAAATAAATTAATTTTGCAAGAGAAAGAATAACTCTACATTGTCTACAAACTAAAAGCGGCTAAACAAGTAAAAAATAAATTAACTTATAGTCATTGTACAAAAATTATAGAAAATGAATGGGAATTTGGATGTAAAACAACACGTCCTAATACTTATAAAAAACATAGAAAGAAAAATAGAAAATATAAATTTATTAGGTGGAAACCAGAAATAAATATCTTGGTAATAATAAGAAAAAGAAAAAATTTGTTAGGAAAAAATTCTAAAAACAGATATGTAAATGTTTTATTTGTGATGAAGAAGGCCATATAGCACCAAACTGTCCTAATAAAGGAAAAAGTGCTAAAAAGATGATTAAAAGTCTTGAAGAACAAGATTTAGAAATTTGTTATGAAGAGGAAATAAATCTCAAGAAATATTATATGAGTTAATATCGAAATGATTTCGATTGGATGAAGAAGAATATATATTTATGTTTAATGTAGGAAGTAGTTCTAAAAATCAATTAGAAGAAATTCCTAAGTCGAACAATAAGACATAAAATTAGGAAATTTGATTGGAGAAGAAAAGACTTTTCGATGAAATGATAGAAAAATAAATAAAATCACATTTCTAAAGAAGAAATATATAAAATATCTAAGTTTAAAATATGGAGTCAAAGACATATAGAAAAGATTAGTGGCAACACAAATGCTAAGGATACTAGAGGAGGATTAATGAAATTCCATTATTTACTAAAGAAAAATTAAGAGGATTAAAAAGAAATACCCTCAAGTTAGATATATACATTTAGGTATAATTATGATAACAATTAGAGCTTTATTTAGAAAAGGACATGATATACCTATCATAGCGTTTTATTAGATAAAAGATTTGAAAACCCGATAAAAGCACTTATTGGAGGTATACTGATCTAATTTACATCTTGGTGTAATAGGATTTAAGGTTAAACCAAACTATTTTATATCTATTACAGACCCTCTAATAGAAGAGTGTTTATGTTTAAGAATTCAGACAAAAAATTCTAAAATAAGTGATTTAGCAGAAGATCTAGCAATAAGTTGGACTTCTATTAATGAATATACCAACACGGCAGAAGTAGAAATTAAAGAAATTAATAATAAAATAATTGAGTTATTTGAACCCAATAAATTTACTACAAAGATACAACCAAAATTACTACATCTAAAAGATCTGTCAATACCAAAAGATTGGATGATTGATAGAATAAGTGGTACTAGTACTTCAAAACCTGTAAGTACTATAGAATATATGTCATCTGGAGATAGACTATATTTTAAAAATAATGCTATAACAAATACAAATGACAATTTAGTTTTACCTTCTAATTCTCAAATAGAGGAGGAAGAAGATAATATTAGTACAAATTCGACAACACCAATAGGTATGAAAATAGTTCAAATACCTATTTTCCCTACTGAACCTAGTAGAAATTCTAGAAATACTAGAATGGAAGAAATATAATCTACTACTATTATTCAACAAATGAAAATAGGAAAAATGATATTATTACATTTTCAAATTTCCAACCTAGGAAATATTATACATATATAGAAATTACACTTCAATTTAGAGACTATAAAACATATTCTTTGCATGCTTTATTAGATACTGGAGCTACCATAAGTAGTTGTAGAGAAAATGCCATTCCTATAGAAAAATGGGAATTAATGAAAAACTCAATCAGAGCTATAGGAATTGATGGTAAAGAAACCATAATCCAATTTAAAGCTAGAAATATACCAATTTACATAAATAATGTAAGATTTGTAATTCCTAAAATATTGTGTTTTCTGAAATGCATGGAGACATATTATTAGGAAATAATTTTATATATCATCATCTACCGTTTTCTATAGATAGAAATTTAGTAATATTATCAACAGAAAAAACTTCAGAGAAATACCTTTAATAGAAAACCATAAATTTGTATGTGATAAAGGATTTAGACCAATAAGAAAAGAACAAATTAAACAACTAGAAACAAATCATTGGTTTAAAATTCTAGAAAATAATTTTAGTGAAGAACCATTAAAATTATGGGAAAATAGTCCAAGATATTGTGAAATAAAATTAAAGAATCCTAATAAAATAATTAGAATCAAACCTATGATCTATACTAAACAAGATATAGATGAATTTGATATACAAATCAAAGAACTATTGGAAAAAGGATTAATAGAAAAACTAATAGTCCACACTCAAGTCCAACCTTTATGGTAAGAAACCATCTTTGAAATAAAAGAGGAAAAGCTAGAATGGTAATTAATTATAAAAGACTAAACCAAAACACTATTTTTGATGGATATTTTATTCCACGAAAAGATGTTTTGATTAATCAAGCTAAACATGCAAAATACTTCAGTAAATTCGATTGTAAATCAGGATTTTGGCAAATAATGTTAACTGATGAATCTAAACCATTAACAGCCTTTAGTGCACCTAATGGTCATTATCAATGGAGAGTAATACCATTTGGGTTATGTAATGCACCTCAAATCTTCCAAAGATGGATGGATTCTATATTTAATAAATATAAAAAATTTTGTGTAGTCTATATAGACGATATATTAATATTTTCAGAAACACTGGAAAAACATAGAAAACATTTAAATATTATGTCTCAAGAATTCATAAAACATGGAATTATTTTGAGCCCTAAGAAAATATAATTAAAAAAAACAGAAATAGAATTTTTAGGTTTAAATCTATCTGCTGATGGTCTTAAACTACAAGATCATATTATAGTAAAAATAAAAGAATTTCCAGAAGAAATTAAAAACCAAAAACAACTTCAACAATTTTTAGGAATAGTTAATTATGGAAGAAACTTCTTTCCTAACTTATCTCAAAAAATAGGTGATTTATATGAAAAATTAAAAAAGGATAAAAACTTTTAGCTGGTCTAAAGAAGATTCAGAAATTATTAAAAATATAAAATCAGAAATTGTAACGCCCCAACTTTCGGGAATTCTGTGATTGTTGGTATAGGTTTAATCATGTTAGTGGGCCTCTAGAAGGCCCAAGCTTAAGATAGAACTCGGCAATTTTAGTTAATTTTTGTTCCATAAGAAAAAGGGGGTGAACTTATGAAATAGGACCTATGTGAAAATGTTTGAAAATGCTATAGGCTAAATTGAAGTGGCGAAATAAATAGGAGTGCAAAATAGGTGGATTTGCATGACAAACCTCCCATTTTACATGAAGTGGCCAACCATCATGTTGTTGTAGACAAAATGTGCACTTGATATCCATAATTTATGGTACAAATTGATACAAATTGATATGGGTTAGGTAAATGTTCCATGATTGGAATTTCATGTCTTTTGTATTAAAGAATTAAATGGATGAAATATGAAATTTTATTAAAAGAAAAAGGGGTGAAAAGAACAAAGTTTTGTCCATCTTTGTTCATCATAGCCTAAAGTTAGAGAAGAGAAAGGAGAGGAGAAAGCTCTTGAATGTTCGGTAACTTTGGGAAGAAAATTGAAGGTAAGCTCATGGTAGTTTGCTTCTATCTTGATGTTCATGAGTTCTTCTTGATTCTACCTTAACTCTTGAAGCATAGTTTGGTTTTTAGTTGTGTTGTGAGCATTTAGTCATGAATTAAAATGAAGGAAATGGTTGTTGTTTCATGTTCTTTTGATGAAAAATGGAAGATAGGTGAAGTTGAGCCAAACAAATGAGCATGCATATGCCTTAGATGCTAAGGGGAAACATCAGCTAACATGTTGTGCTTTAAAATGATGAAATGGAGATTATACTTAAGTAAAATCATAGATATGTGATGATTGATTGGTGATATACATGTTTAAATAACAAGCATGCAAGTTAGGTGTGAAAGAGTGATTTGGTAATAAATCTGCTTGGGACAAAGAAGAAGATAACGTGACTTTGGAAAATCACCATAAATTGTGGGAGATGAGTTAGAAGCTTCATAAATTATGTAATTAAATATTAATGAGTCTAGTTTCAAATGGAATAAACAAGAACATATTTTGAATTCTGTACAATGAGAAATTTGATTCGTAATGAAGAGTGGTCAGATTAGTCAAACAGTGAAACATGGGAAACTTCAAGATAGAAAAAATTCTGAAAATTTTATGGATAGAAGATATATGAGTCTATTTTTAGGGAAAATTAACGGAACTTGATTTGGAGTTTTGTAGCTCCAGTTATAAATAATTTAGTGACTGTTGCTCAGGAAGACAGCTTGCAGTGAAATTATGATTATGTGGTAAACATTGACAAAAATTTGTTAATGAGTTGCTTATTGTTTTCTTATAAGCTTACTATGATCTGTAGGTGTGGTTGGCCGAATATTGTAAGGGGTTAATACGTAGTTCGTATTTGAATAGTTAGATTAATGTGTTAGTAATCCAATTGTAGGCAGTTCGTGTGTGGATCTCGTCAGCATATCGTCGCAAACAGGTGTGTAACTAACACCCTCTTTCTTAGTCTGGATCGGCAAAAGTCGAAAAGTCGAAATGTCGAAAATCGGTATTTTGTAGATTTACGAGTGTGCGAATGCTCGTGAGGTAAATCAATTAATGTTTTTGGTAAGCTGCAAAATTTGGACTGCAAAGTGCATGATTTCTGTGCCCTTGATATTTTTGGGCTTAATGGGCCAAAATTGGAATGATGAGCCAACGGGCCCAATTCGGTAAGAACCCTCAGTACGTGATTATGTTAGTACGTGAAAAGTAGGAATATGCTTGAAAAACCCTAAAATAGATAAATTACTGAAATACCTTTAAAAGTGAAAAATTTACAGTTTTACCCTAGGAGATAAATTATCGAAATACCCCTAGGGTTAAATTGACCTAAATGCATGTTTGTGTAACGCCCTAATTTTCGGGAATCCTGTGAATATTGGCTTAGGTTTAATTATGTTAGTGGGCCTCTAGAAGGCCCAAGCTTAAGATAGAACCCGGTAATTCTAGTTAATTTTTGTTCCATAAGAAAAAGGGAGTGAAATTATGAAATAGGACCTATGTGAAAATGTTTGAAAATGCTATAGGCTAAATTGAAGTGGCCAAATAAATAGGAGGATTTGCATGACAAACCTCCCATTTTACATGTAGTGGCTAGTCATCATGTTGTTGTAGACAAAATGTACACTTGATATCCATAATTTATGGTACAAACTGATACAAATTGATAATAGGTTAGGTAAATGTTTCATGATAATAGGTTAGGTAAATGTTCCATGATAATAGGTTAGGTAAATGTTCCATGATAATGGGTTAAGTAAATGTTTCATGATAATGGGTTAGGTAAATGTTTCATGATAAGAATTTCATGTCTTTAGTATTAAAGAATTAAATGGATGAAATATGAAGTTTTATTAAAAGAAAAAGGGGTGAAAAGAACAAAGTTTTGTCCATCTTTGTTCATCATAGCTGAAAGTTAGAGAAGAGAAAAGAGAGGAGAAAGCTCTTGAGTATTTGGTCATTAGGAAGAGGAAAATTGAAGGTAAGTTCTTGGTACCTTGCTTCTATTTTTAGGTTCATGAATTCTTCTTGATTCTACCTTAACTCTTGAAGTATATTTTGATTTTTAGTTGTGTTGTGAGCATTTAGTCATGAACTAAATTAAGGAAATGGTTGTTGTTTCATGTTATTTTGATGAAAAATGGAAGATAGGTGAAGTTGAGCCAAACAAATGAGCATGCATGTGCCTTAGATGCTAAAGGGAAAAATCGACTAACATGTTGTGCTTTAATATGATGAAATGGAGATTATGCTTAAGTAAAAATCATAGATATGTGATCATTGATTGGTGATATACATGTTTAAATAACATGCATGCAAGATAGGTGTATGAAAGAGTGATTTGGTAATAAATCTGCTTGGGACAGCAGCAGTAACGTGACTTTGGAAAATCACCATAAATTGTGAGAGATGAATTAGAAGCTGAATAAATTATGTAATTAAAGCTTATTGAGTCTAGTTTCTAATGAAATAAACAAGAACATATTTTGAATTCTGTACAATGAGAAATTTGATTCGTAATGAAGGGTGGTCAGATTAGTCAAACAGTGAAACATGGGAAACTTTGAGAAAAATCTGGTATTGATCGGCTAAACCAAAAATTCTGAAAATTTTATGGATAGAAGATATATTAGTCTATTTTCAAGGAAAATTAATGGCACTTGATTTGGAGTTTCGTAGCTCCAGCTATAAATAATTTAGTGACTATTGCTCAGGAAGAAAGCTTGCAGTGAAATTATGATTATGTGGTAAATATTGACAAAAATTTGTTAATGAGTTGCTTATTGATTTCTTATAAGCTTACTATGATCTGTAGGTGTGGTTGGCCTAATATTGCAAGGGGTTAATACGTAGTTTGTATTTGAATAGTTAGATTAACGTGTTAGTAATCCAATTGTAGGCGGTTCGTGTGTGGATCTCGTCAGCATATCATAGCAAACAGGTGTGGAACTAACACCCTTTTTCTTAGTCTGGATCGGCAAAAGTCGAAAAGCCGAAATGCCGAAAATCGGTATTTTGTAGATTTGCGAGTGTGCGAATGCTCGTGAGGTAAATCGATTAATGTTTTTGGTAAACTGCAAAATTTGGACTGCAAAGTGCATGATTTCTGTGCCCTCGATATTTTTGGGCTTAATGGGCCAAAATTAGAATGATGGGCCAACAGGCCCAATTCGGTAATAACCCTCGGTACGTGATTCTGTAGTACGTGAAAGGTAGGAATATGCATGAAAAACCCTAAAATAGATAAATTACTGAAATACCTTTAAAAGTGAAAAATTTACAGTTTTACCCCTAGGAGATAAATTACCGAAATACCCCTAGGGTTAAATTGACTTAAATGCATGTTTGATTGTTGTTATTTATCGCATGCCATGTTGTTATTATCGATGCATGGGATGGGATATTGACGGAGGAAGTCTGAAAGTGGCTTGTCCACGATCTTGGAGGCTTTGCCTCAATTTATCGTTAATCTGAGCGGCAATCTTTGCAACTGTGGAGTGTTAAATTTGGGTGGGTTGAGCTATCCCCACATGGAGTGTATGGCTGGTACGGTGGAGTGTAGTGGTTGGTGGGTTGAGTAGTCTCCCAAATGGGCTTGCATATGTTATTGATGTTGCATGTATTTTGAAATGGGCCTATGGGTCATCATGTTATCTGAATAAGGGCTAAGGCCCGGTTATTGTAATCTGAAAAGGGCTCTGGCCCAGTACCACTGTTACCTGAATGGGATTAGGCCCAATGGGCTTGAGCTGACTTGGGCTTTGAATGGGTTTTCTTTACACACTGAGTTTCCCAAAACTCACCCTTTTATTTTCATCCACGCAGGAAATCCCCAACCATAGTGGGCTTGGAGCTGTGAGGGAATTCGAAGTGGCCACCCGTTCGAAAGTTTGATTTTCTTCCGTGAACTGGACATCCTTTTATTTACGTTTGAAGTTTTTGGGCTTTTAAATGTAATAAGGCCGCTTAATTATTTTTGATGGTTTTAATATGTATTACTAAGATAGGTAATACTTATATTTAACTGTTGAAGCTGGATAGCTTTAGGGCGTTTTCAAAAACAACAGTTGATTTCAAAATAACACGACAACAAGCAAAGCTTCGCAATGAAAGTATTTTTCCAAAATTAATCACTTTTCCTAAAAATGACTTAATCAAATCTGTTTTCCTAGAAATATCCATGACATTAAGGTGTGGCAATGGCGGTATGCATGTCTAGGATTGGATCCAAAGGGAGCTTGGTACTTAAGCAGTCCGATGGACTCACCACCTCTTTTCCGGTTTCCTACCTGGTGCATAGCTTCCATTCACTTTAACCCTTAATGAATTAATCTTTTGAACATCAAGTACGATTTTCTAGACTTAGAATGGAAATTTTTTTTTACGTTTTTGATGTGGCATGCCGGATCCGGTCATAACTTCTGGGCCGGGTTTGGGGTGCTACAGTTTGACTGTTGTTTTTTACTGCATGCCATGTTGTTATTATCTGATGTATGGGACTGGGATATTGACGGAGGAAGTACTGAAGTGGCTTGTCCACGTACTAGAAGCTTTGCTTCAATTTACTGTTAACTGAGCAGCAAAGCTGCAACTGTGGAGTGTTGGGTTGGGTGGGTTGAGCTATTCCCCACATGGAGTGTATGGCTGGTACGGGTGGAGTGTAGTGGTTGGTGGGTTGAGTAGTCTCCCAAATGGGCTTGCATATGTTTATTGATGTTGCATGTATTTTGAAATGGGCCTATGAGCCATATTGTTATCTGAATAAGGGGCTAAGGCCCAGTTTATTGTAATTTGAAAAGGGCTCTGGTCTAGTACCACTGTTACCTGAATGGGCTTAGGCCCAATAGGCTTGAGCTGACTTGGGCTTTGAATGGGTTTTCCTTACACACTGAGTTCCCCCAAACTCACCCCTTTTATTTTCATCAACGCAGGAAATCCCCAACCATAGTGGGCTTGGAGCTGTGAGGGAATTCGAAGTGGCCACCCGTTCTGAAAGTTTGATTTTCTTCCGGTGAACTGGACATCCTTTTATTTACGTTTGAAGTTTTGGGTTTTTAAATGTAATAAGGCCGCTTAATTATTTTTGAGGGTTTTAATATGTATTACTAAGATATGTATTACTTATTTTAACTGTTGAAATTGGATAGCTTTAGGGCGCGTTTTCAAAAACAACAATTGATTTCAAAATAACACGACAACAAGCAAAGCTTCCGCTATGAAAGTATTTTCCAAAATTAATCATTTTTCCTAAAAATGACTTAATCAAATCGGTTTCCTAAAAATATCCATGACGTTAAGGTGTGGCAATGGCGGTATGCATGTCTAGGATTGGATCCGAAGGAGCTTGGTACTTAGCAAATCCGATGGACTCACCACCTCTTTTCGGTTTCCTACCGGTGCATGACTTCCATTCACTTTAACCTATAATGAAATTATCTTTTAAAACACTAAGTAAGTTTTTTCTGGACCAACAATATAAAATGTTTTGAATGCTTCGATGTGGCATGTCAGATCCGGTCATAACGTCTGGGCAGGGTTTGGGGTGCTACAGAAATAAATTATACCCCAAAAGTTTATTTACCAAAACAAGGTGATAGATTAATTTTAGAAACCGATGCATCAGAAAATTATTGGGGATGTATTTTAAAAGCTAAAATAGCAAAAAACGAAGAACTAATATGTGGATATAGTTCTGGAAAATTTAAATCAAATGAAGTTAATTATGCTATATATGAAAAAGAATTATTAGCTATTAAAAAGGCAATAAAACCTTTCTCATATATTTAGCATCGAAAATTTTATTATAAAAGCGACAACCAGTGACCAAACAATTTCTGACTAATAATAGTCTAGAAAGTGTACCAAGAAGAATTAGATGGTACAATGATTTATGTAGTTTCAATTTTGAAGTTTTATATGTCAAAGGTACTGATAATATTATTGCTGATTAACTTAGCAGGCCTTATGGATAGGGGTAAAAAATCTCTAGAACAAGTCGGGGAATGGACTACTGTCCATAAAAAACCCAACAAAGGAAAGCAGATAAATCCTAATCAAGGATTTACTCCCAATTAGGGATTTACTCCTATATTAATAGGATTCTATCCTAATCAAGGATATTATGTTCCTTATCCAATGGTAAGACAACGAACTGGATCTCCTTCATCATATGCATCAAGAATGGTAAACGAATACCCTACAAAAAGAATAATTCAATCTCCTTGGTCTCAAGATCCGAATTCAGCATATCAAGCTAGTTATTCTGAAGTTATAAAAGGAGCAGAAAATTTGTTGAAACAACAACAAATTCCAGAAATAAAAGATTTTTATAATCCAGGATTACCAAGTGAAATTTATAAATATATTAATGAAATATGGAAAACCCATATTTTAGAACAAAGAGCAAATTTTAGACGAGCTCTTACAAAGTTTTCACAATTTCTAGTTGAAAAAACAACTAAAGAAAATGAAGCACATGAATTATTATTAAAAGCTGTTTTATACAGAGATTGGCAAGAACTCGAAAGAAAGTATTATGTATATATGTTGTCGTAACCATTTTTTTGAAAAAACGGGTATCGACTTGGAGAAAAAAAACGAAAACAGGAGTCGCCACCAATCTTTTTAGGTGTGATCGGATCACCTTAAGTTAATCATTTTAATAAAAGTTAAGATTTACTAAAACGATAATTTTGGTCTCGAAAATCGAAAATGAGTTCGAGTCGGTTACACACGAGGAAGGATTAGCACCCTCGTCGCCCAAAATTGGTACCTAGTTGATTAATTAGTGTCTTAGTGTCGAAAATTTGAAAACTTGAAAGAATTTAAAATACGATCCCTCTTTATAAAGAAAATGCTCAAATGTTAATGACCTTCTCGTCTCACAATATAAAATGTCACATCCAGTAATTTAGGACACGCCATCTTGAATTTTCGAGAGCGAGCTTGCCTTTTATATAAAAATTCGTGTATTTCAAAAGGTTATTCAGTTAGTTAAGGTGAACGAGGAAAATCGAAACCCAGTAAGTTAGGGCACGTTTCCTCGAAGTCCCAAACACCGAATATTGGCTTTACTTGCAAAAATCTTATTTCGAGGTAACAAAATGCCATACCCAGTAAGTTAGGGCACAACACCTCGTATCTCCGAGAATAAGCATTTTTCAAAACTCATGTCGCGATTTAAAAGAGTATTCATTATTTAGGTTAAAGGAGAAAAATCGAAACCCAATAAGTTAGGGCACGATTGTCTCGAATTACCAAATACGGAATATTACTTTTATGAAAGAATTATTATTGGGTTGGATATAATGATAATAAGAATAATATTAAAGTAAAGTAAACAATAATACTATATATAAATATATATATATGTATATAATAGAAATACACACTACTATATAATAATAATAATAAATATAGAAATACAAAAAGGAAATATAATAAAAATATCAAATTAAAGTAATAAAAAACAATACTATATATAAATATATATATATATATGTATATACATAAAATATACACTAATATATAATAATAATAGTAATAGCAAAAATAATGAAAATATGAGTAATATTAATAATATATTAGAATACAAAAGTAAAGTAATAACAATAGGGTGATAATAATAATAATAATACAAACAATAATACATATATATATATAATGATAGTAGTTAGAAATAAAAATAATAGAAGTAACAATAATGATTGTAATAATATAAATAAATATGGAGAGGGCATATATAATATAATAATAATATAAATAATAATATATACATGAGAAATAATAATAATATAAATAATAGTAAAAATAATAAAATAATAAAACAAAGCTCTCAACTCTCTTTCTCCCTCTTTTCTAAATCCGGCCGTTGGTCCGGCTTTGCTTCGGTCATGGACCCCCACGGGCCGTCATCGGTGCCACCGTACACGGCGGTCAAACCTCAAAAAAAACCTTTTTCGGTAATGAAAATATGGGTAAGCTTCTTACTTTTATTTTTACTTTCGTATAAAAAAAAAATAAAATTGAAAAGAAAACAATAAACAAACAAAGAACTAAAGATGAGAATAGACAAAAGAAACCTCTTTTGCTTTGATCTTTGATTAATCTCCAAAAACTAGCCTTTCCAAGAAACAAAAACCACCTTCTTTCCAAAAAAACAAAAAAAAACACCTCAAAAAACAAAAAAACCTCCTCCTCTAACATAGTCTTGAATGGCTTTTATAGCCAAATTTTACAAATAAATTTTTTGTAAGCAAGTGGAGTGGTTGGGGTGGTTTAGGTGGCCAAGGTGGGTAGTTTAGGTGGCCAAGGTGGGTGACCAACAAGGGTGGTGGAGTAGGTGGCCAAGGTGGGTGGCCAAAAAGGGTGGTGGAGTAGGTGGCCAAGTTTTATTTATTTATTTATTTATTTTTTTCTTTTGTGTGTTTGGGTTGGGCTAGTGTAATGGGATTAGGTTGGGCCAAAATTGGGTTTGGGCTTGTAACTGGGTAATGGGCTAGGTTTAACTTGGGTTTGGTTTTATTGGGCCCCGGGTAAAATTTGGGCCTTACAGCTGCCCCTCTTTGCTCATTGTGGTGTAACGAGAATGGAGCAAATACTATAAAAAGGACCAAATTTGCCTGGTCTGGCTAAACCTCAAAATCTTGCTCCTCATCTTCCCTAAAGGTATTCTGATGTCTTCAGGAGTGTCAAATTTGCTATCTTCAACTTGCTTCTTGAAAACTCAGGAACACCGATATGTTATTTTTGATCTGCTCTCTGCCGCTACAGAGATGCCAAATTATCTTCGATCTGCTCTCCGCCGCTACAGAGACACCAAATCTGCTATCTTCAATCTGCTCTCTGCCGCTACAGAGACGCCAAATCTGTTATCTTCGATATGCTCTCTGCCGCTACAGAGATGCCAAATTATCTTCGATCTGCTCTCCGCCGCTACAGAGACGCCAAATCTGTTATCTTTGATCTGCTCTCCGCCGCTACAGAGACGCCATTTTAGGGAGAAGATATTTGATTTTCAACCTGTTGCCCTACTGCTTAGGGGGTTAAGGCTTGTCATCATTGATCAATTTCCCTACTGCTTAGGGGTTTAGATCTGTAAATTCAGCCTGTTACCTTACTGCTTAGGGGGTTGAGGCCTTTCGCCTTCGATCTGTTTCCCTACTACTTAGGGGGTTAAGATCTGTAAATTTAGCCTGTTTCCCTACTGATTAGGGCGTTAAAGCCCGTCATCTTTGATCTGTTTCCCTACTGCTTAGGGTTAAATTAAGTATTTTCAACTTGTTCCCTATAAGCACAGGATGTCATACTGAAATCTTCGATCTACTTCACTGTAAGCACAGGAATGTCAGATCTGCTATCTTCGATCCGCTCCTATAAGCAGTGGATGCCAAATCATTGTTTTCAACTTGTTCCCTATAAGCATGTGGATGCCATTTGAAATCTTGGATCTGCTTCACTGTAAGCACAAGAATTTCAGATCTGCTATCTTCGATCCGTTCCCTATAAGCATAGGGATGCCAAATCTGCTGTTTTCAACTTGTTACCTATAAGCACAAGGATGCCATGCTGAAATCTTTGATCTACTTCACTGTAAGCGCAGGAATGTCAGATCTGCTATCTTCGATCCGTTCCCTATAAGCAGGGGATGCCAAATCATTGCTTTCAACTTGTTCCCTATAAGCGGGGATGCCATGCTGAAATCTTCGATCCGCTTCATTTGTAAGCACAGGAATGTCAGATCTGCAACCTTCGATCTGTTCCCTATAAGCACAGGGATGCCAAATCTGATGTTTTCAACTTGTTCCCTATAAGCACAGGGATGCCATGCTGAAATCTTGGATCTGCTTCATTGTAAGCACAGGAATGTCAGATCTGCTATCTTCGATCCGTTCCCTATAAGCACAGGGATGCCAAATCTGCTGCTTTCAACTTGTTCCCTATAAGCACAGGGATGCCATGCTGAAATTTTCGATCTACTTCACTATAAGCACAGGAATGTCAGATCTGCTATCTTCAATCTGTTCCCTATAAGCACAGGGATGCCAAATTTGATGTTTTCAACTTGTTCCCTATAAGCACAGGGATGCCATGCTAAAATCTTTGATCTGCTTCACTGTAAGCATAGGAATGTTAGATCTGCTATCTTCAGTCTGCTCCTCTGCAACTTCAGGGAGATAAGACTTGTTTTGATCTTCTTCTACTGGAACTTCAAGGAGATCTGCTGTAGCTTTTAGCCGCTCCAATGCCATTTCTGGAAGAAGACGTTTGCTGAAACTTCAAGGAGATCTGTTGTGGCTTTTAGCCGCTCCAACGCCATTTCAGGAAGAAAAGATCCTCTGAAACTTCAAGGAGATCTGCTGTGGCTTTTAGCCGCTCCAATGCCATTTCAAGGAAAAAGAAATTTGTAATTTCCAGCCTGTTACCCTACTACTTAGGGGTTTAAGGCCCATCATCTTCGATCTATTTCCCAACTGCTTAAGGGGTTAAGATCTGTAAATCTTCAGCCTGTTACCCTACTGCTTAGGGGGTTAAGGCTTGTAAATTTGGCTTGTTACCCTACTGCTTAGGGGGTTAAAGCCCATCATCTTCGATCTGTTTCCCTACTGCTTAGGGGGATAAGATCTGCAATTCGGTCTGTTACCCTACCCATTAGGGGTTTAAGACCCTTCGTCTTCGATCTGTTTCCCTACTACTTAGGGGGTTAAGATCTGTAAATCTTCAGCCTGTTACCCTACTGCTTAGGGGTTTAAGGCTTGTGGATTCACTGGTTCTAGGGACATCACCTGTAAAATCAGTTCCATATATCTATGCTTATGTAAAATGATTAGGATGCTATGATCGAAATGAACCAAATGTTCCTAACCAGATGTGTTATTATATGAATGTAGAAATGTCATGAGCCCTTTTTAAAAGGGCTTAAGGTATCATCGTGCGTTGTTCATTAGGACATTATCGCTGATGTATTACGCTGGCATTTTCTTCGGCTGGTATTCTTGGTAGAAAAGTCAAAGAAACAATCACATTTTGCTCGGAAAGCTTGCCCCACTGTAATTTCAGAGTCCCTTCCACTGTACCTTTTGGGACATGAAGTTTGTGCCTCCTACTGCGATTTCAGAGGAATAACATTTGGTTTCTTCCATCCAGTCCGCTGTAACTCAAAGGCATAGGATTTGTATCATCTTCAATCAGTTTGATCTGTTACACTATTCCCTGGGTGTAATGACCAGATGTATATGAATGCAAAGTATCATTTCTTTTCTTGAGAATGACCCTCTTTTACACTTAGGTTGACATTACTCGTCATTTGTCGAGGTTATATCACTGACGAAATGTCTTGTCTTTTGGTTCAATCAATAAAGAGTCCAAAGAGATAATATTTCCAACCCTTAGGCTTGGTGAGTTCTAAACAATAGTCCTGTTTCAGGTTCTTGTATTATTTAGAAACTTCCAGAGTAATATGCAAAACTTCTTTTGTGAAAGTGTTATTAGTCCATTAATCATTATTTCAATGCAAAATGCTTGAAAAAGATCAAAACAATTAACAAGAAGGAAATTGATTATGAGCATAGCTCGAAATGGATAAATTAATCAAAGATTGCAAATGCAATAAGAATGAAATCAACTCAAAACGAATGATTTAATCAAAGATAGCAATGCAATAAGAAGAAAATTTATTTGGACATATCTTGAGAAGAATCAAAGATAACAAATTCAAAATGGGCAAAATGAAAGCTAGATGCCCCAAATATCGCAGCCTGAGCTTCTCTGTACCAACTTCTTGAGGACCTTTCTGAGTTCAATATGTGTTTAGGGGATCCGGAGTACTTTGTCGATGCCCCAAGACGTAACATACATCTTCATTGTTAATTCAGGCATAGCAAGACTAATGTATGCCCCACTTTGATCCAAATTTGAGCTACCATTTTCGGGTTTTCAACTCGAATCCCTTTTAGTCTCAAGGCTCCATTTATGGGTTTCATACAGCTTCTCTTTTTTCCGCTTTTTTTTTTAGAATTTTGTGTTTTTTTTTTTTTTTTTTTGCCTTTGCCTTTGCCTTTGCCTTTGCCATTGCTATATAACGCCTAATCTTTAAACAGACTGCGACCTTTTAAAATTGTACAGCTGTGTTAGACATGATTTTCTGGCACTCTGTGTTGGCACCCCTTTTTTTGAAATTTGATAATTGTCGACCTAGTGACATTGGCATCTGAAACAACTTTTATCCTTTTCGTGGGGTAAACGACGACCCCAAAGGCGAATCGGTACTGGTTAGAAGCTTTCAAAGAGATAGGCCCATAACCTCCATGCCCCACATAGAGAAAGTCGAAAGAATGAAGGGGCACTTGAATTTTCTCTCTATAAATTTGGCATTTACAGCATACTGATGCAATCCCTTTCTATGGTGGGCCAGCAGAACCCAAATCTCATGATTAGCCCGCCATCGTAAAACCATTAGCATATGTCATTCAAAACCTCGCAACATCCTCCTGTCTTAGTAGCCAGGCGTATCTTGATATGATCGTGCAAAAAATCTTTAAATTCTAGGAAGTGACTCAATGACGTCTCGCTTTGCCTTTGTGGTAATGCAGACTCCAATGTTTGCCTCTTTCTCTTGTCCTAGGCCTCACTCTCTTGTCTTTTTGTAAGAAAGGATCTGTTTTCATCTTACTCTACCATCCTTAACAAATTAGAGAGTAGTCTACATCTCTATCATCTTGAGTGTTGAGATCCCTTTAGGCCCATATTTCGCTCAAAAGGAGACTCGAGTCAATGACAATAGCGTTACTCACATCATTGATATCGGGGACTCATCAAGGCGATTCCAAAGAAATAAATGATTCTAAGGATGATTATTTGTATGGTATGATCATGAATGAAGAATAAATGAATTTTGAAATAAATTCCAAAGAACAAAAGAATCTAAGAACAATTATTTGTACCGTATGAGATGAAATCAAAGAATATTTGCTCAAAAAGATGCATTTTATTGAAATAAAGACTTAGGATACAAGCCTATTTCACAAAAGGGGTTTAATTGCTTCCAGGCTTAAAGCAACAAGCGTGTTTTGAATATTACTCTAGATTAGCTCTAAAAACTACAAGAGGTTCCTCTACAGACTAATCATTCAAAACATTTCCAGGTTTGTAAGGACGAATGCCTCACAAGTTTCTCTACTCAGGATCCAATGCTACTAATCCTCTTCTTATTTTTCCATCTTTGACAGAGTCCTTTAATAATTTGCTCTTATCATCGTGATTTGGTAACGGACTCTTTGTACCAGGGGTATCATCAAACTTCACAATCCCCATCTCGAGGAGTCTTTCAACCATCTTCTTGAAGGCAGTACAGTTTTCTATTGAATGCCCCGATACTCCTGCATGATAATCACATTGAGCGTTTGAATCATACCATTTGGGGTATGGGGGTTGCAACGGCTTTATATAATATGGGGACACCACGTGTGAATCAAATAAACTTTGATATAACTCCTTATATGACATTGGGATTGGCGTAAATTGGAGCTTTTCAAAATTTTGCCTTACATTTGATTCCTGCTTTGTCGAACCTTGTTGCCCCCTCGTAGTCACCTTTGGTTGATTGACAGTTATTGACCTTGAGTGATCTCTATTGTATGAGCTCATACTGTTCACTTCATTCTCCTTTTTCTTTGGGACTGATCTCTTGGTAGTTTCTTCAACTTCAATCTTGCCACCTCTTATGGCATTCTCAATCATCTCGCCTGCCATTACCATATCAGAAAAGCTTTTGGTAGTATTCCCAATCATATGGGTGATGAATGGGGCCTTCAAAGTATTAATGAAGAGCATGGTCGTTTCCTTCTCCAAAAGAGGTGGTTGGACTTGCATCGCTATTTCCCTCCACCGTTGTGCATACTGCCTGAAGCTCTCATTATGCTTTTTCTCCATATTCTGTAAAGTGATTCTATCAGGGGCTATGTCTACCACATGACCGTACTGCTTCATGAAGGCTTGTGCTAAACCTTTCCATGAACTGATCTGGGCGCGACTCAGCTGGTTGTACCATCTAGAAGCGGCCCCAACCAGACTTTCTTGGAAGCAGTGAATTAATAGCTGGTCATTATTGACATTGGCCTGCCATTCGTCTGCAGAACATAGTGATGTGAGCTTCGGGACAGCTAGTCCTGTTGTATTTTTCAAATTCCAGAGTTTTGAACTTGGGAGGGAGTACCAGGTCCGGAACCAAACTTAATTCCTTAGCATCGATTCCACCACGATAGTTAGTGCTTTCCATTTCTTTAAATTTTTCTTCCAACCATCTACACCTTTCTTCAAGCTCTCTCGGGAGTTCTACCCTTGTCTTTTCTACTTCTGTTACTTCATCAAGATTGATGACCACAGGATTAGTTGGGTTGTCTCCCGGATTAGAGCCCGAGCCGGCCTGATAATTCATCGGTGTTGAAACACCTGCCTGAAATAGTTGGGGCCTAATTGTGACCGATAGCCTTCTTGGGTACATGTCAGGTTGTGTCTGAACGTCTGTTGGGGCGAAACCCAGAGGGTAGGTAGGATTTTCATTATCTTCTCCTGCATTGATCAAAGGGCTTTTCCCCTTTTCTAATCCGCCAGCCAATAGACGAGTTAATTGATCCATCATGCTTTTCTGGGACTCCAACATATGGTCCCTCATATCTTGCTGTATCTTAGCCAATTGCTCTTGCATCTGCGCTTGTAATTGTTCTTGCATCTCCCTTTGCATTTGTTCTATCCTTTCTAATCTCTGGTCCATTGCTTTGGTTTTACGGCGGGTATAGTGGCTGTGTTCGGTTGCTTGATTCTCGTTGGTTTCCAGATTAACTGAAATAATTTTGTTTAATCAGGGTTCTTTAGTGAAAGTTTAATGCAAATGTTGCAATGTAATGCAAATGTATAGAATGAATGCAAAAGAAAGGAAGATGTTGATCTTGAATTCAATTCCATTAGAATAACTTTTCTAGAAAACATATTTCTTTACATGAAAATAGATTACATATGCAGTATTGCCCTTCATATCCCAAGTAAACGCTGATCTTTTCTTCATGGTCGAACCTTGTAAATTCTCTAAAAGATGCCTTTACTAGTTCCTTGCTGCTTAATCTGAGCCTCGATCTCTTGCTCACTTATCTCCATGATACTCATCAAAAGTGCGGCTCTTGAATAATCTTCGTTGGCAATTAAATCAAGTCATGTATTCCTTCGTGGACTTAGGCTTTCTCTTGTCATGCCTTTGTTGGCTTGAATCTCTGGCAATTACATCATGTATTCCTCCGTGAACTACCAGCTTTCTCTCATCGTGTTTACTTGGACTATATTCAGGCGATCGCACTATAATCTACTTTATCAAGAAATTCGTTTCCTTATGACAAACTATTCTATTTAGGAATTGAATTTTGAATCAACACATTCTTTTCTTTGATGTAATGTAATGCAAATGCATGAACGCAAAAAAAAAGAGGAATGCATTGATTCTAAATTTAATTTCATTAGAACAACTCTTCTAGAAAGCAAATTCTTTTACATAAAACGGACTACATATATGGCTTTTCTCTTGTATTCCAAGTGAAGACACCTATCTTCCTCTTCATATCCAGATCTTGTGGTCGAGTCTGACGAATTCTCCAAGAGATGTCTATATTAACTCCCTTTTTGCTCGATCCAGGCTGCGACTCGTTGCTCACTTATTACTGTGATACTTGTCAGCTCCTTTAAGAAGGTCAAGATGTGATGGCTCTTGAATAATCTTTGTCAGTTTCTGTCTTCAGGCAATGAAGCGAAGTCTTGTATTTCTTCACGGGCTATCAGTCTTCTTTCATGTGTTCACTTGGATCATATTTAGACAACCGTATTATAATCCTCTTTATCAAAAAATTTGTTTTCTTATGACAAACTGTTCTATTTAGCAATCAAATATGAATCAACACCTCCTTCCTAGGATGATGTAATGTAATGCAATTATAAACAAAACAAAAATAAAACACGTTAGTACAGGATAAATAAATAACAAATAAAGCAATTCGGGTGACCACTAGGGGTTCGGAGTGGCTCTACCTAGGGTAGGCTCCTAAGTCTCTCTATATGTGGTTTGGTTCTAGAGTAAGGGTCCCTGAACCAGCAGATTCCTCGATCTTCACCCATTATAGGCTCATTTGAATCGAGTTCAATTCAGGAGAATACATTTCTCTATGGCTACACGGAGATGAAAATCTCACAAAACCATAGATACGGATGTATTCCGAAAGTGATCCACTATCCTGCACGGAGGTGAAAACCTCACGAAGGCGTAGTTTCTCACTCCCACTTAAGGGTGTGACCACAACGGTCATACAATGCAATGCGAGAAGATATATGCATAAAAACTTGAAACGATTAAAGAAAATAGGAATAAAATGATGAAAACAGTACGAAAAACGGGTGAAACGCAATGAAGTGATCGTATATCAAAACCAAATTCTCAATTTTGAAAAAGACAAAAGTTAATCAACTTGTGCCTTGACTCTCTTATAAAACTCCCGATTAGAGTCGCCAAGTTGTCGTAACCATTTTTTGAAAAAGCGTATCGACTTGGAGAAAAAAAAAAACAGAGTCGCCACCAATCTTTTTAGGTGTGATCGGATCACCTTAAGTTAATCATTTTAATAAAAGTTAAGATTTACTAAAACGATAATTTTGGTCTCTGAAAATCGAAAATGAGTTCGGAGTCGGTTACGCATACGAGGAAGGATTAGCACCCTCGTCGCCCAAAATTGGCACCTAGTTGATTAATTAGTGTCTTAGTGTCGAAAATTTGAAAACTTGAAAGAATTTAAAATACGATCCCTCTTTATAAAGAAAATGCTCAAATGTTAATGACCTTCTCGTCTCACAATATAAAATGTCACATCCAGTAAGTTAGGACACGACATCTTGAATTTTCGAGCGAACTTGCCTTTTATATAAAAATTGTGTATTTCAAAAGGTTATTCAGTTAGTTAAGGTGAACGAGGAAAATCGAAACCCAGTAAGTTAGGCACGTTTCCTCGAATTCCCAAACACCGAATATTGCCTTTACTTGCAAAAATCTTATTTCGAGGTAACAAAATGCCATACCCAGAAGTTAGGGCACAACACCTCGTATCTCCGAGAATAAGCATTTTTCAAAACTCATGTCGCGATTTAAAAGAGTATTCCGTTATTTAGGTTAAAGGAGAAAAATCGAAACCCAATAAGTTAGGGCACGATTGTCTCGAATTACCAAATACGGAATATTACTTTATGAAAGAATTATTATTGGGTTGGATATAATGATAATAAGAATAATATTAAAGTAAAGTAAACAATAATACTATATATAAATATATATATATGTATATAATAGAAATACACACTACTATATAATAATAATAAATATAGAAATACAAAAAGCAAATATAATAAAAATATTAAATTAAAGTAATAAAAATAATACTATATATAAATATATATATGTATATACATAAAATATACACTAATATATAATAATAGTAATAGCAAAAATAATGAAAATATGAGTAATATTAATAATATATTAGAATACAAAAGTAAAGTAATAACAATAGGGTGATGATAATAATAATAATACAAACAATAATACATATATATATAATGATTGTAGTTAGAAATAAAAAATAATAGAAGTAACAATAATGATAGTAATAATATAAATAAATATGGAGAGGGCATATATAATATAATAATAATATAAATAATAATATATACATGAGAAATAATAATAATAATATAAATAATAGTAAAAATAATAAAATAATAAAACAAAGCTCTCAACTCTCTTTCTCCCTCTTTTCTAAATCCGGCCGTTGGTCCGGCTTTGCTTCGGTCATGGACCCCCACGGGCCGTCATCGGCGCCACCGCAGTACATGGTACGGACCTCAAAAAACCTTTTTGGTAATGAAAATATGGGTAAGCTTCTTATTTTATTTTTACTTTCGTATAAAAAACAAAATAAAATTGAAAGGAAAACAATAAACAAACAAAGAACTAAAGATGAGAATAGACAAAAGAAACCTCTTTTGCTTTGATCTTTGATTAATCTCCAAAAACTAGCCTTTCTAAGAAACAAAAACCACCTTCTTTCCAAAAAAACAAAAAAAAACACCTCAAAAAACAAAAAAAACTCCTCCTCTAACATAGTCTTGAATGGCTTTTATAGCCAAATTTTACAAATAAATTTTTTGTAAGCAAGTGGAGTGGTTGGGGTGGTTTAGGTGGCCAAGGTGGGTGGTTTAGGTGGCCAACAAGGGTGGTGGAGTAGGTGGCCAAGGTGGGTGGCCAAAAAGGGTGGTGGAGTAGGTGGCCAAGTTTTATTTATTTATTTATTTATTTTTTGTGTGTTTGGGTTGGGCTAGTGTAATGGGATTAGGTTGGGCCAAAATTGGGTTTGGGCTTGTAACTGGGTAATGGGCTAGGTTTAATTTGGGTTTGGTTTTATTGGGCCCCGGGCAAAATTTGGGCCTTACATATGTCATTGTAATTATTATAAAAATCTATTACCTTCTATACGTGGAGGCAACAACAAATTCATCCTTATCAGAAACACTGTGCGGGATTGAAGAAAAATCAAATAGAGTTTAGAAATTTTACTATAAATAGCAATGTAAAGAGCCTAAACAAGGCATCGAAAAATAGTTTAGAAATCTTTCCTTTTACTTTCAGTATTCTCTCTGTAAACAATCTTTCCTTGTAAAAATCTTTCCTTTCCTTTTAATAAAAATCCATCTTCCGCATAATACTCATTGTATTATTCTATGTATCATATTAATGAATTTAAAGACTCATGAATTTAAAAATTTTAATGTATATTCTATGTGTAATAAAATAGTCTCCTATTTTATTAATATATAAAGATAAAACACTGCAATCATATTATGCATATAGATTCTAAACAAGAAAATAATATTTCGCCCTTAGTAAAGGATTTAATAGCTTAATGGATATAACCTCTATATATTATAATAAATTATATAATAAAATCAGTAATATAGAAGAAAAAGTAAATTACATGGGAGATATTAAAGAATTAGATTTGAACAACAAATCTAAAGAAATTTTATCGAAGTCAATAATAAATTAGATCAGGTTATTAATAATAATAATATGGAATCGGATATAGATTTAGGTCCCTTATATTATGGTAATAGTAATATAATTTAACCTTTATCGATGAAGAAGAAGAAACTTCTTGGAAGAATCATCTTCTACTATTAATAGAAATAAAAATCTGAAAAAGCAGAGAAGAAAAATATTACTCAACAAAATATGATTTCCAATCTTATAAAGAATTAATAGAACATTGGAAAGTCAAATTTACTAAAAGTCTTGATAAAAATGAAAGAATAGAATACTTAAAATTAATAGAAGAACTTTATGAAAACATAAAGATCTATTTACTCGGTTTAATTATCACTATATGTTAAATTATGATACTACGAAAGTACTAGTTCTAGTAATTACGATAATCAAGAAGATTTAAATGTAACTAGTTATAAATCGATGAAGAAAATACTTCAATAGATAAGGATGAAAATATAGAAGTCCCGAACCTATGGAATTTGTTTAGATATAAAGAAATATTGTTTATCAATGAATTATACCTAAATGTATATATCTAACTTGAGGGTATTTCTTTTTAATCCTCTTAATTTTTTCTTTAGTAAATAATGGAATTTCTGTTAATCCTCCTCTAGTATCCTTAGCGACTGTGTTGCCACTAATCTTTTCTATATGTCTTTGACTCCATATTTTAAACTTAGATATTTTATATATTTCTTCTTTAGAAATGTGATTTTTATTTATTTTTTCTATCATTTCATCAGAAAAGTCTTTTTCTTCTCCAATCAAATTTCCTAATTTTATGTCTTGTTGTTCAGACTTAGGAATTTCTTCTAATTGATTTTTAAAACTACTTCCTACATTAAACATAAATATATATTCTTCTTCATCTGAATCAGATTCTGTTTCTGATATTAACTCATATAATATTTCTTCAGGATTTATTTCCTCTTCATAACAAATTTCTAAATCTTGTTCTTCAAGACTTTTAATCATCTTTTTAGCACTTTTTCCTTTATTAGGACAGTTTGGTGCTATATGGCCTTCTTCATCACAAATAAAACATTTACATATCTATTTTTTAGATTTTTTTAGAAGTTTTTTTCCTAACAAATTTTTTCTTTTTCTTATTATTACCAGTATATTTTTTATTTCCTGGTTTCCACCTAATAAATTTATATTTTCTATTTTTCTTTTTATGTTTTTTATAAGTATTAGAACATGTTGTTTTACATCCAAATTCCAGGATCTACGAAACGATTGGCTTCTCCAAGTCGATAAAAATAGCCATCATTGGGAACTGTCCTCTTGCACCACTGTCCGTTTTAACATCCAAGTGGGGTACTTTACCTATCAAGCTACTAATTTCTTCTAAAACTTGTCGTTTATAGAGAAAACCCGGCATGCCCGAAAAGTGGATCCAAGCCAGGACCATGTTTGGAAACGGCTTCAACGGGTTGAAATCAACTGTCCAAGGTTGAACAATAATTAGGTAATGGTCGAAAACAACTCATGGCCCTGAAGCCAACACCATAACATAGTTGAATTTGCTTTGAAACCTAACCAGGTAATACTCGGTTTCGACATCCATAAGTTGAAAGGGTTGAAAGGGCCTCCACAAATTGGAGATCCGACTATGCAAAACTCCATAACTTATATTTCGTCCCAACAACTTTACAACAACAATGGTTGTCGTGTCTTTAACAAGCCATTTCTTGATACGATCAGAAAAGCGATGGTCGGGATTCTATAGACGTTGGATCTTAAAATATCACCCTCAACAAAGACCGAATCTTCGTCATTGATAATACAAGAGCCTAACGATAGCACATCCAATATTCCCCCAGGAGTTTATCCTTCCAAGAGACCACAGCCTTGTAACTCAGATCGACCACCATATTTTCAATAGCATCCTCGGTCATCTCTTTGAAACGAACTTTCTTTGTGATACGATCTTTATTAAAGTCCCCTTCACTAGTTTCCCGATCACTAGATGCTATCAAAATTTCCAATGACATTTTCCGATGACTAGCTTGATATTGAGTTCAGTTTCTTAAAGTTTTTATTTATTTATTTTGATGTTACAAATTTATTTAACACTTTAAATGCAATATGACAATACTAACACTAACATGTTCCACGAATTCTTTTTGTTGGGCAAAACAAATTTTATACAATAAATAATGAAAGATATCTGTAAAATAAAGAAATGAAAAAATGTCATTATTTATATTACAGTAAAGTATATATAAACTATCACACAAGTTATAAATATCATTTAAATTTTAATAGTTTAATTACTTTTCCATTCAAAGGAAAAAAATGAATAAATGTTTAAAATTAAATTTATCTTTATGTCTTAAAATATTTTTAAAAATTAAGTTAAAATAACTTTTAAAATGTTTTGATTATTTAAAATTATATTAAAGGTTTTAAATTTTAATTGAAACAAATTTAATTTTTTAACAGTTTAAAACCCTTTTAAACAATTGTAAATTGAAAAAATAATTAATAAAATTATCTATAAAAACATCTTTAAATTTTTAAAGTGTTCTAATTTAAAAATATTTACTTTATAAGAATAATAATTTATTTGGCCCTCCAATTTTATTAAAATAATTATTTTTAGTCCTTCATTTAAAATTTTGCTTTTAGCCCTTAAGTTTGTGTTTTTTGTCAACTCACCCATAAATGGATAGAAAAGTTAACATTTTTTTAACTTTGCAGACATGAAATACATATGGACTGTCACGTGAATGTCACATCAGAATTTAATTAATTTTTAAACTTTTAAAATTATAATTTTTAAAAAAATAAAAAATCATTAAAATAATTGAAATAGTATAATAATTTTTAAATTTAGAAAATTAATTAAATGTTGACATATCATCCATATGGCAATTCACATGTTTGTCACATTATCAAAGTTTACAAATGCTAATTCTTTAATCTATTTTTAGGTGACCTGACAAATTTCAAGGGCTAAAGAAAGCTAAAAATTATATGGAAAGCTAAAATAACTTTTTTCATACCAATGGTGTAGCACCCCAAACCCGGCCCAGAAGTTATGGCCGGATTCGGCATGCCACATCAAAAACGTAAAAAAAAAAAAATTCATTCTAAGTCCGAAAATCGTACTTGATGTTCAAAAGATTAATTCATTAAGGGTTAAAGTGAATGGAAGTCATGCACCGGTAGGAAACCGGAAAGAGGTGGTGAGTCCATCGGATTGCTTAAGTACCAAGCTCCTTCGGATCCAATCCTAGACATGCATACCGCCATTGCCACACTTTAACGTCATGGATATTTCTAGGAAACCGATTCGATTAAGTCACTTTTAGGAAAAGTGATTAATTTTGGAAAATACTTTCATTGCGGAAGCTTTGCTTGTTGTCGTGTTATTTTGAAATCAACTATTGTTTTTGAAAGCGCCTAAAGCCATCCAATTTCAACAGTTAAAATAAGTATTACCTATCTTAGTAATACATATTAAAACCATCAAAAATAAATAAGCAGCCTTATTACATTTAAAAGCCCAAAACCTCAAACGTAATTAAAAGGATGTCCAGTTCACCAGAAGAAAATCAAACTTTCAGAACAGGTGGCCACTCCGAATTCCCTCACAGCTCCAAGCCCACTATGGTTGGGGATTTCCTGCGTGGATGAAAATAAAAGGGGTGAGTTTGGGGAAACTCAGTGTGTAAGGAAAACCCATTCAAAGCCCAAGTCAGCTCAAGCCCATTGGGCCTAAGCCCATTCAGGTAACAGTGGTACTGGGCCAGAGCCCTTTTCAGATTACAATAAACTGGGCCTTAGCCCCTTATTCAGATAACAGTATGGCCCATAGGCCCATTTCAAAATACATGCAACATCAGTAAACATATGCAAGCCCATTTGGGAGACTACTCAACCCACCAACCACTACACTTCACCGTACCAGCCATACACTCCATGTGGGATAGCTCAACCCACCCATTTTAACACTCCACAGATTCTTGCATTCTTTGCTCGATTAACGATAAATTGAGGTAAAGCCTCCAAGTACATGGACAAGCCACTTTCAGTACTTCCTCCGTCAATATCCCAATCCCATGCATCGAGATAATAACAACATGGCATGCGATAAATAACAACAAATCAAACATGCATTTAGGTCAATTTAACCCTAGGGGTATTTCGGTAATTTATCTCCAAAGGGTAAAAATTGTAAATTTTCCACTTTTAAAGGTATTTCAGTAATTTATCTATTTTAGGGTTTTCATGCATATTCCTACCTTTCACGTACTAATGGAATCACTACTGAGGGTTCTTACCGAATTGGGCAGTTGGCCCATCATTCCAATTTTGGCCCATTAAGCCCAAAAATATCGAGGGCACAGAAAACATGCACTTTGCAGTCCAAACATTGCAGCTTACCAAAAACATTAATCGATTTACCTCACGAGCATTCGCACACTCGCAAATCTACAAAATACCGGTTTTCGGCATTTCGCTTTTCGCTTTTGCCGATCTAGACTAAGAAAGAGGTGTTAGTTACACACATTTGCGACGATATCTTGATGAGATCCACACACGAACCGCCTTCAATTGGATTACTAACACGTTAATCTAACTATTCAAATACAAACTACGTATTAACCCCTTACGATATTCGGCCAACCACACCTACAGATCATAGTAAGCTTATAAGAAATCAATAAGCAACTCATTAACAAATTTTTGTTAATGTTTACCACATAATCATAATTTCACTGCAAGCTGTCTTCCTGAGCAACAGTTACTAAATCATTTATAACTGGAGCTACGAAACTCCAAATCAAGTGCCGTTAATTTTCCCTAAAAATAGACTCATATATCTTCTATCCATAAAATTTTCAGGATTTTTGGTATGGCCAATCAATACCAGATTTTTCTTAAAGTTTCCTGTGTTTCACTGTTTGACTAATCTGACCACTCTTCATTACAAATCAAATTTCACATTGTACAGAATTCAAAATATGTTCTAGTTTATTTCATTTGTAACTAGACTCATTAAGCTTTAATTACATAATTTATTCAGCTTCTAATTCATCTCCCACAATTTATGGTGATTTTCCAAAGTCATGTTACTGCTGCTGTCCCAAGCAGATTTATTACCAAATCACTCTTTCATACACCTATCTTGCATGCATGTTATTTAAACATGTATATCACTAATCAATCATCACATATCTATGATTTTTACTTAAGCATAATCTCCATTTCATCATTTTAAAGCACAACATGTTAGCCGATTTTTCCCTTTAGCATCTAAGGCACATGCATGCTCATTTGTTTGGCTCAACTTCACCTATCTTCCATTTTTTTCATCAAAAGAACATGAAACAACAACCATTTCCTTCATTTTAATTCATGACTAAATGCTCACAACACAACTAAAAATCAAAATATACTTCAAGGGTTAAGGTAGAATCAAGAAGAACTCATGAACCTCAAAATAGAAGCAAGGTACCAAGAACTTACCTTCAATTTTCCTCCTCCTAATGACCGAATACTCAAGAGCTTTCTCCTCTCCTTTCTCTTCTCTAACTTTCAGCTATGATGAACAAAGATGGACAAAACTTTGTTCTTTTCACCCCTTTTTCTTTTAATAAAACTTCATATTTCATCCATTTAATTCTTTAATACAAAAGACATGAAATTCTTATCATGAAACAGTTACCTAACCCATTATCATGAAACATTTACCTAACCCATTATCATGGAACATTTACCTAACCTATTATCAATTTGTATCAATTTGTACCATAAATTATGGATATCAAGTGTACATTTTGTCTACAACAACATGATGGCTGGCCACTTCATGTAAAATGGAAGGTTTGTCATGCAAATCCTCCTATTTTGCACTCCTATTTATTTGGCCACTTCAATTTAGCCTATAGCATTTTCAAACATTTTCACATAGGTCCTATTTCATAATTTCACTCCCTTTTTCTTATGGAACAAAATTAACTAAAATTACGGGTTCTATCTTAAGCTTGGGCCTTCTAGAGGCCCACTAACATAATTAAACCTATGCCAACATTCACGAATTCCGAAAATTGGGCGTTACAACTCTACCCTCCTTAAAGAAATTTCATCCTCGAAATTTACCTAATCCAAACAGATGAGGGTATTCTTTGTTGCATCGTCTCTTCGGCTTCCAAACTTAGAAGTTTCCTTCCTTAACTTGTTGAAAACGAGCGACCAAAGACTCATCGTTCAACTATTTTTCCTTAATCGATCCACCAGTTGGCCTCACGCAACTCACCAACAGACTTCCATCATCATCTGAGACTCAGACGAGCAAACATTGCTCTCGGATCGAATCTGACTCTACGACTTAGAGCATCGGCTACCACATTGGCCTTGCTTGGGTGATACTCGATCGAGCAGTCATAATCCTTAAGCAACTCAATCCATCTCCTTTGCCTAAGGTTCAGCTCCTTCTGAGTCAACAAATACTTAAGACTCTTATGGTCAGTGTATATAATACACCTTTCTCCGTACAAGTAATGTCTCCAAATCTTAAGTGCAAATATCACTGCTGCCAACTCTAAATCATGAGTCAAATAGTTTCCCTCATGAGGCTTAAGCTATCGTGATGCATATGCAACCACCTTACCCTCTTGCATTAACACGTAGCCCAAACTCACGTGTGATGCGTCACTGTACACAGTAAAATCATTCCCAGACTCCAGCTAAATTAACACAAGTGCTTCAGTCAGAACTTTCTTCAACTTCTCAAAAGCCTCCTGCTGGGTCTCAGTCCATACAAACGGTACCCCTTTCCTTATGAGTTTTGTCAGAGGGGCTGCCATCACAGAAAAACCTTCCACAAACCTTCTGTAGTATCCTGCCAACCCTAGGAAACTTTCAATTTCTGACACCATCCTAGGTGGCTTCCATTCCAAAATTGCTTCAATCTTTCAAGGGTCCACCTTAATCCCTCCGGCAGAGACCACATGTCCTAAGAAGGTTACCTCCCTCAACCAAAATTCACACTTTTGAACTTCAAAGAGTTCCTTCTCCTTAATACTTACAAGACACTATCGGAGATGCTCATCATGTTTCGTTTCAGTTTCAGAATATACCAGGATATCGTCAATAAAGACGACTACGAACTGATCCAAAAATGGTTGGAACACACGATTCATCAGATCTATAAACGCTGCAGGAGCGTTCGTTAGTCCAAATGGCATAACCAGAAACTTGTAATGACCATACCGAGTCCTGAATGTCGTCTTTTGGATATCTGCCTCCTTGACCCTTAACTGATGATATCCAGATCGAAGGTCGATCTTGGAAAATACAGAAGCTCCTCTAAGCTGGTCGAATAGATCGTCAATCCTTGGCAGTGGATACTTATTCTTAATCGTCAGTTTGTTCAACTGGCGATAATCAATGCACATCCGCATCGTATCATCCTTCTTTTTGTCGAATAGCACTGGTGCTCCCCATGAAGACACGCTTGGCCTAATAAAGCCCCTATCCAACAACTCTTGAATTTGAGCATTTAACTCTACTAACTCCTTCAGTGCCATCCTATACGGTGCGATAGACACAGGCGCCATTCCAGGCAACAAGTCTATTCCAAACTCAACTTCTCGATTCGGAGGCAATCCTGGAAGCTCCTCCGAAAAAACATCTTGGAACTCCTTTACGGTCCTAACCTTATCCACTGTCAATCCCTCCTCTTTCGACTAACTTACAAATACCAATTAGGCCTCACAACCTTTTCGAATCCACTTTTCGCCTCTTAATGCTGACACCACATTGGACAAATAATCCATTCTCTCACCTATCACCATAACCTCCTCATCCTTTGTAGTTCTTAACACCATTCGTTTAGCAGCACAATCCAGAGTCGCCTTATGCTTAACCAGCCAATCCATCCTCAGAATAAGGTCAAACTCTCCGAACGGTAACTCCATCAGATCTCTAGGAAAAACCTTGCCTTGAGTTTCTAAGGGTACATTCCTATACAGTTTGTCTACCTTAACCGAGTGACCCAAGGGACTTAGTATAGATACCCCACTTACAATCTCCTCAGAGCAGTCCAAGTCGTCCATAATCCGTTCTATGGCCTCCAACCAATATTCCGCCACATCCGGGGCTATACCAGACACGCCCTTAAAGATCTCTATTCCGTTAGTCCCGAAGTCATTCAGAAATAGATCCCTGAATTTTGTTGCCCGAACTTGCTCGGGCAACCCTTTCCAGAACACGAAGCATTACCTGTGTAAGGGCATCATCCTCGGCACCGCGGTCATGAGACTCTACCTCTGTTGTCGGTGGTACCGGTGCATCCACCGCCGGTATATGTCTCGAAAACGAAGATCTCGCTCGAGCACTTTCTCGGCTCCGTCCACGGCCTCTTCCACGAACGACTCTTGTACTCATATCGTATTATCTTGATTATGAATTTTTATGCATTAATTCAATATTCCAGTGTTTATTACAGATGTTTTATGAATCAGACAGTAGTTCAGAGTTTGTTTTCACAGAATTGAAGTCTAGCTACAGTTTCAGTCTCTTATCAGATTTTCCTATGGTTTCAGTATCATCCTATCTAGAGTATCCTAGCAGGATTTCAGTACAGACAGATAATTCAGGAAAATATTCAGAAAAATTTAGAATACTTACAGACTTGAGCCGGAGATTCGGAATGCCACCTTCTAAAGATCTAAATTTTGAAAATTAAGTTTTTCGTATTCTTTGTAAAATTTTTGCTTTTGAAAATATTTATTTTTGTAAACCCATTCCACAGTCGAGTTGTTGCAACCTAGGCTCTGATACCACTAAATGTAGCACCCCAAACCCAGCCCAGAAGTTATGGCCGGATCCGGCATGCCACATCAAAAACGTAAAAAAAAATTTCTATTCTAAGTCCAGAAAATCGTACTTGATGTTCAAAAGATTAATTCATTAAGGGTTAAAGTGAATGGAAGTGTGCACCGGTAGGAAACCGAAAAGAGGTGGTGAGTCCATCGGATCGCTAAGTACCAAGCTCCTTCGGATCCAATCCTAGACATGCATACCGCCATTGCCACACCTTAACGTCATGGATATTTCTAGGAAACCGATTCGATTAAGTCATTTTTAGGAAAAGTGATTAATTTTGGAAAATACTTTCATTGCGGAAGCTTTGCTTGTTGTCGTGTTATTTTGAAATCAACTGTTGTTTTTGAAACGCGCGCCTAAAGCTATCCAATTTCAACAGTTAAAATAAGTATTACCTATCTTAGTAATACATATTAAAACCATCAAAAATAAATAAGCGGCCTTATTACATTTAAAAGCCCAAAACCTCAAATGTAATTAAAAGGATTTCCAGATCACCGAAGAAAATCAAACTTTCGAGCAAGTGGCCTCTCAATTCCCTCACGACTCCAAGCCCACTATGGTTGGGGATTTCTGCGTGGATGAAAATAAAAGGGTGAGTTTGGGGAAACTCAGTGTGTAAGGAAAACCCATTCAAAGCCCAAGTCAGCTCAAGCCCATTGGGCCTAAGCCCATTCAATAACAGTGGTATGGGCGAGCCCTTTTCAGATTACAATAAACCGGGCCTTAGCCCTTATTCAGATAAAAGATGGCCCATAGGCCCATTTCAAAATACATGCAACATCAGTAAACATATGCAAGCCCATTTGGGAGACTACTCAACCCACCAACCACTACACTCCACCCGTACCAGCCATACACTCCATGTGGGATAGCTCAACCCACCCAAACCTAACACTCCTGATTAAAAGATTCTTCGCTCGATTAACGATAAATTGAGGCAAAGCCTCCAAGACGTGGACAAGCCACTTTCAATACTTCCTCCGTCAATATCCCAATCCCATGCATCGATAATAACAACATGGCATGCAATAAATAACAACGATCAAACATGCATTTAGGTCAATTTAACCCTAAGGGTATTTGGTAATTTATCTCCTAGGGGTAAAGCGTAAATTTTCCACTTTTAAAGGTATTTCAGTAATTTATCTATTTTAGGGTTTTTCATGCATATTCCTACCTTTCACGTACTAATGTAATCACTACTGAGGGTTCTTACCAAATTGGGCTGATTGGCCCATCATTCCAATTTTGGCCCATTAAGCCCAAAAATATCGAGGGCACGTAAATCATGCACTTTGCAGTCCAAACATTGCAGCTTACCAAAAACATTAATCGATTTACCTCACGAGCATTCGCACACTCGCAAATCTACAAAATACCGGTTTTCGGCATTTCGGCTTTTCTGCTTTTGCCGATCTAGACTAAGAAAGAGGGTGTTAGTTACACACCTGTTTGCGACGATATGCTGATGAGATCCACACATGAACCGCCTTCAATTGGATTACTAACATGTTAATCTAACTATTCAAATACAAACTACGTATTAACCCCTTACGATATTCGGCCAACCACACCTACAGATCATAGTAAGCTTATAAGAAATCAATAAGCAACTCATTAACAAATTTTTGTCAATGTTTACCACATAATCATAATTTCACAGCAAGCTGTCTTCCTGAGCAACAGTCACTAAATCATTTATAACGGGAGCTACAAAACTCCAAATCAAGTGCCGTTAATTTTCCCTGAAAATAGACTCATATATCTTCTATCCATAAAATTTTCAGGATTTTTGGTATGGCCAATCAATACCAGATTTTTCTTAAAGTTTCCCGTCTTTCACTGTTTGACTAATCTGACCACTCTTCATTTCAAATCAAATTTCACATTGTACAGAATTCAAAATATGTTCTAGTTTATTTCATTTGAAACTACACTCATTAAGATTTAATTACATAATTTATTCAGCTTCTAATTCATCTCCCACAATTTATGGTGATTTTCCAAAGTCACATTACTGCTGTTGTCCCAAGCAAATTTATTACCAAATCACTCTTTCATACACCTATCTTGCATGCATGTTATTTAAACATGTATATCACCAATCAATCATCACATATCTATGATTTTTACTTAAGCATAATCTCCATTTCATCATTTTAAAGCACAACATGTTAGCCGATTTTTCCCTTTAGCATCTAAGGCACATGCATGCTCATTTGTTTGGCTCAACTTCACCTATCTTCCATTTTTTTCATCAAAAGAACATGAAACAACAACCATTTCCTTCATTTTAATTCATGACTAAATGCTCACAACACAACTAAAAATCAAAATATACTTCAAGGGTTAAGGTAGAATCAAGAAGAACTCATGAACCTCAAAATAGAAGCAAGGTACCAAGAACTTACCTTCAATTTTCCTCCTCCTAATTACCAAATACTCAAGAGCTTTCTCCTCTCCTTTCTCTTCTCTAACTTTCAGCTATGATGAACAAAGATGGACAAAACTTTGTTCTTTTCACCCCTTTTTCTTTTAATAAAACTTCATATTTCATCCATTTAATTCTTTAATACAAAAGACATGAAATTCTTATCATGAAACATTTACCTAACCCATTATCATGAAACATTTACCTAACCCATTATCATGGAACATTTACCTAACCTATTATCAATTTGTATCAATTTGTACCATAAATTATGGATATCAAGTGTACATTTTGTCTACAACAACATGATGGCTAGCCACTTCATGTAAAATGGGAGGTTTGTCATGCAAATCCTCCTATTTTGCACTCCTATTTATTTGGCCACTTCAATTTAGCCTATAGCATTTTCAAACATTTTCACATAGGTCCTATTTCATAAGTTCACTCCCTTTTTCTTATGGAACAAAAATTAACTAAAATTACCGGGTTCTATCTTAAGCTTGGGCCTTCTAGAGGCCCACTAACATAATTAAACCTATGCCAACATTCATAGAATTCCCAAAAATTGGAGCGTTACAAATGGAGGGGAAAAAAGTCATTATACCTAATATTTACATATTTTTTGTAACATCTTGAATGTATAGGGTTAAAAATCATCATGCTTAATATTTACATAGTTTTTGTAACATCCTGAAAGTATAGGGTTAAAATTTTCTTAAATTCATTATGAAATAAATCTTAATATTAATGTTTAAGAGGTTGGTGTGAAGTTCTAAAAATCAAGGTTTAAACCCTACATTTTTCCTTTCCTTTTTTTATTTTTCTGCACGTTAAGGAACTAACTTAGAATAGCCTATATATTATTGACCTAAGTTTTATCCACGTCGTTTCCTCCAAACTCTTTTTTGAATTTCGGCCAAAAGGAGCCATTTGCCAAATAACCCTTCAAGTTTTCCAAACCCCAACTATCCTAACCCCACTAGGACTTCCTATTCTATTTTAACTCAAAATTGAACCCTAATCCTCTCTATTTATTCCCTATTTTCTCTTTATCCCCCTTTTACAAAAAAAAAAACTCTTTGATTTTGCTAAAAATTTCTTTGAAATCTCGAGATTTAATCAAGATTTAATCGATTCAATTTGCATATCCAATCATTGTAATGCCCTTAATTTCGTTTCAATCGTGTCAAGAATAGTAAGTATTCTTATACCTAATTTCGTTAAACCCTTGAGATTTGGAATACATCTAGTTCTTATCGATCTTTCACACCAAATACGAATCTTTTATGAATTAACTCAAAAAATATTGATTAGATGATAAATCTTGAACGTTGTCATTAATATTAGCGTTTTGGGTTGATTGGAAGACCCAATGTAGGTGATCAGATCAAGTTTGAATGAAGGATCATCACTCGAGACCTCGAAAAAGTCAGATGTGTGTTCTTTTACGACTAAATCAAGTAAAAATCGAATCTGCCCAGTCCACACGATCACACACACGGCCATATCTCCTTGAAATCCCTCGCACCTTCATCTTTCACACTGTCTGAGACCCCACACACAACCATCCCATATGGTTGTGTGACTCCTGCAGCTTACTTGCTCAAACCGCACACGACCTGGGGCTTCGAACACGGTCCGATCCGGTCATATGACCGTGTGGCTCATGATGTTTAAAACCTATAGTTTTGTCATAAATTTTAAAATTTCATTCAAACCAGTCCCTAAATAGGTTTCAATGTTATTTAGAGAACTAGATTAGGAAATCAGGTCCCCGATTGAGTAAATTTATATGGTTTTTAATCGTTCCTAGATGACTATTTGTTTCATGAATTATCTATCCGTTATGTATATAAATGTCTGACAAAATAAATCGTATGCCCTAAATTGTTGATATATTGAATGATTACTATATTCATGATTGCTACTGGCTTGTTATGAGGTAGAATATTGAAATGCTTTGGATGTTTGGAATTGATTGTAATGCACTGCATGGATGGGTTGATATGATCGGAGGAAGAACCGGTAATATATCTGCAATTCCATGTTATTGTATACCCACAGTGATAGTAGATTCCATCTGCGATGGTCTTGCAGTGTACTCACAATGATACCAAATCCTAACTACAATGTTTTTATTATATATTTACAATCCCTTTAATAGTTATTATCTACGAGCGGTTGCATTTCCACATACACTAATAGATTTTACCTGCACTTAAATCGTAAACCGAATGTGATAAATCCACAGATTTAGAGTGATGGTGGTGGGAGTTCGAGAGAACTCCCAGATATAGAGCGTGGCGATGGAATAGGATATTTACCTAAATCGAACTTGAAATCTGAAATTTAATGACGTGTTATTGTTGTCAAGTTTATATGTTGTCCTATATACCTATTGTCGAAACTATTTTTTTTAAAAAGGGGTCAACTTTGATTTTGAAAATGAAAACGAACGTGGGAGTCGCCACCAATTTTTTTATGAGGTGTGATCGGATCACCTCGCAATTTGATCATTTTAATAAGAAGTTCGATTTATTAAAACGATGATTTTGGTCTACAAAATCTAGAAAACGGGTTTGGGAATCGGTTAGGCACGAGGAAGGATTAGCACCCTCGATACACCCAAAATTGGTACCTAGTTGATTACTTGGTGTCTTTAGTGTCGAAAATTGAAAATTTGAAAAGATTTTAAAAATACGATCCTTTGTTAAAATATTATTTAATTAAAAAATTATTTTGAGAAAAGGGCGTATTTCACGTTAATCGAGAAAAAAATTATGTCCTGTAAGTTAGGACACAATATATTAAATCCCTGAAATGAGAATAAACACCGGAAATTATTTTGGAAGATGTTTGATTATCTCGGTTTTAAAAAGAAATCATATTCTGTAAGTTAGAACACGATCTTTTCATAATTCCCGGGATTTTAAAAAAAATTTGTTCGAATTTATCGAGAAAATTGAAACCTCGTAAGTTAGGGAATGACCTTTCGAATTTTATAAAAACACGGAGCATTGCTTATTTTAAAAACAAAAATTTTTAATGCATCGTGTAAAATGTAATGCGGTTTTATGGTGAAATGTAAAATAGGTTGTGGTGTTTGCATGCATAACAAAGTAATAAGTATGTTAATGTCAATGACAATATAAAGGATGGAAATAAAATAAAAGAGCCAAAATAGAAAAAAAATAATAATTAAAAACCTAAAATTTGGAATCCAAAACTAATACTAAACAAACAAATAAATAAATATAGTGTAACATAAATTAAAAATCATAATATTAATAATAATGACAATGATATTAAGAATAATATAATAAAAGTCTAAAGTTTTCAATCTATATAGAAGGATATAAATAAATAAGTAATAAAATGATAAAATGAAATAAATGTATTTAAAAATAGTTGGTAAATAAATACAAAAGGAAATACAATAATAATAGTAATAGTAATATAAAATTAATGATATAATAATATAATAATAATAAGCATAAAAGAAAATATAATTATAGTAATAATAACATTAAATTAATTAATAAAATAGCAAAAATAACAAAAGGGACTTCATTCTCTCTTCATTTAAAAAAAAAAGAGAGAGGATGCTTTCTCTCAAACTCTCTCCCCCTTTGCAATTTCCGATCATTGGACCGGCCATCGGCAGCCACAATTGCCGCCGGTCGTCAGCGACCAGAAAAATCAAAATTTCCCTTTTTCGGCGATTGAAAAAAAATAGGTAAGTTTTTCCTTTTTTATACCTTTTTTGATATATACGTATATAAAAAAATTTGAAAAGGAGAAAAATAAAGAAAATGAAAAGAATAAATAAAAAAATAACCTTAGGTCCTTTTGAACTTTGTTTTTCTTTAACTGTTTGTTTCTTTTTTGTACTCAATATCCACTGTTTGTATGTTTGAATCTCTTTTTTGTATTCGATGTGTGTCCAAAAAACTACATTGGTTATTGCTTGGCTTATATAGTCATTTTACATGATTTCCCTTTATTATTTGTTGTCATTTCTTCTTTTAATCCTTGCAGGTGGATGGGTAGTGCTAACACGGGTGGTGGAGATGATAGTGGCGGTACTGACATGATAGAGGCAGCAGTGGCAGTGGCGGCTAGCAACTAGGGTTTTCCTTTTTTTATTTTTTTGTTTATTAATTTGGGCTGCTAGGGTTAGGTTATTTAGGCCTTTGCTTGTTGGGTTTGTAATTGAGTTTGGTTTTTGTTTTGTAAAAAAATAGATTGAATGATTTTGAGCCCAGGCAAAATTTAGGTTTTACACCTATGCTCGATTGTAAGGCTGTCATATTCGTGAATAGACCTGAGAAATTGATCGATATACAATTGTATTAGAAGGTTATGAGTTTACTCATAATTGTATATATTTTAGTTGGTGCTTTTACTCTATGTTGTTGAAAATAAAAAAAGAAAAGATATGGTCTTTAGGGAGGACAATAAATATTTGACCATTTAGCCTTATCTATTTATTTTATCTATTATCATTAACTCCCTATATTTTGGAGTGTAAGAATCCTTTTGTCAATTAAATAAGTTGTACATATCAAGCTTGGGTCTTAGACCTTATAACATAACATAATATAATATAATATATAATTTGTAATATATATAATATATACGATTGTAAAAACTAGAAAAACTAATTTAAATTTATTTTGAACTTTATTAATTATAGAATAACTTTACGAATTTCATTAAAAAGTAGCTTTGTAAACAATACGAAGCAGAACTATTTTAAATTGTAAAAAGATAAAATTCTTCTAGAGACATTTTATTTTTGTTTGAAATTAAATTAATAAAAGTGTATTAAATTTAAAAATAGTTTTGATAATACATGCAATATTCATTTAGAGTCTGAAATATCGTTATTTTAAACTTTTCACTTCAACATTAATCCTACCCGTTGTAATATATATACATTAGTTTGTTTATTTGCGATGCCAGATTGATTGTGTATACGAATAAAAAATATCTAATTATTTTTTATAATGAAGTTTTAAAATAATATTAGTTTTAAAAATTATAGAATAAATTTTTATTCAAGTAATTTATAATATTGCTAAAATTTAAAGATAATTATTTTATATGGTTTTGAATAGTTTATATATATTTTAGTTTTAAAAGTTCTGAAAAACATATTTTATTGAAAACATATTTATAAATATAAATATTTTTCCCTTAACATATTTGAAAAAATGATTTAAACATATTTAAGTAAAAATAAGCATAATAATAAACATATTCTTCTTCTTTTTTGGATTTTTTGCCTCAACCTTTAAATTGTAGTCAATTTGCTTTTTTTTTTGAATGGAAAAACTAAAAGTTTTAATAATATTAACATGACCACTCACATGGTAATCCACGTATAATTCACAAAAATTCAAAAAATAAAAAGTTCTTAATTTTTTTAGAAAAAAATTATCTATGTTACAATGAAGTATATATAAATCGCCACACAAGTTGCAAATGTCGTTAAAATTTGAACAGTTCAATCAAATTTTCCATCCAAAGGAAAGCAATTTCACATGTTAAAGGTTGAGGAACCAAAGTGATCCAAAAGAAAAAAAAAACAGAGCTAAAAGGACAAAATCATTTTTTAACCCTTCATTTAATTTTTTACTTTTTTGAGCCTTAAGCTTGCATCATTTTGTCAAATCACCCCAAAATGAATAAAAAAAGTTAAATTTTTTTTAACTTTGCAGACATGGAATACATATGGATTACCACGTTAATGACACGTTAACATTTAATTAATTTTTAAAATTTTAAAAATTATATTTTAAAAAATAAAAATCATTAAAATTATTGAAATAGTATAATAATTTTTAAATTTAAAAAATTAATTAAATGTTGACATATCATCCACATGACAATTCACATGTTTGTCACATTATCAAAGTTCACAAATAATAATTCTTCCATCTATTTTTTGGGTGATTTGACAAATTTCAAGGGCTAAAGGAAACTAAAAATTAAATTTAAAGCTAAAATAATTTTTTATATAGTTGAAGGAAAAAAGTCATGATGCCTAATATTTACATAATTTTTATAACATTCTGAAAGTATAGGGTTAAAAGTCATTATGCCTATTATTTACATAATTTTTGTCACATCTTGAAAGTATAGGGTTAAAAATTTCTTAAATTCATTATGGAATAAATCTTATTATTAGTGATTAAGAGCTTGATGTGAAGTTCTTAGTTTCAAGGTTTAAACCCCACACTTTTCCTTGCCCCTTTTATTTTTCTGCACTTTAAGGAACAAACTTAGAATAGCTTATCTATTAAATGGGGTGGAATTCAACCATAAAATGGGTATTAGCCTAATAGCCAAAGCATTACCTAAATTTCCACCTTGTCCTAAGTTTTATCCACGTTGTTTCCTCCAAACCTTTTTTTTTTTAATTTCGGCCAAAATGAGCCGTTTTCCAAATAACCCCTCAAATTTTCCAAACCTCAACTATTAAATCCTTTCCTAACCGCACTAGGACTTCCTATTCTATTTTAACTCAAAAATAAAACCTTAATCCTCTCTATTTCTTCCCTATTTTCTCTTCAACCCCTTTTTTACAAAAAAAAAATATTTTACTTTGCTAAATATTTCGTTGAAATCTCAAGATTAAATCAAGTTTTAATCGATTCAATTTTCATACCAAATCGTCGTAATACCGTCAAATTCGTTTCAATCGCGTCAAGAATATTAAGTATTCTCATAGCTAATTTTAGATGAAAAATCTTGAACATTGTCATTAATCTTAGCGTTTTGGGTCGATTGGAAGACCTATTGTAGGTGATTGGATCAAGTTTGAATGAAGGATCATCACTCGAGACCCTAAAAAAGTCAGATGTGTGTTCTTTTACAATTAAACCGATTAAAATCTGAATTTGCCCCATCCACACGGGCATGTAGCCTACCCGTGTGGATCACACGATCACACACACAGTCATGTCTCCCTAAAATCCCTCGCACCTTCGTCTTTCACACAGTTTGAGACCCCACACATGGCTATCCCACATGGTTGTGTAGCCCCTACAACTCACTTGTTCGAACTGCACACGACCTGGGGCTTCGAAACACAACTGTGTGGCACCTGAAGTTTAAAACTTACAGTTTTGTCATGAACTTTAATATTTCATTCAAATCAGTCCCTAAATAGGTTTGAATGCTATTTAGAGAACTAGATTAGGAAATTAGGTCCCTTGATTGGGTAAATATATATGGTTTTTAGTCATTTCGGGATGACTGTTTGATTCATGAATAATCTATGTGTTATGTATATAAATGTCTGACGAAATAAATCGTATGCCCTAAATTGTTGATATATTGAATGATTAATATATTCATGATTGCTACTGACTTGTTACGAGATAGAATAGTGAAATGTTTGAATGTTTGGAAATGATTGTAATGCATCGCATGGGTGGGTTGATATGATAGGAGGAAAATCGGCAATATATCTGCAATTATATGTTGGTGTGTACTCACAACGATAGTAGGTTTTATCTGCGATGGTCTTCCAATGTACCCACAGTGATAGCAAATCCTAACTGCAACATTTTTATTATGCATTTACAATCCCTTTGACAGCTATTATCTACGAGCGGTTGCGTTTCCACAAACATCGATAGATTTCACCTACACTTAAACCGTAAACTAAATGTGATAAATTCACAAATTTGGAGTGATGGTGATGGCAGAGGCGAATTTAGGGGGCTAGCAAGGGCCCACTCCCTAAAATGTAAAATTACTATTTAGGCCTTTTAATTTTTTAAAAATTTTAGACATTTTTCTTTTAAAAATATGATTTTATTTTTATTTAAAATTAAATTAATAAAAGTGTATTAAATTAAAAATAATTTTTACAATACACACAATATTCATTTAGAGTGTCAAATAGGGACGAAGCCAGGGGGCTGGCATGGGCCCTGGTCCCCCTAAAATGTAAATTTGCTCTTTTGGCCCTTAAAATTTTTAAAAAAATTTAAATTAGTAAAGGTAAAATTGCACTTTGGCCCCCCTAAAATTATAAAAATTCGATTTAATCCTTTACAAATTATAAAGATATAAATTATAAAAAATTAAAATTTTATCCAGCCCCTCCTAAAAATTTATTCTGGCTTCGCCCCTGGTGTCAAATATCGTCATTTTAAACCATTCATATCAATATTAATCTTACGCCTTGTAATATATATATTGGTTTGTTTATTTGCGATACCAGATTTTGCGATACCAGATTGATTGTGTATATGAATGAAAAATATCTAATTATTCTTTTATAATGAAGTTTAAAAAATATTAGTTTTAAAAATTATCGAATAATTACGTAATTTATAATATTGCTAAAATTTAAAGATAATTATTTTATATGATTTTGAATAGTTCATATATATTTTACTTTTAAAAATTCGAAAAACATATTTTTATTCAAAACATATTCATAAATATAAATATTTTTCCCTTAACATATTTGGAAAAAATGTTTTAAACATATTTAAGTAAAAATAAGCATAATAATAAATTTTGCTCTTAATGTTTATATATTTTGTCACAATGGACCTTCTTCTTTTTTCTTTTTTTCTTTTTGGATCTTTTTGCCTCGACCTTTAAATTTTAGTCAATTTGCTTTCTTTTGAACGGAAAAATTAAATGAATTATTGTTAACATTTTAATAACATTAATATGACCACTCGCATGGTAATCTACGTATAATTCACAAAAATTCAAAAAATAAAAGTTCTTAATTTTTTAGAAAAAATTATGTATGTTATAATGAAGTATATATAAATTACCACACAAGTTGCAAATGTCGTTAAAATTTGAACAATTCAATCAATTTTTCCATCCAAAGGAAAGCAAGTTCACATTTTAAACATTGAGGAACCAAAGTAATCTAAAAGAAAAAATAAGAGCTAAAAGGAAAAAATGAATAAACGTTAGGATTAAATTTATCTTTATACCTTAAAAATATTTTTAAAATTCACAAAGTTAAAATAAATTTTAAATAGTTTTAACATTTAAAATGTTTTGATTATTTAAAATTATTTTTAAAATTATATTAAAGTTTTACATTTTTAATTGAAACAAATTTAATTATTTTCTAATAGTTTTAAACCACTTTAAAAATAATTATAAATTAAAAAATAAATTTTAGAATTATCTATAAAAATATATTCAAATTTTAAACGTTTCTAATTTAAAACATATTTCCTTTTTAGGCATAATGACTTATTTGGCCCTCCGACTTTAAAAAAAATTTATTTTAACCCTTAAACTTACGTTTTTTGTCAAATCACCCCAAAATAGATGAAAAAGTTAACATTTTTAACTTTGTTGATGTGGCATACACGTGGATTGACACATAAATAACATATCAACATTTAATTAATTTTAAAATTCAAAAAATTATAAATTTTTTAAAAATTAAAATCACTGAAATTATTTTATAAGTATAAAATTTATAATAAAAAATTTAAAATATTATTTAAACTTTAAAAATTAATTAAATGTTGACATGTCATCAACGTGTATGTCATATCAATAAAGTTAACAAATGTTAACTTGTCCATTCATTTTGGGTTGATTTAACAAAAAAATCAAGTTCAATGGCTAAAATAGGCGAAAAATTAAATAAATGGCTAAAATGACGTTTCTGTAAAGTTGGAGGGCAAAAAAGTCATTATGCCTAATTTTTACAACATTTCTTAAAAATTAATTTAAATGATGATTATATAGATATTTAATATTTTAACATTTTTTATTTATAATTTAATTTAAATTTTGGTATAATGCTTAGAACTACCTATAATCTCTTACTAACCCTTAAAAAAGGAGAATAACTTGCTTTAACTGACTCGAACCCACATCCTTTTACACTAGCAATAATGTCAATATCAACTTAAAACTTGAATGCAAATTATTTATTACTTCACTTGTGATTCAATTTCATAAATAAGTTGTTTTGTTTATAGTTTAGTTATATTTTTAATTGATTGAATTAATTTGGTATAATGACTTATTTAGCCCTCCAACGTTACCGAAAAAAAAAGTATTTTTAGTCCTTCATTTAATCTTTTACCTCTCTTTAACCCTCGAATTTATATTTTTTTGTCAAATCATCACAAAATAGATGGAAAAGTTAACAAACGTCAACTTCGCTAACATGAATATACATGTGGCTGTCAAATCAATAATTAAATCATTTTTAATATTTTTGAATTTTAAAAAAATTTATAATATATATTTTTATTTTTACAAAATTTTTAAATAATTTTAATAACTTTCTATGTTTTGGAATTTTTAAAAAAAGTAATTAATAAGGCATTATGCAAAATGATTTTTATCGAACCCTGGGGTTCAATTTCAAGATGTATAGGTAAATATAGGATTTTGACATGCTAAGAAAGTACTATAAATACTTCAACATTGGAGCTCTTTGTCACACACCAATTCATCCCATTTCGCAGTGTTTCCAACATACATAATCACTATCTAACGAAATGTCTTCATCACAGCTTCCTTCTTCAATTCATCGATCCATGTCCAACTAGAAACGTCCCTCAACCAAGAAGCATGTGAAGAAGCAGCATGTGAAGAAGCCAAAGTGTCAAGAAGCAGCCCGAGCCATGCATGCAGCTGTAAAGAAAAGAGATCAAACTGTTGTATTATTACCAGATGAAGTATGCATCTTGAACCAGAAAAGGTGGCCATGCGACTTGAGACCAATAGACGAAGCGAAGCTTCTCGATGTCTGTCCTATTTCAACTCATTTTGGTTACCTTAAATTCATAGTTTGTAACTTAGTTCTTTTAGAACTTAGTTGGTAATCCTTTTGATCTATTTTAGATGTTGATTGATTGAAAATTCAGCAAAGCAACTTGTGCAAGCTAGTTTAGCAATTTTCAATGTTTTAAGTGGTGTTAGGTAAATGTTTAGGTAGCATTTTGACTTGTAATGATCATCTCATGTCTGATATATGTAATGGCAGTTTTCCAATGTTTAATTAATGAAAAATCATCATCTTTTTCATTCAATATCCTCTCCATTTCCTTTGCTTATTTTCTTTGCTTTTCAATTCTGTTTTTGTTTTGCTTAAAAACTCCAGACCTGATTCTCAAGTTTTCTTCATTCTTCATCCAGATATATTACATTGTTGCTTAAGTTCAGACTGAAGTTCATACTTCATCTGGATAAAGTGTCCCAAAACACCAACAATTGGTATCTACAGCCAAATTCTTAGTGGACCTATAGAACCATGTCTTCATCAGGATTCTCACCAGCACCACCACCAGTGTTCAAAGGAGAGGGCTACCACATTTGGGTAGTGAAAATGAAGACCTACCTACAGGCATTCGATTTGTGGGAGGTTGTCAACTCAGATTTTGAACCAGCACCTCTTAGAGCCAATCCAACAGTGGCTCAAATGAGGCAGCATGCTGATGAAAGGACCAAGAGGCACAAAGCCATATCATACATTCAAAACTCTGTGTCAGATGTGATCTTCACAAGGATTATGGCTTGTGAGACACCAAAATAGGCCTGGGATAGATTGAAGGAGGAGTTTCAAGGTACTGAAAGAACAAGGCAACAACAGCTTCTAAACTTAAGAAGAGACTTCGAGAACTTGAAAATGAAGGAGGAAGAAACTATCAAGCAGTATTCAGACAGAATTATGGCTGTAACAGTATAAGGCTCCTTGGTGAACAGTTTAATGAAGCAAGGATAGTGGAGAAGGTGATCTCAACCTTGCCTGAAATGTATGAGGCAAAAATCTCATCTCTTGAAGATTCAAGAGACCTTACCAGCATCTCTTTAACAGAGCTGTTCAATGCTCTATATGCATAAGATCAAAGGAGGGCCAGCAGATCAGAGGAGCACCAAGAAGATGCCTTTCAAGCCAAAGCCAAGTCTGCCTCGAGCACCTCTGCCTACAAAGACAAGAATACCTGGTCACATGAACCTAAAACAGATGGTGCAGGAAGATATCCACCCTGTCCACACTGCAGAAGGGTAAGTCACCCAGGTGAAGTATGTTGGTTTAGGCCTGATGTAACGCCCCAATTTTTGGGGATTCTGTGAATGTTGGCATAGGTTTAATTATGTTAGTGGGCCTCTAGAAGGCCCAAGCTTAAGATAGAACCCGACAATTTTAGTTAATTTTTGTTCCATAAGAAAAAGGGAGTGAAATTATGAAATAAGACCTATGTGAAAATGTTTGAAAATGCTATAGGCTAAATTGAAATGGCCAAATAAATAGGAGTGCAAAATAGGAGGATTTGCATGACAAACCTCCCATTTTACATGAAGTGGCTAGCCATCATGTTGTTGTAGACAAAATGTACACTTGATATCTATAATTTATGGTACAAATTGATACAAATTGATAATAGGTTAGGTAAATGTTTCATGATAATAGGTTAGGTAAATGTTCCATGATACTAGGTTAGGTAAATGTTCCATGATAATGGGTTAGGTAAATGTTTCATGATAATGGGTTAGGTAAATGTTTCATGATAAGAATTTCATGTCTTTTGTATTAAAGAATTAAATGGATGAAATATGAAGTTTTATTAAAAGAAAAAGGGGTGAAAAGAACAAAGTTTTGTCCATCTTTATTCATCATAGCTGAAAGTTAGAGAAGAGAAAGGAGAGGAGAAAGCTCTTGAGTATTCGGTCATTAGGAGGAGGAAAATTGAAGGTAAGTTCTTGGTACCTTGCTTCTATTTTGAGGTTCATGAGTTCTTCTTGATTCTACCTTAACTCTTGAAGTATATTTTGATTTTTAGTTGTGTTGTGAGCATTTAGTCATGAATTAAAATGAAGGAAATGGTTGTTGTTTCATGTTCTTTTGATGAAAAATGGAAGATAGGTGAAGTTGAGCCAAACAAATGAGCATACATGTGCCTTAGATGCTAAAGGGAAAAATCGGCTAACATGATGTGCTTTAAAATGATGAAATGGAGATTATGCTTAAGTAAAAATCATAGATATGTGATGATTGATTGGTGATATACATGTTTAAATAACATGCATGCAAGATAGGTGTATGAAAGAGTGATTTGGTAATAAATCTGCTTGGGACAGCAGCAGTAACATGACTTTGGAAAATCACCATAAATTGTGGGAGATGAATTAGAAGCTGAATAAATTATGTAATTAAATATTAATGAGTCTAGTTTCAAATGAAATAAACTAGAACATATTTTGAATTCTGTACAATGAGAAATTTGATTCGTAATGAAGAGTGGTCAGATTAGTCAAACAGTGAAACATGGGAAACTTTGAGAAAAATCTGATATTGATTGGCTAAACCAAAATTCTGAAAATTTTATGGATAGAAGATATATGAGTCTATTTTCAGGAAAATTAACGGCACTTAATTTGGAGTTTCGTAGCTCCAGTTATAAATGATTTAGTGACTGTTACTCAGGAAGACAGCTTGCAGTGAAATTATGATTATGTGGTAAACATTGACAAAATTTGTTAATGAGTTGCTTATTGATTTCTTATAAGCTTACTATGATCTGTAGGTGTGGTTGGCGAATATTGTAAGGGGTTAATATGTAGTTTGTATTTGAATAGTTAGATTAACGTGTTAGTAATCCAATTGTAGGCGGTTCGTGTGTGGATCTCGTCAACATATCATCGCAAATGTGTGTAACTAACACCCTCTTTCTTAGTCTAGATCGGCAAAAGCGAAAAGCCAAAATGCCGAAAATCGGTATTTTGTAGATTTCTGGCGTTCAATGCCTATGAGGTAAATCGATTAATGTTTTTGGTAAGCTGCAATGTTTGGACTGCAAAGTGCATGATTTACGTGCCTCGATATTTTTGGGCTTAATGGGCCAAAATTGGAATGATGGGCTAACGGGCCCAATTCGGTAAGAACCCTCAGTACGTGATTCGTTAGTACGTGAAAAGTAGGAATATGCATGAAAAACCCTAAAATAGATAAATTATTGAAATACCTTTAAAAGTGGAAAATTTACGGTTTACCCTAGGAGATAAATTACCAAATACCCTAGGGTTAAATTGACCTAAATGCATGTTTGATTGTTGTTATTTATTGCATGCCATGTTGTTATTATCGATGCATGGGACTGGGATATTGACGGAGGAAGTACTGAAAGTGGCTTGTCCACGTCTTGGAGGCTTTGCCTCAATTTATTGATAATCTGAGCAAGGCTGAATGTGGAGTGTTAAATTTGGGTGGGTTGAGCTATTCCCCACATGGAGTGTATGGGTGGTACGGTGGAGTGTAGTGGTTGGTGGGTTGAGTAGTCTCCCAAATGGGCTTGCATATGTTTCTTGATGTTGCATGTATTTTGAAATGGGCCTATGGGCCATATCATTATCTGAATAAGGGCTAAGGCCTAGTTTATTGTGTCTCAAAAGGGCTCGGCCCAAGACCACTGCTTTCTTGAATGGGCTTAGGCCCAATGGGCTTGAGTGACTTGGGCTTTGAATGGGTTTTTCTTACACATTGAGTTTCCCTAAACTCACCCTTCTTTAACCTTGCGGTGAGTCTTGATGTGGGTGACTTGGAGTAGGAGGGATTGAGTGGCCATTGTGAACACTTTTGGGTTTGAAAAGAGACTGGTTTTCTTAAGTTATTTTTAATTACTATTTAAAGTTTTGGATTGTAATAAGGCCACTTTAACTTTATTTTCTTCTTTGATTTTCTGGGATTATATTATTTTAAACAACCTTAAATTGATGGATAATAACAATTCAAATGGGCTAGACTTAGGGCACGATTTTAAAACGATATTTTTTTAAATAACACGATGACACGAATATTCAATTTACCAAAGATAACCACTCAAAGAAATTTCAATTTGTTATAACCAAGTGTGGCAATGGATGTGGACATGTCTAGGATTGGATCCAATCGGAGAGCTTGGTACTTAAGCAGTCTTCATGGCTCACCTCCTCTGTTATGGATACCTACCTGGTGCCCAGCTTCCATTCACTTGGTTAGTTTGACAAAATTCGGCTTTTTTTTAAAACACTAAAAAGGGAACACGGGTTTTTGACTTCAAAGTGGCACGTCGGATTCGGCCTTAACGTCTGGGTCGAGTTTGGGGTGCTACACCTGATGTGCAATGCAGATTCTGCAAGAAGATGGGTCATGTAGAAAGGGTTTGCAAAAACAAGGGCAGACTAAGACACAACCAACCCCAGCAGTCAAGAGCTGAAGCTCAAGTAGTAGAAGAAGACAATGACCAAGAAGAACAAGTTTTTGCAGTTTCTTGCTCAGCTGCTAAAGGAAAAGCCACAAATGGATGGTTGATAGATAGTGGTTACACAAACCACATGAACCCTGATGCTGGCATTTTTAAGTCAATTGACAGAAGCTTCAAAACAAATGTGAAGGTTAGAAATGGACACTTCATCAAAGCTGAAGGCAAAGGAGATGTGCTGATAAACACTCCTACAGGTACCAAACTTGTTACAAATGTCATGTTAGTACCTGAAATTGATAGAAATTTGTTTAGCATTGCTCAACTGTTTGAGAAGGGCTATTCAGTTGTATTCAAAGGCAAAGAATGTCTGATTAGTAATCCTAGTGGATCCAAGCTCATGACAGTAGCTATGACAGAAAAAAGTTTTATTGTGGACTGGAATAAGAGTCCAGATAGTACCTACACAACTGCTGCAGATGAATCCAAGCTGTGTCACAAGAGGCTTAGCCATGCCAACTACAAGTCAATGGCTCAACTAACTAAAGAAGATTTGGTTGAAAATTTCACTAATTCAGTTGAGAAAGAAAGGAAACTTTTGACACTCAAAGAGGTGCATGATATGCATGGGAATCAATCATCTGCTCAGATAAAAGAATTAAAGGCACATGTAACTAGCTTGGAACTTGAGTTGAAATCATTACAAGCAACTAACAGAGATGCGGCAGAGCAGCTAGAGAACAAAGCAAGTGAAGCAAAACAACTGGGAGAACAAAATATAAGACTCAAATCCCACATTTCAGAACTCGAAATAATGTTAGAAAAGAGAGAAAAAGAATTTTTTATTCTCACGAAGAAACTTGAGGATGATAACAGTGAATCATTGTCTGGTATGAAGAACTTGACTACTCAGGTAAATAATCTACTATCAGAGAAGGAGACGTTGCTAGCTAAGAAGGCTCTGTTGGAAGAAAATTTGGCATTTGAAGGTGATGAAGCATCAAATTAAGTACAAAGTTTAATGGATGAGGTAAACACATTGCACCAGCAGCTGGAATCCCTTCATATCCAGAAGGAAAAACTGGAATTGCAGTTTGAGAGAAAGAAACAAAAGTCATCCAAAAGATTGAATGAAATGAAGAATTGAAAATCGGAGTTGAAGCAAATGGTCGAGGACCTTCGAAGAGATTTGGAAGCAAAAAGAGATGAGAAAAATGATTTAGTGAACCAAGGAGGAGTGTTGAAGTTGGCCTGCATGCAACATGTGAAGAAGCCAAAGTGTCAAGAAGCAACCCGAGCCATGCATGCAGCTGTAAAGAAAAGAGATCTAACTGTTGTATTATTGCCGGATGAAGTATGCATCTTGAACCAGAAAAGGTGGCCATGCAGCTTGAGACCAATAGACAGAAGCAGAAGCTTACTGATGCTGTCCTATTTCAACTCATTTTGGTTACCTTAAATTCATAGTTTGAAACTTAGTTCTTTTAGAACTTAGTTGGTAATCCTTTTGATCTATTTTAGATGTTGATTGACTAAAAATTCAGCAAAGCAACTTGTGCAAGCTAGTTTAGCAATTTTCAATGTTTTAAGTGGTGTTAAGTAAATGTTTAGGTAGCATTTTGACTTGTAATGATCATCTCAGGTTTGATATATGTAATGGCAGTTTGCCAATGTTTAATTAATGAAAAATCATCATCTTTTTCATTCAATATCCTCTCCATTTCCTTTGCTTATTTTCTTTGCTTTTCAATTCTGTTTTTGTTTTGCTTAAAAACTCCAGACCTGATTCTCAAGTTTTCTTTATTCTTCATCCGGATACATTACATTGTTGCTTAAGTTCAGATTGAAGTTCATACTTCATCCGGATAAAGTGTCCCAGAACACCAACAAAGTTTCATCCTAACGTTTGGGGGGATATTTTCCTTTCATGTCCATCAACGGTTAAGAGTTTTAGATATGTAAATATCTTATAATAATTCACCTATCTTTAGTGCATTTGTATTTTTGGTTTCTAATCAGTCGTTAATCATGTCATGTCTAATATATTGTTTAGCTTAAATCACATATACACAAGTGTTTGCACATGAGTAAATAAATATATGCTTCATGTCTAAAATTGTTCAGTTTAATTCTACAATTTTGTAGAACGTGGATGATAAAACTAAACTATAGCATGAAGGACTGAAAGAAGAAGTAAGGAGGATGATTAAGGTAGTGATGGATGATGAGTTACTCTACAAATTGCGTTTAATTGATACAATCAAGCGGTTGGGTGTGAGTTACCATTTTGAAAGAGAGATAAAGGAAGTATTGCTCAATATTTATGAGCATGACTATAAAGATGACCAAACTCTCGAGACTACTTCTCTTTAATTCCGATTGCTGAGAGAATGGATTTGGTGTTCCTTCTGGTGAGTCCATTTTCCTTCCTATTTTTCACGTTAAATCTAGTTTATTATTGTTTCTGGTAATCAAGTGATATTTTTTGAATTTAAAATACAAGATTAGAGAATTTAATAGAAAATTAATATTGGTAACGGTTCTTAAAATGGTACAATCAAAATTACAATTGTGTGAATCTTTTTTTGTCGATGCCAAATGGTACAATCAAAATTACGTACCAACAATGGAGGAGTATATGAGGAACGAAGTTTTATCTGCTGGTTATATCATGTTAACTGTCACATCTTTTGTTGGGATGGAAGATTTTGTGATGCCTGAGATTTTTAATTGGGCATCTAACAATCCTAAAGTCATTGATGCTGCTTCCATTGCTATTCGTCTCATGAATGATGTTACTTCACACAAGGTATCTTTTTTCTTGGAATTTTACAAAGAGTATTTTCAATAACTTATGTTTGATGAATAAAACTAATATAAATATATAGATTGAGCAAGAGAGAGGACACTCTGCATCGGCTGTTGAATGCTACATGAGAGAACATGTGGTTTCCAAAGAAGCAGCATGTAGTGAATTGAAGAAGAGAGTGGACAATGCTTGGAAAGATATAAACCAGGAATTGATATTTAGTGAGTGTAGCACCCCAAACCCAGCCCAGAAGTTATGGTCGGATCTGGCATGCCACATCAAAAACGTTAAAAAAAATTTCCATTCTAAGTCCAGAAAATCGTACTTGATGTTCAAAAGATTAATTCATTAAGGGTTAAAGTGAATGGAAGCATGCACCGGTAGGAAACCGGAAAGAGGTGGTGAGTCCATCGGATTGCTAAGTACCAAGCTCCCTTCGGATCCAATCCTAGACATGCATACCGCCATTGCCACACCTTAACGTCATGGATATTTCTAGGAAACCGATTTGATTAAGTCATTTTAGGAAAAGTGATTAATTTTGGAAAATACTTTCATTGCGGAAGCTTTGCTTGTTGTCGTGTTATTTTGAAATCAACTATTGTTTTTGAAAAGCGCCTAAAGCTATCCAATTTCAACAGTTAAAATAAGTAATACCTATCTTAGTAATACATATTAAAACCATCAAAAACAATTAAGCGGCCTTATTACATTTAAAACCCAAACCTCAACGTAAATAATAGGATGTCTAGTTCACGAAGAAAACCAAACTTTGAGCGGGTGGCCACTCCAATTCCCTCATGACTCCAAGCCCACTATGGTTGGGGATTTCTGCGTGGATGAAAATAAAAGGGTGAGTTTGGGGAAACTCGGTGTGTAAAGAAAACCCATTCAAAGCCCAAGTCACTCAAGCCCATTGGGCCTAAGCCCATTCAGTAATCAGTGGTCTGGGCGAGCCCTTTCAGATTACAATAAACCGGGCCTTAGCCCTTATTCAGATAATAATATGGCCCATAGGCCCATTTCAAAATACATGCAACATCAATAACATATGCAAGCCCATTTGGGAGACTACTCAACCCACCAACCACTACACTCCACCCGTACCAGCCATACACTCCATGTGGGATAGCTCAACCCACCCATTAACACTCACGATTTAAAGCATTCTTTGCTCGATTATCGAAGAATTGAGGCAAAGCCTCCAAAGACGTGGACAAGCCACTTTCAGTACTTCCTCCGTCAATATCCCAATCCCATGCATCGATAATAACAACATGGCATGCAGATAAATAACAACAATCAAACATGCATTTAAGTCAATTTAACCCTAGGGGTATTTTGGTAATTTACCTCCTAGGGGTAAACGTAAATTTTCCACTTTTAAAGGTATTTCAGTAATTTATTTATTTTAGGGTTTTTCATGCATATTCCTACTTTTCACGTACTAACGAGAATCACGCATCGAGGGTTCTTACCAAATTGGGCAGTTGGCCCATCATTCCGATTTTGGCCCATTAAGCCCAAAAATATCGAGGGCACGTAAATCATGCACTTTGCGGTCCAAACATTGCAGCTTACCAAAAACATTAATCGATTTACCTCACGAGCATTTGCACACTCGCAAATCTACAAAATACCGATTTTGGCATTTCGCTTTTCGACTTTTGCCGATCTAGACTAAGAAAGAGGGTGTTAGTTACACACACATTTGCGACGATATCTTGACGAGATCCACACACGAACCGCCTACAATTGGATTACTAACACGTTAATCTAACTATTCAAATACAAACTACGATTAACCCCTTACAATATTCGCCAACCACACCTACAGATCATAGTAAGCTTATAAGAAATCAATAAGCAACTCATTAACAAATTTTTGTCAATGTTTACCACATAATCATAATTTCACTGCAAGCTGTCTTCCTGAGCAACAGTCACTAAATCATTTATAACTGGAGCTACGAAACTCCAAATCAAGTTCCGTTAATTTCCCCTGAAAATAGACGCATATATATTCTATCCATAAAATTTTCAGAATTTTTGGTTTAGCCAATCAATACCAGATTTTTCTCAAAGTTTCCCATGTTTCACTGTTTGACTAATCTGACCACTCTTCATTACGAATCAAATTTATCATTGTATAGAATTCAAAATATGTTCTTGTTTATTTCATTAGAAACTAGACTCAGTAAGCTTTAATTACATAATTTATTCAGCTTCTAATTCATCTCCCACAATTTATGGTGATTTTCCAAAGTCACGTTACTGCTGCTGTCCCAAGCAGATTTATTACCAAATCACTCTTTCACACATACCTTGCATGCATGTTATTTAAACATGTATAACACCAATCAATCATCACATATCTATGATTTTACTTAAGTATAATCTCCATTTCATCATTTTAAAGCACAACATGTTAGCCGATTTTTCCCTTTAGCATCTAAGGCACATGCATGCTCATTTGTTTGGCTCAACTTCACCTATCTTCCATTTTTCATCAAAAGAACATGAAACAACAACCATTTCCTTCATTTTAATTCATGACTAAATGCTCACAACACAACTAAAAATCAAAATATACTTTAAGAGTTAAGGTAGAATCAAGAAGAACTCATGAACCTCAAAATAGAAGCAAGGTACCAAGAACTTACCTTCAATTTTCCTCCTCCTAATGACCGAATACTCAAGAGCTTTCTCCTTTCCTTTCTCTTCTCTAACTTTCAGCTATGATGAACAAAGATGGACAAAACTTTGTTCTTTTCACCCCTTTTTCTTTTAATAAAACTTCATATTTCATCCATTTAATTCTTTAATACAAAAGACATGAAATTCCCATCATGGAACATTTACCTAACCCATTATCATGAAACATTTACCTAACCCATTATCATGGAACATTTACCTAACCCATGATCAATTTGTATCAATTTGTACCATAAATTATGGATATCAAGTGCACATTTTGTCTACAACAACATGATGGCTGGCCACTTCATGTAAAATGGGAGGTTTGTCATGCAAATCCTCCTATTTTGCACTCCTATTTATTTGGCCACTTCAATTTAGCCTATAGCATTTTCAAACATTTTCACATAGGTTCTATTTCATAATTTCACCCCCTTTTTCTTATGGAACAAAAATTAACTAAAATTGTCGGGTTTTATCTTTCACCCCCTTTTTCTTATGCACTCCTATTTATTTGGCCACTTCAATTTAGCCTATAGCATTTTCAAACATTTTCACATAGGTTCTATTTCATAATTTCACCCCCTTTTTCTTAAGTTTGGGCTTTCTAGAGGCCCACTAACATAATTAAACCTATGCCAACATTCACAGGATTCCCAAAAATTGGGGCGTTACAGTGAGATATCCAAAGTTGTTCCAAGGCCAGTTCTTACACGAATACTCAATTTTACAAGGGTCACCAAGTTCATTTACAAGAATGGAGATGAGTGCACACATGTTGGGAAAAATACAAAAGAAGGGATAACTTCTTTGATCATTGATCCAATCTCAGTCTCTTATTGAGGAATTAAGAATCTCTGTCATCTAGCGATCCATTTCATGTTTATGTTGCTTTTATATGTTATATTGTGTTTAAGATGTTATTTAAATCCTAACGTCTCAATAATTCATATGTATGTTTGTATCACTTTTACATGTCATATTATGTTTAAGGTGTTATATCAATCTCATGATTTCTTGAGACTTAAGGGTTGATGAATGAATCAAGGCATTGTTATTTAAATGGGTTTTATGGTTGTTCTTTTGGTTCGGTTCTGATTTGGTCTCAAATGATTTTTTTATGAAGTTTCACTGCCAGGGATCATGAGTGGTAGTTGTGTTATTGTGTTACAAAGGGTTAATCCTTACAGTATATCAACATGGATGATTGGTGAATGAGCCTTGACTTACAATATAGCAACATGTGATTGCGTAAGAGACTGTTAGGATTTTGCATGGTTGTTATGGTTTGGGTTTTGCTTGTTATGGTGTTTGGCTTGGGGATGATGTCTTGTTAGGGACTTATTGTGTAGTCGTGTTTCTTTATTCTAAGTTTTGGGTGTGTGAGGAGTTCGTCTTGTTTTGTCTATCACTAACCTATTGGTTAGGTACCATTTCTTGGATTTTAATAACATGTTATTTTGGGTGAGAAAAAAATTGGTAAAGACCTATTTTACTAAGCATCCAAGGGAAAACACCTCATATAAAGACTTAATGTAACACCCAAAATTTAGGGGGTTAATCAAGAAAATGGTTAGACTTGATAGTTAAGTGTTTAGGATACTCTTAGAGGTTCAAGGTTCTATTTACACTTCTTCCTATTTTCTTTTATTTTTTTATTTTTGACAACTAAGGAGCAAACTCAATCTAGTATATATATTAAATATGGTAAAAATAAATCAAGCGTGGGTAGCAGCTCAGGCTTTGCAATTTTTTCCTTGTTTCCTTGGTTAAAGTCACGCCACCCTTAAAATTTTTCCTTTTAATTTCGACAGTAGGGGTAAATTGCTATCCAGCCCCTTCAAAATTTGAAAATCATAATTTGAGTTAAATTCCTTTTTCAAACCCTAAATGAGATTTCTTTTCTCTCCCCTTTATATTCATCTTTTTCTCCTATTTTCTCTTTTCTCTCCATAAAATTGTTCATCCTTGGCTGAAAATAATTTTGCAAATCCCAAATCAAATCAAATACTGTTAATCTATTTTCTATCAATCGTTAAAAATTATCGTCAATAATCTGTCTTTTCATCCAATTTCGGTAAGTTTAGTTGATCCAATTTTTAGAACTCAATTTCTGAAACAGTGTCGTGTCTAGTTAAACTTTCATTTCGAATTCAATCTATCATGATTTTTTTCGAATTCTTTGGTTAACCTTGTTTAATCTTGAAATCCGTCATTAATTCTTGTGTAAATGTCGTTTGAACAACCCGATTCAGGTATTCCAGACAAGATTTGAACGAGAGGGACGTCGTTCAGTCTTCCAATAATAGGTGGGTGTTTTTTTATGAGGAAATCAAGACAAAACTGAGACTAGAACAAACCACACAACCTTCCTCACGAGCACGTGGCCCTCCCATGTAGACCACACGGCCTCTCACACGATCATGTGCCACTAAAACTCTAAAATTTTTGCTTCTCACATGGCCTGGACCCCTCCACACGGTCTAGCCACACGACCAGAGCCATTCCACACGGGCGTGTGACCCACACAGCCATGTGCCCTTGTTTTTTAAATTTTAAACTAAATTTTATGTTTTGTGCAGATTAATCTTTAAGTGGTTCTCGAATTGATTTTAGTGATTTATTTTATTCAATTAAGCCCTTAATTTTAAGATTAATGCTAGAATCCATGATGGATTGATTCAATTACTATTACATAAGTATGCTATGTGGTTTATACATGCCTCCAATGTCTGAATTGCCGATAAATTTCTATCATTACTCGTTTAAAACTACTGAATGCATGATATGTGATTAAGTACATGTTGTGTACGATTGAATTATTGATAAATTGTTGTTACACGAATTATTGAAATACTGATTGTTTGAACAACATGTTTACTTTACTAATAAACCGAATACATGATAAACATGTCTTCTGCTACTGTTGATAAAAATGCATGTTAAACATGTCTACTATTTCTATACTGTTGCTTTGTATTTTTTTAAAATTTAAAATTTTAGTCCTGGCCGAATGATAGCCATTAAATTTATTAAATTAAGTTATGTTACTATCAAAATTCATTAAGTTATGTCAACTTGTTATTTCTACATATTACTCATAAAAAAAATCAATTTATGGATTTGGCAATTGTAGTTTGCATTAAAATTTAAACTTCGAAATTTAAAAATATAACAACTAAGAATAATCCAGTTGGAAAATATAGACTAAATTTACATCTTTACGCATAGTACAAAATTAATAGCAGAATTTAACCATATAGATTTAGTTGCTACTATTTAATCAGGATTAATATTTTAAAATTCGAAAAGTATAAAAACTGAAATTGATTAAATTCGCAACTTAAACAAACTACAAGGATTAATAATAGAATTTGAACTATTTTACAGGGTAACAAAGAAAGAGAAAACCGTGTTGGGGTGGACACTTTCAGCTTGAAAAGACCATGATTTTCTTTCCCTAGAAAAGAACTGGTCTTTATTTTAAATTACACATCGAGACACTTTCAGCCACAGATTTTCAATGACTGAATTTGGACTATGTTAAAGGGTAACAAAGAAAGAGGAAAAAGAAAAAGGGTGTTGGAGAGGACGGATAGTCGAGAAAACAGAGTAGGAAGCAATCTTTTAGTTGAGGAAACACTTGAAACGAACTGGTCTCTATTGCTACAGCTGTCTTTTGTCACTTTCTCCTACTTTCAGACGTGTTAAAAAGCCGTCATCGTAAATTACGCATCGAGACAATTTCAGCCACAACGTTTCAATAATTGAATTTGGACTATTTTAAAGGGTAACAAAGAAAGAGAGAAGAAATGGTGTTGGAGAGGACGGATGGTCGAGAAAACAGAGTAGGGAACAATCTGAGATGAGAAAGCAGTTTCAAGTGTTGAATGAATGCCTATCTCAATAGCTTATTGGAATTAAACTGCAATGAGAAATAGCAATTTCCAAGCATTCTTATACAATTAATGTTAGTTCGATTATAATTTAAATTTATTTGATTTTTTTAATAGTATAAGATTAAATGTCTATAATAAAAGCGATACTTTTCATTCATTAAAACAACGTGAAGACGCTGTAATTGCTGATTAATAACTTTAGTTAGTAAAACATTCTCTTTTACCATGCTAAACAAAACTCAAAAGATATGCAGTAAGGTGAAAAACCTCAAAGGATGGTACCTATAAATACAAGCTACTCATAAAAGCATTTGGATCACACAAAAAACAGCTTTTACCATACTAAACAAAATGTCTTCTCCAATTTCTACGAATCCTGCTCCATCTCAAGATGGTAACACCTCCAAGGAAAATCGTCATTTGGCCAATTTTAAACCTAGCTTTTGGGGGACATTTTCCTCTCTTCTCCTTCTCAAATGATATGTTCGGACGTATGATAATCATTTTCAATTTGTGTTTGTGTGACATCATATACCTCCATTTGATGTATGTGCTAATATGTATTTCATACAAATGTATTCAATTTTTAAAAACTATTTTCGTAATTGAAGAGACATACATCTGTTCTCATTTCAGTGTGTCGGATAGATGCGCGTGAATAATTTAAAATTAATATAAAGCTTTACATGTGAATAGGATATGGATGCTGGAACTCAACAAGAGTACGAAGAATTGAAGCAAGAAGTGAGGAGAATGTTAGTGGCAAACATGGATAAATCGTTCCAAAAGGATGCAGTCCAACGCTTAGGTGTGACTTACCATTTCGAGAAAGAGATAGAAGAGACCTTGCAAATTATATACCATCATCATTGCAATCATATTGAGATTAATGGTGATGATCTTTACACTACTGCTGTTCGATTTCGCCTGCTAAGAGAGCACAGTTTCGATGTTCATTGTGGTATGACTTAGTTTTTTAAAACCAAATCTGGTAAAAAAAAAAGTATGGAATTTAAATTGGCTTAAATATGTGAAAGGTTTCTGATTCTTTTAAAATTTAAAATTTAATCTCTATATTTTAATTTTGAGACATTAAGTCTCTATATTTTTTATTTAAAATTTTAGTTCTTTCATTTAATTTTGTCATGAAAGTTAACGGTGTCAAAAGTAAAATAACTTTTTAACCTTAACAAAAATTATAAATATTGAGGGCTAAAAAATTATTTTATCTTTGATACTTTAACGGAAAAATTAGATGGAGGCACTAAAATTTTAAATAAAATAAATCTACAGGATTCAATGTCATAAAATTAAAATATAAAAGTTAAATTTAAATTTTAAAAGAATACATACAACTTTAGCATATTTAAACCATTTAAATTCTAGACACGTTGGATACCACTATTTAAGGATTGTTGAAAAAATGAACCATACTAATTTGTCGAACCTCTTGATGTAAGAATTTGTAGTTCGTTTCAATCCAGAATCATCAAACTGCTTGATTTTCTAATGATAAAAAGTCGACAAGAAAATACTTAAAATATGAGACGCCAACAACAACAGATTTTAAACCTTTTCCTTTAAACTTTCAATAAAAATTAGGTTAAATATTACATAAGTCTCTGTACTCTTCATAAATTAGAATTTAGGCCCTACACTTTTATTTTTTAGGAATTCGGTTCCTTTACTTTTTAAATTTCAAAATTCAGATTCAATTGTTAACATTGTTAACTTTTTATGGTTAATTTTTGGTATGACTTTTGAAATAAATTAAAAAAACTCACTTGGTAGCTATGTAACTGAAATATATAGGTAGTAATAAATTTGAATTTAACAAAATAATTTTAAAAGTATCAATAGTTGAACCTAAAATTTTAAATAAGAAAAGTAGAGAAACTAAATTCCTAAAAATAAAAAGATAGAAACTAAATTAAAAGTTCATGAAAAGTATAAGGACTTATGACATATTTTAGCCAAAAAATATTATACGCATTAGATTTTATGTAATGACCCGATAGTCACGGGTGTCGAAAAATGCATTTCTGAGACTCCGTTACCGTAAATCGGACTCGTAAAAATTTATTAAAAATATTTAGAAAGCTAGTTGTGTGGTTAATTAGATTTTGGTTAGGTGAATTTGCTTGAATAAGAGTAATTAGGTAAAAGAACTAAATTGTTTATAGGATAAAAGTTAATTATAAATTAAAAAATTAAAAGGGACCAAAGAAATAATTATGTCATTGCTTATAAATGAGGCGCCATAAGATAGATATTTATAAAATTTAAGTTAATATATATATATATATATATATATATATATATATATAATATAAAAACATTAAGTATTAAGTATTTATATATATTATATAAAAAAGTAATAAAAGAATGAATAAAAAAGAAAAGAAAAGAAAGCCAAGCCGAAAAACGAAAACAGAAAGGAAAGAAAGAAAAAGAAAAAGAGAAAGAAGGAAGGATAAAGACACAAAGCTAGGGATTTCAATTGTTCAAAGTTCAATTGGTTAGTCAATTTTATCCATTTTTCTTATAATTTTTATGTTTTTGGAATCCCAATATTAAATACTACTCGACTCATGTCGAAATTTTAGAAATTATTGAGTTTTTAAGTGTTGTCTATGTTGAATAATTTTAGAATTAGGGATTAAATTGATAGATTTTAAGTTAGAAATGAAAATGATTAAAGCGTAGAATAAATTGTAAATTTTGAGTATTAGGGACTAAATTGTGAAAATTCAAATTTTAGGGATTTAAGTAAAAATAGGAGTTAAATTTAGTCTAAATTGGAAGTTGTATAAAAATAAAGAATTAAATGTAAAGAAATAAAGTTAGTTTCAGTTTAGGGACTAAATTGGAATTTTGGAAAATATTAAGTAAAAATTGGAATATTAAATATGAGATTGAATTGTGTTGTATTGATGAATTTTAATTGTTTTAATTCCATAGCTAACGTTGTACCGGAATCCTCGACTAAAATGGGAAAAAATAAAGTCGACGAGGAATAGCTCAGAATTTTCGGTTTGTATTTCTATGATTCGAACTTACTTATTAATTGTTGTATTTTAATTAAATGTTTATGGTAAGTGATTGAGGTGAGTATTTGGCATTTTGGTATTGAATTGAATTTATATGTATATGTGATTATATGAAAAATTGATATTGGATATTGATTGTTTTTGAATTATGAAATTAAACCCTATTAACTATATCGGGCTGAGTAGGATATAGATGACATGCCATAGGATTGGAAGAGTTCAGGGATTTATTTGACTTTGAGTCGATGAGACACTAGGTGTCAATTTACTACCTCGGATTAATTCAATGAGGCACTGGGTGCCAAATTACTTTGGTTTAGCTGGTGAGACATTGGGTGTCAATTTATTACTTTGAATTATCTGATGAGACACTGAGCGCCAAACTGGTATGTTTTAATTGGATCCGTATATCCATTCGAGTCTGAGTCGTGTTTGTAGAAGGCCCATTTTACCCGAGCCCTTAGAATTATTTACAGTAAATAAATAAACCCAAAAATTAAAAACCAAAATAAAAAAAAAACAATAAAAGGTCCAAATTTATTAGACTAAAGTCCATTTCTTACAAGCCCAAATAATAAAACTTAGCCCAGAAATATACCAGGCCCTAAAAATTAAAACCAAAATCCTCAAACAGACCAAATTACAGTGGCCCAGTAACGAAAACAAGCCCAATGGCCCAAATTTTTTCAGAAGCAGAAACCCTAGAGTTTCCCTTTTTGTTAAGCGCCGCAGTAATCACCAAGCAACCTCCGTACACCCCATGCGCTGCCTTCGTACAGCCTCCGTACACTTCCACGTCAGTCGAACCTGCGAGAAGAAAGGATTAACAGAATACAGCAAAGCAATAGCAGAAAAAAATGGGGAAAATTTGTATTTATATTTTTAATTTCTATTCGGCTATAAAAAAGGAGGCCGATTGTATACTAAAAAAAGAACGGACGCATATTGAATACGAAATCAAAAAGCAATCAAACATTTAGAAGGTGACCTCAGATTCCATTTCTTCGCTTTTTGATTTTTTTTTCTCTTTGGTCCTGCATGTAGTTCTTTCACATGAGAAAATAAAAAGGAAAAGAGAGGGGTTTACCTTCATGAATGCGCCATCGGAGTCCTTATCTCCTTCGTCGAAATCAGAGTTTGAGATGAGATTTTGGGGTTGAAATGGGCCTCGAGTCTTGGCTTTAACAGAGATAAAGGGATCTCCGCACGTCACCATCCACCGATTACAATGGTGAAATGGTGGTCAGATGGCAAGAACGAATGGAAGGAGAGCATTTAGGGTTTTCTTTCATTTTTTTTGAAACGATTAAGTGTTTCATTTTTAGGTTTTTTTTTCCCTTTTATAAGCGACATGAAACGACGTCGTTTAAGGCCTAATTCAGTGGCCTTAAAACGACGTCGTATAGACCTTCTCCTACCTCATCCGATTTGATGCCCTCAAGATCCACGTGTTTCTACGGTAAAGGGATATTTTCGCGATGAGTCCCTCCCCTCTTGTGCTGACCTTTAATTCAGTCACGATTATGTTTTATTTGTTTTTTAAATTTGCCCTGGGATTTGTGCGTCATTTCAATTTAATCCTTATTTAAACGCTGCGTTCAAGAGCTTGGGATAATTACGTTTTTAATCCCCACTCGTTTGTGCGTATTGTGTTTTAATCCTAATTCTATTTTAATGATTTATTTATTTATGGATTATCCATTTTATTTTGTTTTATTTCAATTGAGTTTTTTTATGTTTTTACTCTTTGTAATTATTTTATTTTTTAATTTTATTATTCATTTTTAAAATTATCTTAACATGGTTTTTAAACTATTTTATTACTTCTATATTGTTTTAATTTGCTATTTCTTTCATTTGTATAATGTTTTAAAATTGTTCTATTATATAAATTTCTTATTTTAAAATTTTCCTTTATACATATCTTTTTGTTTTAAAAATTTATTTGATATTTATTTTAAATAATTTTATACATTTTATGTTATACATTATTTTTGTATATATTGTTGATTTAGTAGTATTTTATGTGTATATTTCCTTTTAAATCTATTTATGTTTATATATTTTCTTTTAAATCTATTTATGTTTATATATAATTTATCTCTTTTAAGTATATTTGTTTATTTCCAATATTTTTATATATTATTATTTCTATATATATTTATAATAAGTTTTTATTTTATGTATATTATTTATTTAGATAGATTTCTATTATTTTGTATATTATGTATTTTGATTTTCTGCTTACCTTATATTTATCTCAAAATTCATTCATGTATTACTATTTAATATATTACTTTTTTATTTCTACTTCTTACTTGTATCTATTTTAAACTTTCACACATATTACTTGCTTTTAAAATTTTTACATGAAATCATTGTTCAGTATATTGATGATTTCAAATTTCCTTCTTTCATATTATTTATTCTTTATTTATTTTAAAATTTGTTACATTGTGTTAATTTACTTGGTATTTCTTTTAAAATTGTATTTTAATTCATTAACCTTCGAGTATTAATGTTAATATTTGTATAGTGTATGAGGTGTTGCCATCGTATGTGCTTTAATTTGGCTCCTTCGTATTTTCATATGATTATTATTCATTTGTATATTATTATTGCCATGTATTATTATTCCATGCTTGTAATTATGCTTTTATTACTTGTTATTGCATCGTGATTATAATTCCAACTTTTGCCCAATATCGATTGTCTTTTATCCTTAAGTAAACCAAACAAATATATTTTGAGTCGGTTTTTATAATCGCTTATTTGAAAGCTTCTCAAAACAAGGCAATATTTCGTATTTGGAAATTCGAGAAATCGTGCCCTAACGTGCTGAGTTTCAATTTTCTGTTAACCAAATAACCAAATATCCTTTTAAATTTCAATGCATAAGTTTTGGAAATCATAAGATGATCTTGGTATCGAGGGATTGAAATGTTGTATCCTAACGTGCTGGATATGACATTTTATTCCTTCGAGATAAGAGAATCCTAACATCCAATTCGAGTTATTAAAATATTTTTTTAAAAGGAGTTGTATTTTAAAATCTTTTCAAATTTTTGACATTAGGACATTAATTAATCAATTAGGTACCAATTTTGGGCGTTACGAGGGTGCTAATCCTTCCTCGTACATAACCGACTCCCGAACCTATTTTTCTTGAATTTCGTAGACCAAAATCGATATTTTAATAAAATATTTTACAAGATGATCCGATCACATCTAAAATAAAATGAATCGGTGGCGACTCCATATTTCATTTTTAAATGTCGATCCCCATTTTTCAAAATAAAATGGTTTCAACAGTGTTAATAGGGGTAAATGAATAATAAGGTTTTATAATTGATATTGAAATGACATGGTATGAGAAATGGAAGTGAAATAGTGAATTGAAAATAGAATGTGAAATATGTTGCAAATATATGGAATATATGAGTTATATACTCATGAAATGAAAAAGGAATGGATAATGCAAGTGTATAATGAAATGTGAAATAAATTGTGAAAAGCTATTTATATAGCAAGTATGAGAATTGAGATATTTGTGAAACAAATGAAATATGATATAGTTGTTGTAATACTTAAATATTAATATATGTTTATATTTCAGCGTATGGTTTTGTTTTCCGTGCGTAGGTTAAGTATTTAATTTTGATCACCGATTCAACATCCAACAACGATCTCGAACTCAAACATGGTGATGTTTATCCTTTTGAAATGTGTTGGCATGTACCAAGGGTGTCTAAATAATAGTTATTTTATGAATTGTTTGTAAATGAGGTTATAAATATAATGTTTGTAGCACCCCTAACCCGGCCCAGAAGTTATAGCTGGATCCGGCATGCCACATCAAAAACGTAAAAAATTTCCATTCTAAGTCCGAAAATCGTACTTGATGTTCAAAGATTAATTCATTAAGGGTTAAAGTGAATGGAAGTGTGCACCGGTAGGAAATCGAGAAAAGAGGTGGTGAGTCCATCGGATTGCTTAATACCAAGCTCCCTCGGATCCAATCCTAGACATGCATACCGCCATTGCCACACCTTAACGTCATGGATATTTCTAGAAACCGATTCGATTAAGTCATTTTTAGGAAAAGTGATTAATTTTGGAAAATACTTTCATTCGGAAGCTTTGCTTGTTGTCGTTTTATTTTGAAATCAACTGTTGTTTTTGAAAAGCGCCTAAAGCTATCCAATTTCAACAGTTAAAATAAGTATTACCTATCTTAGTAATACATATTAAAACCATCAAAAATAAATAAGCGGCCTTATTACATTTAAAAGCCCAAAACCTCAAACGTAATTAAAAGGATGTCCAGTTCACCGAAGAAAATCAAACTTTCGAGCGGGTGGCCACTCGAATTCCCTCACGACTCCAAGCCCACTATGGTTGGGGATTTCTGCGTGGATGAAAATAAAAGGGTGAGTTTGGGGAAACTCGGTGTGTAAGGAAAACCCATTCAAAGCCCAAGTCACTCAAGCCTATTGGGCCTAAGCCCATTCAGTAAAGTGGTACTAGGCGAGCCCTTTTCAAATTACAATAAACCGGGCCTTAGCCCTTATTCAGATAATAATATGGCCCATAGGCCCATTTCAAAATACATGCAACATCAATAACATATGCAAGCCCATTTTGGTAGCAGTGGTCTGGGCGAGCCCTTTTCAGATTACAATAAACGGGCCTTAGCCCTTATTCAGATAACAGTATGGCCCATAGGCCCATTTCAAAATACATGCAACATCAATAACATATGCAAGCCCATTTGGGTATGAGTGGTCTTGGGCGAGCCCTTTTCAGATTACAATAAAGCGGGCCTTAGCCCTTATTCAGATAATAAAGATGGCCCATAGGCCCATTTCAAAATACATGCAACATCAATAAACATATGCAAGCCCATTTGGGAGACTACTCAACCCACCAACCACTACACTCCACCCGTACCAGCCATACACTCCATGTGGGGAATAGCTCAACCCACCATTAACACTCCACATTCTTGACCTTCTTTGCTCGAGTTAACGATAAATTGAGGCAAAGCCTCCAAGACGTGGACAAGCCACTTTCAGTACTTCCTCCGTCAATATCCCGGTCCATGCATCAGATAATAACAACATGGCATGCGATAAATAACAACATCAAACATGCATTTAGGTCAATTTAACCCTAGAGGTATTTCGGTAATTTATCTACTAGGGTAAAAGCGTAAATTTTCCACTTTTAAAGGTATTTCATAATTTATCTATTTTAGGGTTTTTCATGCATATTCCTACTTTTCACGTACTAACGAATCACGCATCGAGGGTTCTTACGAATTGGGCCGTTGGCCCATCATTCCAATTTTGGCCCATTAAGCCCAAAAATATCGATGTACGAAATCATGCACTTTGCGGTCCAAATTTTGCAGCTTACCAAAAACATTAATCGATTTACCTTACGAGCATTCGCACACTCGCAAATCTACAAAATACCGGTTTTCGGCATTTCGGCATTTCGGCTTTTCGACTTTTGCCGATCCAGACTAAGAAAGAGGGTGTTAGTTACACACCTGTTTGCGACGATATGCTGACGAGATCCACACACGAACCGCCTACAATTGGATTACTAACACGTTAATCTAACTATTCAAATACAAACTACGTATTAACCCCTTACAATATTCGGCCAACCACACCTACAGATCATAGTAAGCTTATAAGAAATCAATAAGCAACTCATTAACAAATTTTTGTCAATGTTTACCACATAATCATAATTTCACTACAAGCTGTCTTCCTGAGCAACAGTCACTAAATCATTTATAACTGGAGCTACGAAACTCCAAATCAAGTTCCGTTAATTTCCCCTGAAAATAGATGCATATATATTCTATCCATAAAATTTTCAGAATTTTTGGTTTAGCCAATCAATACCAGATTTTTCTCAAAGTTTCCCATGTTTCACTGTTTGACTAATCTGACCACTCTTCATTACGAATCAACTTTATCATTGTATAGAATTCAAAATATGTTCTTGTTTATTTCATTAGAAACTAGACTCAGTAAGCTTTAATTACATAATTTATTCAGCTTCTAATTCATCTCCCACAATTTATGGTGATTTTCCAAAGTCACGTTACTGCTGCTGTCCCAAGCAGATTTATTACCAAATCACTCTTTCACACATACCTTGCATGCATGTTATTTAAACATGTATATCACCAATCAATCATCACATATCTATGATTTTACTTAAGTATAATCTCCATTTCATCATTTTAAAGCACAACATGTTAGCTGATTTTTCCTTTAACATCTAAGGCACATGCATGCTCATTTGTTTGGCTCAACTTCACCTATCTTCCATTTTTCATCAAAAGAACATGAAACAACAACCATTTCCTTCATTTTAATTCATGACTAAATGCTCACAACACAACTAAAATCAAAATATACTTCAAGAGTTAAGGTAGAATCAAGAAGAACTCATGAACCTCAAAATAGAAGCAAGGTACCAAGAACTTACCTTAAATTTTCCTTCTCCTAATGACCGAATACTCAAGAGCTTTCTCCTCTCCTTTCTCTTCTCTAACTTTCAGCTATGATGAACAAAGATAGACAAAACTTTGTTCTTTTCACCCCTTTTTCTTTTAATAAAACTTCATATTTCATCCATTTAATTCTTTAATACAAAAGACATGATATTCTTATCATGAAACATTTACCTAACCCATTATCATGAAACATTTACCTAACCCATTATCATGGAACATTTACCTAACCTATTATCATGAAACATTTACCTAACCCATTATCATGGAACATTTACCTAACCTATTATCAATTTGTATCAATTTGTACCATAAATTATGGATATCAAGTGTACATTTTGTCTACAACAACATGATGGTTGGCCACTTCATGTAAAATGGGAGGTTTGTCATGCAAATCCTCCTATTTTGCACTCCTATTTATTTGGCCACTTCAATTTAGCCTATAGCATTTTCAAACATTTTCACATAGGTCCTATTTCATAATTTCACTCACAAATGACAAAATCAAAGCATGAAATTTTGTCAACATTCACAGAATTCCCGAAAATTGGGGCGTTACAATGTTAGTTTGGTATATATAAAAACATGTGAAATTATTTAATGTTTAAGTCTTCATAAATTAGGCAAAAATAAATTGAATTAGGTGTAACACCCGAACCCGTAACCGTTGCCGGAAGGATTACAAGGTATTACCAAATAGTTCACAACTTAAAAGCCACCATAAGAACTCATTTAATAGAAATATAACCTTCTCTAACTCTTTTACATATAAAAGCATCTGTTCAAAAAAAAAACTTAATCAAATTTATCATTTGGATCAATTACACGAGTTTAGCCGAATGCAATTAGTGCTTAATACTAAGGTTCATTTCATCTATTTTCAATCATTCTATACACATAATCGTTTCATATATATATATATATATATATATATATATATATATCAAAGTATCAAACATAATTCATCTTGCATAACTACACTACAAATAACATATATGCATAATACAGTGCAACTAGTTTTAACTATTGCATTAATGCACCAACTAAATCTAAAGTAACGAGATACGCAACCAAAACCTATTCAATAACCATCTATCCGGCTAAATACATAAGAACATGTAAAATTAGATTCTCATTTTTTAAAAAAATAAGACATAGATTAAACATCCAACTTCAAAATTATAACATCCATAAAAGTGATCAAAACCTGAAATCGCACTTAACTAAATAGACAAGCCATATTCGCATGGCTTTTACAAGTACTGGAACAAAATATAACATCTCAAAATGTTATTCAGCCTATACATGCCATAAGTTTAGCTTAAAACATAAAATACTAAATTAGTCGATAGTGTGATGAGATGCTGACGATTCCCGAGCTTTCAATTGATTTCAAGAATCTATAAAACAGAGAAACATAAAATTTAAAGTAAGCGTTTCATATGCTTAGTAAGTCCTTAAGCTATGTTTTGTACTAAGTTTGAATAAATGATAGATATAAGAATTGAAATTGGATTATTAGAAATTGTTATGTCCTTGCTGAATGTGATTTCCATTCATTTACCCAATTTGTTCTTGCATCTAGAATCCTAGTTCAAAGTCCAACTCTATAATCAATATAATACCGAATAAACAACTCACATAATTTAAATAGAACAAATGTCACAAGTCACATATCGCAATACTCAACTTAATTATCCTCAAAGCTATACTATTAATGAATATCTCTTATAACACATAACTTCATTTCATAGATTATGCATATACCTCAATTGGCCGAATATTTTTATAATTCATAACCATTTTCCATCAATGCGAAAGATAGCTTAACAAATCACTCCCTTATGCATCTATAGTCAAATATTCAACTCCTAAATTTGTCAATACTTACGCTATGTCACCTTTTGCATACACATAAATAGCCAAATATTAAGAAGAAAGGCTTTTGCATCACATATAGATTTTCACCTATACAAGCAAATATACAAATTCAAATAAACATCACATTTTTCATATCATCATGACTAAATGATCCATATCCAAAGTAACACCTTTTATAAACTACAATGTGACCGAACACATATAAAACCATAGGGTCGAATTTTTACTTACTTAAATTCCTCATCAAATTGAATTTAATTCACCGGCATTAACCTGCTAGGTATAAACCTGAATCTCACACCGACACAAGGCCTGCTAGACCAAAGTCTGATATATGTTCACCAGCAATATGCTTGCTAGGCATAAGCCTGAATACATTCCATAGTAGTAACTTATTAGGCCATTAGCCTAATTTATTTTTCACCGGCCATAGGCCTGCCAGGCACGAGCCTATATAGCTCAAACATATGTAATTCATACAAACACTTAGATATCACATTATATTACTCATTTGTTCATGCAAATTTTGATACTCTTACATACCCCAAAACATCAATGAACCACAACCAATATGTTTCCTTAATGTCTTATACATTCGGCTAACATAATTAACATAGACAGAAAGTTCAAAGATTTAAGCCACAATCAACAACTTATAAAACTATCATTTGAACAAATTATCCTCAAATCTTCATTCGGCATTTGCTTATATGACATCATATTTTTCGATTCAACAATTAAATTTATTTCTACTTATAATCAAGTTCATTTTGTGACTTAAGAACTTACCTCAATAATTTCGTACGATCGTTTTGGCTACTCAGCTAGCCTCGCTTTTCCCCGATCCGAGTTAGGCCTCTTTTGATCTTGAGCTTAATTTAAAGATAAATTGAACTCATTTAATCAATTTATCCATTTAACTTACTAAACAAATAAAATCATATAATTACGAAATTTTTACATTAGCCCCTCTAAAACAAAATAATTCACAATTTAGCCTTAAATCACAAAAGCAATTAAAATCACAACCTAAAAGACGTTCATCCACCACACATACTTTAAATTTCTAACTTCCAAAACAAAATCTAACAACATCCCTTCATGGCCGAATGAACATATAGCTATAAATTCAAAAATTAACACTTCGGCTTTAAATGTAACTTAACAACCAACTCAAAATCACAAAATTTAATGAAAACTAAGTTGAAAACTGACCTTAATTTGCTTGGGAAATGACCGAATATATGAAGCTTGTTTCTTTTTTTTTTTTTCTTTGTTAATCACGGCTTGAAGATGAACATGCAAAGTGGCTTTCTATTTTATTTTAATATGAATTCATTTATTTAACCATTAACTAATATGCCATATAAATATCAATTAATTTAATTGTTTTCAATAGCTAATGCCGTCCCACACTAAACTAAATGGCACAATTGCAACTTAACCACTCCATAAAATTAAACATTCATAATTTGACCATTACACAATCAACCACAAAGTATTTGCTTTACGCGATTAAGTCCTATTTATCGGATCAGATACTTAAACGTTGAAATTTAAAAACGAAAATTTTCACACAACTAATTCACGTATTCAGAACACAAAAAATAATATTTAATTATTTTTCTCACTCAGATTCGTGGTCCGAAACCACCTATCTGATTAAGGTCAAAATCAGGCTATTACAACTCTCTCCCTATTTAGGGATTTTCGTCCCCGAAAATCTTACCGGTAAATAGATTTGGATAACGTTCTTTCATCGTATCCTCAAGTTCCCACGTTGCTTCCTCGACTCCATGTTTATGCCAAAGCACTTTCACCAATGAAATTTTCTTATTTCTCAATTCTTTCACCTCGTGAGCTAGAATGTGGATCGGCTCCTCTTCATAACTCAAATCAGATTGAATCTCAATCTCAGATGGACTAATTACGTGTGAAGGGTCGGATCCGTATCGTCGAAGCATCGAAACGTGAAAGACATTGTGAATCTTCTCTAGTTCAGGTGGCAACAACAATCTATACGCAACTGGTTCGATACGTTCAATAACCTCAAATTGTCCGATGAATCTCGAACTTAGTTTGCCTTTACGATCGAATCTGATCACTTTCTTCCACGGTGAAACCTTTAAAAACACTTTATCACCGATTTGAAATTCTATATCTTTACGTTTCAAATTCGTATACGATTTTTGACGATCTAATGCTGCTTTTAAACTTTAACGAATCACTTTCACTTTCTACTCCATTTCCTTGATTAAATCGACCTCGTGAATCTTGATTTCACTGAGCTCATTCCAATACAAAGGTGTACGACATTTACAATCGTACAAAGCTTCGTAAGGTGCCATCTTAATACTCAACTGAAAACTATTGATGTATACAAATTCAACCTAAGGCAAATATCGATCCCATGAACCTTTAAACTTGAGGATGCAACATCTCAACATATCCTCAAGTACCTGAATAACACGTTCAGATTGACCGTCTGTCTGGGGATGAAAAACAGTGCTAAAATGTAGTCTAGTACCTAGCGCATCTTGCAGTTTATTCTAAAACTGAAATGTAAATCTCGGATCCCTATCCCATACAATAGAAACAGGTACTCCATGCAACCGCACAATCTAAGAAATATACAATTCCGCTAGCTTATCAAGTGAGTAATCTGTACGGACCGAAATAAAATGAGCAGATTTTGACAATCTATCAATAATAACCCAGATTGCATCCTTCTTGCTCGGTGTCAACTGTAAACCCGATACAAAGTCTATCGTGACTTGGTCCCATTTCCATTCTGGTATCATAATCGGCTGAAGTAATCCAGAAGGCACCTGATGCTTAGCTTTCAATTGTTGACATATATTATATGAGGAAAATGTCAAATATAAGTAGAGTTGGCAATGATGGAAAGAGTAGAAGTACTATTCACCTTAACCCATTCAATTTTTATACCTCTTGCCTTTACACCATCCCAAACATGATTTTATTTGAAATTTTATATCCAACAAAAAGAAAGTTTCTCAACTTTACCCAACTCATCCCAAAATATTAAATAATTTTTATGTTATATTACATTTTACAATATCAAATGAAATGCTTATTATAAAATCATATAAAAATTTAAAATATCTAACTAAGAAAATAAAAAAAGTTAAAACATTATAGAAGTTCAAAAAATATAATTAAAATATATAAAATTGGTTATGAAATTAAAAAGAAGTAGGTATTTTTGGTAATTTTTTAAGATAGAACGAAGATGCAAGTTTAACCAAAACCTTATCTCTGCACGAACTCTAAAATTTTAATTAAAAGAAAATATGCTTTATAGGATTGGATCCAAACATATGGGTTTGGGTTATTTTGTTATCCCTAAATATATATATACCATTTTATAAAAAAAAATTATTTTTGAAGGATTATAAGTTGGTACTTATGTACTCTAAACTTGAAATTTTATTATGATATAAAGGTAATGACTTCTTCTTCTTCTTCATAGTTTAAACAACTGTGCGAATCTTACTTTGTGAAGGCAAAATGGTATAATGAAAACTATGTACCAACAATGGAGGAGTATATGAGAAATGCAGTTGTATCTGCTGGTTATATCATGTCAACAGTCACATCTTTTATTGGAATGGGAGATTTTGTGACACTTGAGATTTTTAATTGGGCATCTAACAACCCTAAAATCATTTATGCTTCTACCATTGTAGCTCGTCTTATGTATGATGTTGCTTCACACAAGGTACTTTCTTTCCAAATTTTGCAAGAGTATTTTCAAACATTTATATTTAATGAATAAAACTCATATAAATATATAGTTTAAGCAAGAGAGAGGGCATTGTGCGTTGGCTGTTGAATGCTACATGAGAGAACATGCAGTTTCAGAAAAAGAAACATGTAGTGAACTGAAGAAGCAAGTGGAGAATGCTTGGAAAAATATAAACCAGGAATTGATATTTAGTGAGATATCCAAAGTTGTTCCAGGGCCAGTTCTTACACGAATTCTCAATCTTACAAAGGTCATCGATTTCCTTTACAAGAATGAAGATGGGTACACACATGTTGGAAAAAATACAAAAGATGGGATAACTTCTTTGCTCATTGATCCAATCTCAGTCTCTTATTGAGGAATTAAGAACCTATATCATCTAGCGGTCCATTTTGTTTTTGTGTTGCTCTTCTATGTTATATTGTGTTTAAGATGTTATTTAAACCCTAACAACTCAATAATCGATAGTGTATGTTTGTGTCACTTTTATGTGTCATATTATGCTTGAGGTGTTATATCAATCTTAACACCTCAATAAGTCATGGTATGTTATGTTACTCTTTTGTACTAAGTTTTACGTAATATTTCAATAAATTTTCAAATCTCATGTTTATGGCCTTGATTTCTTGAGCCTTAAGGGATGGTGAATGAATCAAGGCATTGTTATTTAAATGGGTTTTATGGTTGCTCTTTTGGTGCAGCTCTGATTTGGTCTCAAATGATTTTTGTTTATGAGATTTTAGTGCAAGGGATCATGAGTGGTAGTTGCGTTATTGTTTTACAAAGGGATAATATTTACAGTATATCAACATGGGATGATTGTGAATAAACCTTGGCTTTATAGTTTTTTAGGTGTTAAAGACAGTAAGTTGCGTCTCTTGGGGTTGTTTGAGTTGTTTTTAAGTGATTCCTTAAGAGCTGTAGGTAATCAGCAGTTCATTTTAGTGGAAGAGGGAAGTGCAATTGGTAGGGGATTTCTAAGAGAGTTGACATTCAGTTGGATAAAATTTCTCGTAAAATAGTTGGAGAGCAATATGAGACTAGTGAACAGATGGTGAATAATGAAGTCATTCTTGGGGAGTTGACATTGTGTTGGTTGTTGATATATGTTATCACATCTAAGCTTGGCATTTTGGGTTTAGGCTTGAAATAATGTTTTTTTGCGGGAGAGAAAATTTGAGTCCCATTTCAATGGTGTGATTTTGTAGTGTTCCAATTCTTGGTGTTGATCGTGATACTTATTCAAGGCTCTTTTAGTTAATTGATCTTGGCATTGCACAAAGCAAGGAGGCTCTTTTGGCTATTAATTTCTGTTAAATTATTAGCTTGGTTCAATGCTAATTTGGAATCCCATGTTGTGATGGCATCAATCTTAAGGGTGCTTTAGAATGTTGCTTATCATGTGTTGGGTATGTCCTTTTGTATTTTTCTAATGTGTGATACTGATTGTAAAGGTGTTTTTTTGTCTTGTTTATGATTTGTTAGTGTAACTATCCATTTAGTTATGGATTGGTTCTTTAGAGGTTTTGATGTTTTGTATATTATAGTATTTGCTCCAAGCAGCACACACTAATTTCTAATGAATTTTATTTGGTGAGTAAAAATATAGCAACACCTCCTGAGAGACAGTTCATCTTGTAACCAAGTTCATCTTGTAACCTTGTAACAACCATACTTACAAAACTTGGCAATACTTTTCTTTACAATGATAATAGGAAATTGGTGTATTTAAATGATTAGCATATGCATATCGGAAGGATTATAAGTTGGTACTTATATACTCTAAACTTGAAATGTTATAATGAGCTAAAGGCAATGGCTTCTCTTTTTTTTTTCTTTTTTTCTTTTTATAGTTTAAACAAGTGTATGAATCTTATTTTGTGAAGGCCAAATTGTATAATGAAAACTATGTACCAACAATGGAAGAGTATATGAGGAGAGTAGTTGTATCTTTTGGTTATATCAAGTCAACCGTCGCATCTTTTATTGGAATGAGAGACTTTATGACACTTGAGATTTTTAATTGGGTATCTAACACCCCTAAAATCATTTATGCTTCTTTCATTGTTGGTCATTTCATGATAATGTTGCTTCACACAAAGTACTTTCTTTCAGAATTTTGCTAGTGTATTTTCAATGACTTATAGTTGATGAATAAAACCCTTATAAATAAATAGTTTGAGCAAGAGAGATGGTATTATGCATAGGCTGTTGAATGCTACATGAGAAAACATGCGGTTTCAAAAAAAAAAAGAGCATGTAGTGAATTGAAGAAGCAAGTGGCGAATGCTTGGAAAGATATAAACCAAGAATTAATATTTAGTACACGAATTCTCAATCTTACAAGGGTCACTGGTTTCTTTTACAATAATGGAGATGGGTATTCACATGTTGGGAAAAAAACAAAACATGGGATAACTTCTTTACTCATTGATCCAATCTCAGCCCCTTAATGAAGAATTAAGAACCTATATCATCTAGCGATCCATTTCGTATTTGTGTTGCTTTTATATGTTATATTATGTTTAAGATGTTATTTAAATCCTAACATCTCAATAACTCATAGTGTATGTTTGTGTCACTTTTACATGTCATATTATGCTTAAGGTGTTATATCAATCTTAACTCCTTAATAATTCATGGTATATTTATGTTACTCTTTTCTACTATGTTTTATGTCATATTTCAATAAATTTTCAAATCTCATGATTTCTTGAGCCTTAAGGGTTGGTGAATGAATCAAGCATTGTTATTTAAATGGGTTTTATGGTTGTTCTTTTGGTGCGGTTCTAATTTGGTCTTAAATGATTTTTGTTTTTGATATTTTAGTGCAAGGGATAATGAGTGGTAGTTGTGTTATTATGTTACAAAGGGCTAACACTTACATGATATTAACATGGGATAATGGTGAATGAACCTTGGCTTTAAAGTTTTTTAGGTGTTAAAGATGGTAAGTTGCGTCTGTTGGGGATCGCTTGAGGTGTTTTTATGTGATTGCTTAAGAGATTAAAGGTATGAGCTTTAAAGAAAATGGGTCGGTGGAAGGAATTGTGGGTAATCAGCTGTGCATTTTACTAGAGGAGGGAAGTGCAATTGCTAGGGGATTTCTGTAATTCCCCAAATAAATTTATTTCTGCTTCTGTGAATATTTGACAAAAGTGTGTATTTGCTTCAGTAGTTAAGTGCTTTAGGGGTGTGTATGAGGTCTTAAGTTCAAGTCCCAATTTTGTCAATTTTGGTTATTTTTTGGATCTGAGCCTTATTCTTGTTCAGTGGGTTTTTATAAAGTTGTTTAATAATTCAAATCAGAATGAGCTTGCTAGTTCGAGTGGTAAGGAAGTTGGTGTGTTGGAGGTCCTGTGTTTGAATCTCAGCGCAAGTATGGATATTATTTTTGCTCGGTTCTGTGTTAGAGTTTCAGTGGAATTAAAATTCTATAGTGGTTGAGATTAAGGGGTTAGTGGGGGGGTTTTTGGGGGATTTCGATATTATCTGTGTTAATTTGATTTCTTTTATTTTTTTTTCAAATTTTCCTCTCTTCTCTAAAATTCTCAAAGAATCTGACGTGACTTTTTCTTCCTTCTGCTCATTGCCAATTTTCCTTTTCTCCTTCTTGTCACTAATTTTGTTTTGTCTTCCTACCTACTATTTAATTTTCGTGTCTCGTTATTTTGGTGCTTTTGGGGCGTTATCGATAAGTTTGGTAGGTGCGATTCTTGCTTTGGCTGACGAATCATTGGTTAATGGAGTTCGTTTTATGTTTAGGAGAAGATCAAGGTACTGGGGTGTTCTAATCAGTGCCTTAGTTCTGAGAAATCATCGTTGTGCATTCTAAGGTAAAGGTTTTAGTTGTTTTAAGGGTTGTCCATTATAGTTTGGTTGGGTTTAATATCATTTACAAGCATTTAATTCGGGGTTTAATTGGCCAATTTTAGGTTCTATTGATCTCGGGTGTGTTCTCGCATCAAATTGATACCAAGTGTGTACCCAAAACACAAAAATCGAGGTTTTAGCAAAAGCTGAAAAGCTACTCTGTTGACGCCACACGGGCATGTGGTCCCCCATATGGATGGTCGTGTGTGAGACACGGTCGTGTGATTGATGAATGCATGGTCGTGTACAAGACACGACTGTGTAATGGCTCGAGCGTAGCCGTGTAGGCCACACGGACTAGGCCAGGTTGGGCGTGTGGGCCCACACAACTATATCACACGAGTGTGTGGATTTCGGGCCAGGTCGCGTGGGCTCACACGGGCAAACAACACAAGCATGTGGGCCCTTAATTCTGAAATCTTCCTTGGGCCGCACTGGTCATTTCGATTAACTGTAGGCCTACTGTAGGGTCGGTAAGGGCTAATTTTACCCTAGTTTGTATGCTATGATATTCTAATAGACTGATCTGAGTAGGATACTGAATGTATGTCTGACTATACTACTGTACATATATCTAATATCTGTATATATGAGTGTTGAGCATGTTAAATCTGTTATATCTGTATTTGATTTCTGCATCTGTTATTGGGATGGGATTTGTATATGAGAATGAAGTATTCTATTCGGCTTTAATCGACTATATTCTGACAGCTTGGCTGCATATTTTCTGATATGTTTCTTAATGGCACAATGTGGTGTGTACGGATGGGTGGGTGTTTTAAACCCCACATGGTGTGATGGGATGGTCGAAGATGGTATGTAGAGGATGGGGGTAGGATTTATGCATACCTGCTTCTGTAATCTCAATTTAAATTTGGAACTGTATCTGTTTCTGACTATGTAAAAAATTATGTACGTTTGCATGCGTAATTCTAATGGGTTACACACTAAGTTTTCATAAACTCACATCTGTTATCTATTTTGTTAGGTAATTCACAGGTTTAAGTGGACTGGTGCGGTAGAGACTCAGCGGTGACCACTCGACCGTAAACTGTTTAATATTATTAACTTTATGGTTTTATTTATTATTTTAGTTTTTCTGTTAAGAGTCTGTAATTTTGGGGACTCTCTAGACATTATGGTTTTCAACTGTTGGTTTTTAATTTATTGATTATCTGCATGACTTGTTAAGATGTATGAATTCGACGATTTTACACAAAAATGGATTTTCTAAAAATAACAAATCGAGATTTTAAAATATAATGAATTTGTTAAACTTCTACTGTAATAAGTGTTTTGACAAACTAATTAATTGAATGGTCTATCAAGTCGACATTGTTTTCAAAATCCATTTCTTGTGATATCACTAGATTTGGCCACAATGTCTAAGCTAAGTTTAGGGTGTTACATTTAGTGGTATCAGAGCCAAGTTACAAAACTCAGTTGTGAAATTTTGGGTTCCAAAATTGTGTTTTAAAAGAACTGGTTTTCAAATATTTTTGGATAATTTAGGAAAATATGTGATATACAGAGTCTCCGACGTCGATCCTATAAGTATTTCTAAATTTTGATAGAAAACGCTGTAGTTAAAACTTTTTGAAACTGCATTGAGTAGTTTGAGACTAGAACCTTTGGAAACAATTTTGAACTTTTGATAACTTATGCATAAAACATATGTTAATAAATACTGGAACTGATGCATAAAATTATATAATGTAGATTAAAACTCAAAATTTACGATGAGCACTCATGGAACTCGCGGACTTGGAATTCGTGGCTGTGGAAGAGGCCGTAGAGGGCTCGAGCTGAGTCTTCCTCTCTGGGAAGTATGTCGCACTTAATATGAGTGAGACATCAGTTTCGTCTACTACTAAGACTAGATCTCAAAATCGTTCGGCTAGGGACGACGTACTGTCCCAAGCCATGCTGAGGATTTTGGAGAGTGTCACTAGACCCCATTCTGAATATGGGGGCGTGGGTTGATAATTGAATGACTTCGTTCTAATGGAGCTGAGTTATATAGAGGTGTCATAGGAGTCGCCCTTACAGTGGTCTAGTATTGGCTGGAGGCCACTGAGAGGGTTATGAATGATTTTGACTGTACTCCCGAGCAAAACTTTAAGGGTACAGTCTCTTTGCTTCGCGACGAGGCATATCAGTGGTGGTTGAAGGTTGAGGAGGGTACTCAACCTGATCGTCTAAACGTAGGGGTGAGCTACGTGGATGCTCGTAGGCGTGAGTTCATTAATCTCATGCAAGGTGATAGATCTGTAGCTGAGTATGAGGCCAAGTTTTTGAGGTTGAGCCTGCTACACTCGAGGCATAGTGGCATCTGAGTATGAGAAGTGCGTCTGCTTTGAGGACGGTCTGAGGGATAACTTGAGGGTTCTGATTGCTCCACAGAAAGAGCAGGAGTTCATGGTTCTGGTTGATAAGGCAAAGATCGCCGAGGATGTTAAGCGCGTGGACCGCCAAATTAGAGATCAAGAGAGGGGTGAGACCAAGAGGGAATCAGAGCCCTCTAGTCCTGTTCAAAGGCCTAAGAAAAAGGCTAGACCTGATGGGCTGGTTAGAGTGGTGGCTACTGTTGCTCCTATGGGGATTCAGTTGTGTGAAAATTGTGGTAGGCAACATCCGAGTGAGTGTTGGAGGAGGATTGGGACTTGTCTAAGGTGCGGGTCATTAAAGCATCGGATTCAAGAGTGTCCACAGTTAGCTGATCAGATGCAAGCTTCAGGACCGGGTTCTATACAGCTTAAGAGGGCAGTTTAGCAGCCACTTAGGGGCCGTGGATAGGGTAGGGGTGGTAATGATATAGGTCATGGAAAGAAAGCACCGGGTAGAGGTACCAATCAGACTGAGGCGAGGTAGCCTGCATTGGTTTATGCTACTTGGAGCCAAGAGGATAGGGATACTCCAGATTTTATCACTCGTACGTTCCTTATATTTGACGTACCTTATACTGCTTTGATAAACATAAGCTCTACACACTCCTATGTAGCTAGTACTGTATCTGAAAACCTAGGGATTTCTACCGAGGGCACTTCTAGTGAGGTTACTATACTGAGTCCATTAGGCAGTCTATTCGGGTTAGTAAACTTTATAGGGACATTCCGTTAGAGGTTCAAGGAGCTATATTTCTAGTAAACCTGATGGAGTTACCGTTTGAAGAGTTTGATCTGATTCTAGGTATGGATTGGTTGGTAAATTATCGAGTTAGTTTAGACTGTGCAACTAAAAGGGTCGTTCTGAGGATTGAGGATGATAAGGAGGTGGTTGTGACCAGTGAGCTTCGAGATTATCTGTCCAATGTGATCTCCACTCTTGTGGCATATTTGGCTTACGTCAGTGCTTCTGGTTCTTGGGACTCTTCTTTAGGAGATATCAAAACTGTGAGGGATTTTTCAAATGTCTTCCCTAAAGAGTCACCAAGTTTACCTTCGGATCGAGAGGTTGAGTTTGAAATTGAGCTCCTTCCAGGTACAGCTCCGGCGCCCATTGCTCCCTACCATATGGCATCTAAAGAGCTTACAAAGCTTAAAGCTCAACTTCATGAACTTCTGGATTGTGGTTTTCGTCCTAGTATATCTCAATGGGGGGCACCATTTTTGTTTGTTAAAAAGGACGGGAGCATGAGGATGTGCATCGATTATCAGCAGTTGAACAAGTTGACTGTAAAGAATAAGTATCCACTTCTGAGGATCGATGACTTGTTTGATCAATTCCGAGAGGCTTCAGTGTTCTCTAAGATAGATCTTCGTTATGGGTATCCTCAATTGAGGGTTAAGGAAGCTAATATTCATAAGACTGCATTTAGGACTCGTTATGGACATTACGAATTTCTAGTTGTGTCTTTTGGTCTGACAAATGCTCCGGCTACATTCATGGATGTGATGAACCGAGTCTTTCAGCCATATTTGGATTAGTTCATCGTAGTCTTCATTGACGATATTCTGGTTTACTCTAAGACTAATGATGAGCATGATGGGCATATTAAAGTAGTGCTTCAGATTCTCCGTGAAAAATAGCTCTACATTAAGTTGAGCAAGTGTGAGTTCTGGTTGCGTGAAGTAACTTTTCTAAGACATGTAGTTTCTGCTGAGGGGATCCAAGTTGATCCTAGGAAGATAAAGGTTGTGTTTGATTGGAAACAACCTAAGAACGTGTCTAAAATCCCTAGTTTTCTAAGTCTGGTGGGTTATTATCGGTGTTTTGTTGAGGAATTTTCTTTGATTGCAACAGCTTTGACTAAGCTTTTGCGCAAGGGTGTTCCTTTTGTTTGGATTGATGCGCAACAATCAAGCTTCTAGAAGCTCAAGTTTGTTCTAAATCAGGCTCCTATTCTAATACAGCCTAAATCTAGTAAGGAGTTTGTGGTGTACAGTGATACGTCGCATGTTGATTTGGGATGTGTACTGATGTAAGATGGTAAGGTTGTGGCTTATGCATCCCGTCAGCTTAAGACACATGAAGGGAACTATCCGACACATGATCTGGAGTTGGCTACGGTAGTCTTTGCGTTAAAAATCTGGAGGCATTATCTGTATGGTGAAAGGTGTATTATTTATACCGATCATAAGAGCCTTAAGTACCTCCTTACTCAGAAGGAGTTGAATCTTAAGCAATGTCGTTAGATCCAGCTTCTTAAATATTATGACTGCACAATAGAGTATCATCCGGGTAAGGCTAATGTGGTACCCAATGCTCTAAGTCGGACAGAGATGACTAATTTGAGAGCGATGTTCGGTCGACTTTGTCTGTTTGATGATAGGAGTCTGCTAGTTGAATTGTAAGTTAAGCTGACCTGGATTGATCAGATTCGAGTTAAGCAGTTGGGGGATGAATCTCTAGCAGTTTCGTGAGGTTGAGAGTGGCAGTAATTTAGATTTTGGGCTGAATAATGATGGTGTTTTGTGTTTTCAAGGTCAAATCTGTTTGCTGAATGATTCAAACTTAAGGCAGTCGATTCTGAATGAGGCATATAGTAGCCCTTATGCTATGCACCCCGGTGGTAATTAGATGTATTGCGACCTTCATGAGTTGTACTGTGGCTGAGTTTGAAGCGTGAGGTTATGAAATTTCTTGCTCGATGTCTAATGTGTCAGCAAGTTAAGGCTGAGCATCAGTTGCCTTTGGGTTTGCTACAACCCGTTAAGATTCCTTTATGAAAATGGAAATAAGTGACGATGGACTTCGTTAGTTGACACCCACTAAGAAGGATTCTATTTGGGTCATTGTAGATCGATTGACCAAGTCCGCTCACTTTATTCTGATCTGGACGGACTATTCTCTACAAAAGTTAGCAAAGCTCTACATTTCTGACATTGTAAGACTGCATGGGGTTCCTATGTCGATTATTTCTGATAAAGATCCTCGTTGCACTTCTCGATTCTGGAAGAAATTGCATGAGGCTTTGGGTTCGAGATTAGACTTCAGTACTGTGTTCCATCCTGAGACCGATGGTTAACCTAAGAGGGTGATTCAGATACTGAAAGATATGCTTCTGAGTTACGTAATCGATTTTCATGGTTGTTGGGAGGAGGATTATCTGCTACTAGCGGAGTTTGCCTATAATAATAGTTTTTAGTCTAGCATTCAAATGGCACCTTACGAGGCTTTATATGGTCGTAAGTGTCGTACATTGCTATATTGGACTGAGTTGGGTGAACATCGGGTTTTGGGTCCTGAGTTGGTTTCTGAGACCGAGGATAAGGTTAGACTGATTCGGGATCATCTGAAGGCGGCTTTTGATAGACAGAAATCTTATGAAAATCTGAAGAGGAACGATATCAAGTACTCTATGTGGGACTTCATTTTTCTTAAGGTTTCTATGTGGAAGAAAGTTTTGAAATTCATTCGTAGGGCAAGTTCAGCCCTAGGTACATTGGGCCGTATCAGATTCTGAAGCGTGTGGGGTCGGTCACTTATCAGTTGGAGCTACCTCTAGAGTTAGACCGTATCTACAATGTATTTCACGTTTCAATGTTGAGGTAGTATCAGTCTGACCCATCTTACATTGTCTTAGTTGAAAAGATCGAGGTTAGGCTGGATTTGACTTTTGAAGAGAAGCCGGTTTAAATTCTGGATCGTGATATTAAGGTTTTGAGGAGGAAGCCTATTCCTTTAGTGAAGGTTCTGTGGTGAAATCATTGTACTGAAGAGGCTATGTGGGAACCTGAGGACTTGATGCGTTAGCAGTATCCTTATCTGTTCTGATTAGGAAAATTTCGAGGTCGAAATTTCTTTTACAGTGGTAGAGTTGTAATGCCCAAATAATTTATTTCTGCTTCTGTGAATATCTGACATAAGTATGTATCTGCTTCAGTAGTTAAGTGCTCTAGGGGTGCGTATGAGGTCTTAGGTTTAAGTCCCAATTCTGTTAATTTTGGTTATTTTTGGATCCGAGCCTTATTCTTGTTTATTGGGTTTTTATAAAGTTGTTTGATAATTCATATCAGAATGAGCCTGCTGGGTCGAGTGGTAAGGGAGTTGGTGTGTTGGAGGTCTTGTGTTTGAATCTCAGCGCGAGCATGAGTATTATTTTTGCTCAGTTCTGTGTTAGAGTTTTGGTGGAATTAAAATTCTATTGTGGTTTAGATTGAGGGGTTAGTGGGGAGGTTTTGGGGGGATTCCGATATTATCTATGCTAATTTGATTTCTTTTTTTTTTTCAAATTTTTCTCTCTCCTCTAAAATTCTCAAAGAATCTGACGTGACTTTTTCTTCCTTCTGCTCTTTGTCGATTTTCCTCTTCTCCTTCTTGTAACCGATTTTGTTTTATCTTCCTACCTACTATCAAATTTTTGTGTCTCATTATTTTGGTACTTTTGGGTCGTTACTGGTAAGTTTGGTATGTGCAATTCTTGCTTTGGCTAACGAATCATTGGTTAATAGAGTTCGTTTTGTGTTTAGGAGAAGATCAAGGTGCTGGAGGGTTCCAATCTGTGCCTTAGTTCTACGAAATTGTTATTGTGCGTTCTAAGGTAAAGGTTTTAGTTGTTTTAAGGGTTGTCTATTATAGTTTGATTCGGTTTAATATCATTTTCAACCGTTTAATTCAGGGTTTAATTGATCAATTTTAGGTTCTAGTGATCTCAGGTGTGTTCTTGTATCAAATCGATACCAGGTATGTACCCGAAATGCAGAAATCAAGGTTTTGGAAAAATTTGAGAAACTACTCTGTCAAAGCCATACGGGCGTGTAGTGGCCTGTGTGGATGGCTGTGTGTGAGATACGACCGTGTGATCGATGAACGCATGGCTGTGCTCAAGACATGGCCGTGTGGTGGCTCAAGTGTGGCCATGTGGGCTACACGGATTAGGCCAATTTGGGCGTGTGGGCTCACAAGGGTATATCACACGGGCATGTGAATTTTGGGCCAGGCCGTCTGGGCCACACGAGCAAGGCCAATCTAGAAGTGTGCGCCACACGGGCGTGTGGGCCCACACAGGAAAACCACATGGGCATGTGGGCCCTTAATTCTAAAATTTTCCCTAGGGTCGCATGGGTCTCTCCGATCGACTGTGGGCCTCCTGTAGGGTCGGTAAGGGCTAATTAAACCCTAATTTGTATGCAATGACATTCTGGTAGATTAATCTGAGTAGGATATTGAATATATGTCTGACTATACTACTATACATATATCTGATATCCATATATATGCATGTTGAGCATGCTAAATCTGTTATATCTATATTTGATTTTTGCATCTGTTATTGGGGTGAGATTTGTATATGAAGAGGAAGTATTCTGTTTGGCGTTAATCGCCTATATTCTGGCAGCTTGGCTGCATATTTTCTAATATATGTCTTAATGGCACAATGTGGTGTGTAGGGATAGTGGGTGTTTTAAACCCCACATGGTGTGATGGGATGGTCAAAGATGGTATGTAGATGATGGGAGTTGGATTTATGCATACCTACTTCTATAATCTGAATCTGAATCTGGAACTGTATCTATTTCTGATTGCGTATAAAATTCTGTAGGTTTGCATGCTTTAATCTAATGGGTTACACACTGAGTTTTCGTAAACTCACATCTGTTTTATGTTTTGTCAAGTATTCCACAGACTTAGGCGGATCGTTGCGGCAGAGACTCAACAGTGACCACTTAATCGTAAACTGTTCAATATTATTAACTTTATGGTTTTATTTATGATTTTGGTTTTTCTTTTGAGTGTTTGTAATTTTGGGGACTCTCTAGATATTATGTTTTTTAACTATTGGTTTTTGGTTTATTGATGATCCGCATGACTTGTTAAGATGTATGAATTCGACGGTTTTACACAAAAAAGGGATTTTTCTAAAAATAACAAATCAGGTTTTTAAAATATAATGAATTTGTTAAACTTCCGCTGTAATAAGTGTTTTGACAAACTAATTAATTGAATGGTCTATCAAGTCGACATCGTTTTCAAAATCCATTTCTTATGACATCACCAAATTAGACCATAACGTCTAGGCCGGGTTTGGGGTGTTACAATTTCTAAGTAAGAGAGTATTGACATTCAGTTGGATAAAAATTTTCATAAAATAGTTGGAGAGCAATATGAGGCTAGGTGAATAATGGAGTCATTCTTAGGCTAGGAGACAATAGAAAAGTTAGATTTATAGAGGAAAGTGAGGACAAGTTTTTAACAACAATAGAGAAAAGAGAGAGGGAGAGAGAGAATTGCAAGGAAGAAGAGGTCTAGTTGATTTGGTATAGGGCCGATTGAGTGTATGTTGGATTGCTTATGGAAATCATGGAACTGATTTATTGTGTTGGTTGTTGATTTATGTTATCCTATAATGATCTAAGCTTGGCATCTTGGGTTTAGGCTTGAAATAATGTTCAATAGTGTGATTGTTTTCTAGTGTTCCGATTCATGGAGTTTATCGTGATACTTAAGTAAGGCTCTTTTAGTTAAATGATCTTGGAATAGCACAAAGCAAGGAGGGACTTTTGGCTATTATTTTCTGTTAAATTATTAGCTTGGTTCAATGCTAATTTGGAATCCCATGTTGTGATGGCATCAACCTTAGGGGTGCTTTAGAATGTTGCTTGTCGTTTTGTATTTTTGTAATGGTGATTGTGCGGGTATTTGCTCCAAGCATCACCCTTTAATTTCTAATGAATTTTATTTGTTCAGCAAAAAAGAGCAACACCTCCTTTACAACGATGCTAGGAAATCGGTGCATTTAAATGATTAGCATATGAATATTGATCTCTGCTCTTGGTAAAACAACGATCCACTTCCAAGCTTTGAATATAAATTGTTAATTAGAGTTACATATTATTAGACTCCTAAAAAGCACATCTTTTAAGGATTTTTAGCAGCACTATACTGAAATTAAAATATTAAAAAATCAAGAAAAAATATGTTGAAGACTTTCAATGTGATTAAATTCCCTTATTTGAATAGATTCCTTTTTCTTAGTAGACTACAACGTTAAATATAGAACGAGAGTATTTGACACCTAATTGTTTGATTGTATCAAATGCAATTTATGGAGCAACCTATTTGATACTGTCTAGAAATCCATCTATAGGACTAAAAATTTGATTAGAGAGAAAAATAAATGAAAAGTATAAAATGTCACACAAACTTTTTAGGTCTCTATGATTTATATAATACTTTGCAATATGACAACACTAACACTAACACTAACATGTTCCACGAGGTTTTTTTTTTTTTCTTAGCCAAATAAAATTTATAGAAAAGATAGAATCCACTAAACAATGATCATTGCATCGCCTAGTAACCAGGACTATTGAGGTATGAAATTTTATGTTACACTTTTAAGACACATAAAATTACACAAACACTTAACATGGATTATTGAAGAATTTTTGTTACACTAAAAGCAACATAAATACGAATCGGATCATAAGATTGAGTAGATTCTTAATTTCCTTATGCAGGAATTTAGATTGAAACAATGAGCAAAGAAATGGTTGCATCTTTTGTAAATTTCCCAACATGTGTATCCATCTTCATCCTTATAAAGGAAATCAATGACCCTTGTAAAATTGAGAATTCGTGTAAGAACCGACATTGGAACGAGCTTAGATGTTTCACTAAATATCAACTCATGGTTTATATCTTTCCAAGTATTCTCCACTTGATTCTTCAATTCATCGTATACTACTTCTAAAACTCTATGTTGTCTCATGTTGCATTCAACTGCTGATGTACAATGCCTTCTCTTGCTCAAACTGCATAATTAAAATCATTTCTTTTATAAAGATTGTTGCAGTTTGAAGAATTAGAGCAAAGGTAGTAAACACTGGGATATAAACTCAAACCTTTGTATTGCATCTATAAGGAGTTGAAGTTCTTCAAATGCGCCATATAAATCATATATGCCATCCGTAATTGATGTCAAGTCTATCAATTTTGTCAATATCTGTCTAGCAAAAGAGTATTACACTCCTAATATCCAAAGTAACATTCCACCGGTCTATTTCGTCCAAAAGGTAATTTTGTCACAAAATTTAAATCTTTCCACCACCTGAAACAAAACCTACGTTAGCCTTAATTAGCCCTTTCAAATCAGGATATACAATTAATGTTGAATGTTGGAGTAATATATTGCCTTGAGATCTTGCTTAGCTCTTCCTAGTGTGAAATTTGTAACAAGTTGAAATCAAACTCTGCAAACTTCAACAGCATTTCGTCATGTATAAATGGAAATGAATCGCCTAGCCTCCAACCTTGGCCAGCTCTGGCGGATGGGTTGGTATAGAGCATGGGAGACTAAGGCTGAAAGAGGATATTCGATAGTGCCTGCAGCTTTAGCTAAACCTAGATGAGTGCAGAGGCGAATCTAGGTACCTGCCACCCTAACATGGAAAATTGCTATTTAGGCCACTTAAAAATTTTAAATTAATAAAGATAAAATTACACTTTGGTCCCCCTAAAATTATAAAAATTTAATTTAATTCTTTAAAAATTATAAAATTATAAACTATTAAAAATTAAAATTTCATTCGACCCTCTAAAAGAATTTTTTGACTTCACCCTTAATTGAGTAGTGGTGAAAGCAAGGGCTTCTTCGACTATATCTTCTCCATGCTCACGTAAATGTGCGGCTTTGTATAGTTCTAGCAAACCTTCCATATAAGGACTTCTTAAAGTTTACTTCATTGTCTTTGAACTTGTTGAACATGTCCACTCAATCCAACAAGATATTATCGTATTAATCGTTATAATATGTAGAATTTAAATCTGAAATTTCAACTAAACAAAAAACAAAACAAAAAAAAAACTAGATTTTAGGTGCAAAATAGAAGGGAGTGGACTTACCAACTGAACACTAAATCCGTTATCTCTAAGCAATCGAAATTTAAGTAGCCTCGAGAGTTTGGTCATCTTTGTAGTCATGTTCATAAATATTATGCAATACTTCCTCTATCTCTCTTTCAAAAATGGTAACTCACACCTAACCGTTTGATAGTATCTATCAAATGCAATGTTCTAGTATTTATAGAATCTTCTCTTATATGGTAACAACAAATTTATATTTTGTGATATTTGTTTTCTTAATATCTTATTAAGATTTGTTGAAATCCATTGAATAATTAAATGAAAGCTTTAGATGATTTAAACATATTTCATTAATAGTATGAATATATTAATAAAAATCTTAATATATAATAATTTAAAATATTTGTATTTAAATGTTATTATTGGATAATTGCATTTAAAATGCGTTATTCTCAAATTCAAATTTAATTTTTAAAAATAATGTTTTGTTGTTAGTTGTTTACAGTTAAGACCCAACAAATTTAGATTATTATGTCAACTATAATTACCCGTCGAAAGAAACCAATTCAATTGACTAGATATTTGATTAGATAAAAATAATAATGAGTAGCATAAATATGCCACAAAATTTTTTTGGGTGAAAAGAAATTAATTACATAAAGATGATTGAGCTAAGTCCTCTAAAAGAGAATCTTTAAACATTTTAAGCCAAAGCTCCTTTCTCGAAACATCTTGACGAGTCTATCTGTAATTTTATTCTCCTCGCTAGAGATATGTTGAATTTTTCAGTGGCTTGCTGAGTCTAAAAGCAGGTAAATTCTCCTAAAAAGTGCTGAATTAGAATCTCCCAAAGATACGTCTTGAATAGCAATAATGGTTTCAAGACTGTCAATCAGAATTAGCACATTACCATAGCCTCGCTATAGAGTAAGTTTCAAACCATCTAGAATGCCCCAGAGTTTGGCATCAACAACCGTGCACATGCCCAAGTATCTGTTAAAACCGAAGACACACTCCCCGTTATAATCGCAAACAAATCCTCCAGCAGCAGCAAACCTGTCCACAGTTCTGACCGAACCATTTGTAGTTAGATGTACACAAGTCCTCATTGGATCCAATCTCGCAGTGAGACTTTGATAACCATGCTTAACAGATTTGACATAGAGGTAAACTTCCTTGCCCAACTAATAGATACTTTCATGATGTCTTCAGCATTCCATGAGTAGTTCTGAAAAATGTAGAGGTTACGATTCTTCCAAATGCGCCAAGAAATCATCCTAAAAAGGCACGGCCATTCAACACCTTTTAGACAAAAAAAAAACCATTGACTAAGAAGGTTCACTTTCATCCATTCATAAAGAGGAATGGAGTAAAAATTAGAGAGCTTACCTGTAGGGATGAGCTTGTTCCAGATGTCTCTACCTGCAGGGCAATCTCTAAGGATGTGTAAAACATCCTTGACACCAAATCCACAGACTTTGCAAGCACTATCATTTCCCATTCCTCTCCGTGTCCTTTCTGTGTTCGTTAATAAACATTCTTTCAAAACAAGACATAGAAAGTATCTGACTCGTTGATGTCCTTGAAACTTTCACGGTAGCTGCCAAATAGGATTTTTTAAAATCCAAGGGTCTTCTCGAAGCTTACTATAAGCACTTTTAATAGAGAAAGACCCAGTCGAAAATCCCCCCAAAATGATCCTATCATGCCCAAATAAAAAGTAAGGAGGTGGGATGCCCATGATTTTGTTGATGGTATCCTCATTAACCCGACGTCTGAAGAAGTCTAGGTTCCATGAATCGTCATATGTAACCAAGCTACTAAGAGGACAATTCAAATCAAGATTAGAGCAAAAGGGAACCTACTTGTACAAAGGGCTAGTATTGGGGATCCACGGGTCATACCAATAATTAATGCAGGTCCTGTCACCTACAGACCAAATTAAATTTTCCCGTATAAGAGGCCATACCTTTGTGAGGGATCTCCATAGAAAAGAGCAGTACCCATTTCTTTAAGCCCCGAGTAAACCACATTGGAACCCATATTTGGATATTAGAATTGGTCATGATATTAAAACCAAACTTTATCATGAAACAATTATTATAATCCTTTAAATTCCTCAACCCAAGCCCTCCATTAGCTTTAGGTTGGCACACCGAATCCCATCCAACAAGAGCCGTTTCCTTACCCTATTATAAGAACCCTAGACAAATTGTCTAACAATCTGCTCGATCTCTTCACAAAGACCTTTAGGGATCATCATTGATTGCATGAAATAATTTGATATTGTAAGCAAAATCGACCGAGTCAAACTCAACCTTCCAGCTAGAGAGAGTTGTTTTACATCCCAATCGAAAAGTTTGCTTTCGAACTTTATCCACAACAAATCTTAGAGTATAGGTAGTGGCGTTCTCATATAAGAGGGGAACCCCTAGGTAAGAACCTCAATTGTGCACTTCCTGGAAACTGAATAAACTGCTTATGTAATCCCTTGTGGTGCCGTCAACCCCCTTCGAGAAGAAAATATTGGTTTTTCGCATATTAATCTTGTGACCCAAAATTCTACAGAAACTATCAAGGACAAATTTGATGACTCTGGCTTGATATTCATCAGCTTGCCCAAAAAAGATCAAATCATCTGCAAAAAGGAGATGAGACAAATGTGGACCAATACGAGCCAAACAAATAAATGACTAACTACATGTATCAATAGCAGAATGAATGTTATGGCCTAGCCATTCCATGCATAAGATGAAAAGATACGGGGACAACGAACATCATTGGCGAACTCCTCTTGCCAGATAATTTTTTTTTGTTGAATCCCCATTCTACAATACTGTTGAGTTTTTCACACAGGAAGAAAAACAAATCTATTTTACCCGGGTAAAATATGAACAACTTGTTGAGACTGAAACAACATAGTAATAAACCCGGGTAAAGTAAGTGTTAAGTTTCAATCAAATGATCAATGAAACAAAACAAAGAAACTTTGTGTTTGAAAGCTCAAAAACAGAAGCAAAATCAGATGAACAAAATGAGAGAACAAGTTGGCTATGCTTGTTACTTCTAAAAGTAAAAAATTACATGATACATAAGTAGATGGGTTACATAGAAAGAAAACAAAGCTTGCTTGTACAAGTATCTAAGCTGTAAAATCAGCATAATGACATCCTAAAATGACTGCTAAATCAGCTAAGAGCATGATTAATCTTAGCTGAACATTACATAAAAGGATAACAAACAAACTAATAAAGTCAACTATTACAAAAATGGTGCTTCAACCAAATTACACCATGGACATTTCAATGCCTTAGCTGGACTGCTTGGTCACTTGTATGCTCATGCATGATTGCATGGTAGCATGCATGTTGCTGCTGTAGTTGCCACCTTTGAACACTCCTCCTTGGCTACAAGGCAGCAAACTCCAATCTCTTTCCTTAAACATTCGAACCTTCCAGTAGCTAATGGCTTAGTCAGAACATCAGCAAGCTGATCCCTCGAACAACAATGTATCAAGCAGATTTTCTTAGCAAGTTCAGCTTCTCTCACAAAGTGATACCTAATCTTGAAATATTTTGTTTTGCCATGGAACACAGGGTTCTTGGCAATGGCAACAGCAGACTGGTTGTCAACTTTAATTTCAGTTGCTTTCATCTGTCTGGCGTTTAAGTCATCCAATAACTTTCTAAGCCAAATGGCTTGGTTAACAGCAGTAGCAGCTGCAATATACTCAGCCTCTGCAATGGATTGAGCTACTTTTTGTTGCTTCTTTGAACTCCAACTGAAAACACTTGAACCTAGACTGAAGAAGTAGCTTGATGTGCTCTTCATGTCATCAACTGAACCAGCCCAGTCACTATCTGAAAAACCAACAAGTTTCAGCTCCGTTGATCTTCCAAACTTCACACCAAAATTCAAGGTCCCTTTGACATATCTTAGGACCCTCTTTGCTGTTTAAAATGTGCAACATTGCAGCAGTGCATGAACCTTGAGAGTAAGCCAACAGCATATAGGATGTCTGGCCTTATTGCTGTTAGGTAGAGCAAGCAACCAACCAAACTTCTGTACCCCCTTTCATCAACTCGATCGTGCTCACTTGTGCTTGACAACTTCTCTCCTAGTGCAACTGGTGTGCTAACAGGTTTGCACTTTGACATGCAGAATTTGCTTAAAACTTTTAGTGCAAAGGTTTGTTGGCTTATAAAAATACCTTGTTCTCCTTGATTTACCTCCATACCAAGGAAGTATGTCATCAAACCAAGATCAGTCATCTCAAAAATGTCTTGCATTTACTTCTTAAAATCTTCAATCAGTTCATCTTTGCTGCCAGTGACTAGCAGGTCATCAACATACAATGACACAATCAGCAGGGTCTCCTTTTCATCCTTCTTGACATAAAGAGTGGGCTCACTTATGCTTTTTGTGAACCCGAGCCTTGACAAGTAGGCATCTATTCTATCATACCAGGCTCTTGAAGCCTGTTTCAGGCCATACAAAGCCTTTTTGAGCTTGAAGACCTTGTGTTCTTCACCTAGGACCTCAAATCCTTCAGGTTGCTCAATGAAGATTTCTTCCTTGAGGAGTCCATTTAGAAATGCTGATTTCACATCTAATTGGTGCACTTTCCACTGTTTCTGAGCTGCCAAGGCAAATAGCAGCCTTATAGTGTCCAACCTTGCAACAGGTGCAAAAGTTTCAAAGAAATCAACCCCTTGCTGCTGACTGTACCCCTTCACAACCAACCTGGCCTTGTGTTTGTTAAGTGACCCATCTGCATTTGTCTTGGTCCTGAACACCCATTTAACACAAATGACTTTTCTATTTTCTGGCCTATTGACCAGCTCCCAAGTGTCATTCTTTTGAATCATGTTCAGTTCAGCCTCCATAGCCTCTTGCCAGCATTTCTCTTTTGCAGCTTCAGCATAGCAGGATGGCTCAACTATGGTCATGGCACACCTTTCATAGATGTCTGCCAGTGTTCTAATGCCACGAATAGGTGCTTCATCATAATCATCTTCAGCTTCAGCTTCAATTTCAGTAGGCTGCATATCAGGACTATTCTGATCTTCTTCAAGTAGGCTTGCATCTATTCCATCCCATTTCCAATGTCCTTCTTCATTAAACTTTACATCTCTGCTGACAATGATCTTCTTAGTTAATGGATCAAAGATCCTATAACCTTTCTTCACACTGCTGTAGCCTACAAACACCCTGGGTATGGACCTTTTCTCAAGCTTAGTCATTTTCTCTGCAGGTACTAGTGCATAGTACAAACAACCAAATACCCTCAAGTGTGACACTGTTGGTTTTTGTCAAAACCAAGCTTCAAAGGGTGTTTTTCCTTTCACTGCATTAGTTGGAAGTCTGTTCAGCAAGTAAACTGAAGTGTTTACTGCCTCAGCCCAAAAATTGTTAAGCATTTTAGCCTCAAACAAAAGGCACCTGGCCATACCAAGAACTGTCCTGTCCTTCCTTTCACAAATATCATTTTGCTAGGGTGTGTAGATGGTTGTTAGTTGATGTTGAATTCCAGCATCATCACATATCTTTTGGAACCTTTGAGACACATACTCGGTCCCATTATCTGACCTTAAGCATTTCAGCTTACAGTTGGCTTGGTTTTTAGCCAAAGCCTTAAATTTGCAAAAGAAGTCAGCAACATCTGACTTTTGCTTCAAAAAAGTTACCCAACAGAACCTAGTGCAATCATCAATAAAAAGTGCAAAGTACATGTTCCCATTTAAGATACTGGTCTTCATAGGTCCACAGGTGTCTGTGTGAACCAACTGCAGCCTCTCTTGAGCTCTCCATGCTTTGTTGGCAGGAAAGGCGATCTGTGCCGCTTGCTGGTGACAGACTTCACACACATCCTTCTTTGGCTCAATGCAGGACATGTCTTCAACCAGGCTCATTTTGTGCAGTAGGCCAAGTGACTTATAGTTCACATGGCCAAGCCTTTTATGCCACAAACTTGACTCATCAGCCTGAGCCATATGTGTCTTTGGTTCTAGCTGATTTACATCCAAAGTGAAACTTCGATCACTCATGGCTACTGTTGCTAACACTTGGTCGACAACATCTTTGATCACACACACCTTGCCTTCAAAAATGAGAGAATACCCCTTCTCCAGTAGCTGACCAACACTCAACAAATTTTGGTCAATGTCAGGTACATAAAGAACCTCAAAAATAGTTTTGTTACCTGACTTTGTGCCAATCACAGCCTTGCCTTTGCCTTTGGCCTCTATGAGCTCACCATTCCCTATTCTGACTTTGGTCACAAATGTGGTGTCTAGCTCTTTAAACATGCTTCTGTTTAAAGCCATGTGATGAGTACACCCACTATCAATCAACCACATCTTGCTAACCTTGCTCGAGCTTGCAAAACAAGAAGCTGTGAAGACATGCTCTTCCTGTGCTTCAATATCTTCAGCAGTCTGAGCTTGATTCTGATGGTGTAGCTGTGGTTTTGGTTTGTTTTTACACACCTTTTCAATGTGTCCAAGCTGTTTGCACCCTCTACACTGAATGTCAGGCTTGTACCAGCAGTATTTTTCAAGGTGATTGGTCTTCTTACAATGAGCACAAGGTGGAAACTTTCTTTTGGTGGCTTATTTCTTGCCTTTATCCTTCTTTTCTGTCCAAGGTTTCTTGCCTTTGAAGCTGGAGCTCGAGTTTGAGCCTTCTTTGCCTCTGGCCTGAAAAGCTCCCTCTGAATACTCCTCCATTCTGTTTGCTCTTCTTTGCTCTTATGCATAGAGAGCATTTATCAAATCTATCAATGGAATAGTTGATAGGTCCCTCGAGCCCTCCAGGGAAGAGATCTTTGATTCATACTTCTCTGGCAAGGTTGTTATGACTTTTTCAACTACCCTTTGGTCACTGAAATCATCCCCAAGTAATCTTATGTTGTTGACAGTGGCCATTATCCTATCAGCATACTGCTTGACAGTCTCTGACTCATTCATCCTCAGATTCTCGAAGTCCCTTCTCAAGTTTATTAGTTGTTGTTGCCTAGTCTTCTCAGATCCTTGAAACTCCTCATTGAGTTTTTCCCATGCCTGCTTTGGACTGTCACAGGCCATTATCCTTGTGAAGTTCACATCTGAAACTCCACTTTGAAGGCGTGACATGGCCTTATACTTCTTTGCACAGTCTTCATTATACTGTCTGATCTGAGCAATGGTCGGGTTTGCTCTTAGGAGAGGTGGCTCAGTGTCATTTTGGACCACATTCCACAGGTCATGTGCCTGCAGGTATGTCCTCATTTTCATAGCCCAGATGTTGTAATTTTCACCAGCAAAAATAGGTGGTGGTGGAGGTGAGAAGCTCATACTTACAGTAACTAAAAAACAGACCAACAACAATAGCTCCTACTTCTTTCTTTCAAACACTAGTCAGCCACAAATTGTGCACAACCAAGGCCCTCAAAGACAACAGGCTCTTGATACCATTTGTTGAGTTTTTTACACAGGAAGAAAAACAAATCTATTTTACCCGGGTAAAATATGAACAACTTGTTGAGACTAAAACAACATAGTAATAAACCCGGGTAAAGTAAGTGTTAAGTTTCAATCAAATGATCAATGAAACAAAACAAAGAAATTTTGTGTTTGAAAGCTCAAAAACAGAAGCAAAATCGGATGAACAAAATGAGAGAACAAGTTGGCTATGCTTGTTACTTCTAAAAGTAAAAAATTACATGATACATAAGTAGGTGGGTTACATAGAAAGAAAACAAAGCTTGCTTGTACAAGTATCTAAGCTGTAAAATCAGCATAATGACATCCTAAAATGACTGCTAAATCAGCTAAAAGCATGATTAATCTTAGCTGAACATTACATAAAAGGATAACAAACAAACTAATAAAGTCAACTATTACAAAAATGGTGCTTCAACCGAATTACACCATGGACATTTCAATGCCTCAGCTGGACTGCTTGGTCACTTGTATGCTCATGCATGATTGCATGGTAGCATGCATGTTGCTGCTGTAGCTGCCACCTTTGAACAAATACCTACATAGTAGAAGTCATAATAGCTGACATAATTACATTAATGAGAAAGGAAGGAATACCTGCAGCCTGAATAGATGCCTCTATGAAATCCCAACAGACTCTATCATATGCCTTCTTTAAGTCAATTATTCGTGGAAGGATAATTTTAAAATAGTTTACGATGATCCTCATGACTAGCTTGTAGAGAATAGATCAAAGGCTGATAGGGTGGAAATGAAAAAAACATTTTGGATTCTGTTGTTTGGGGATGAGCATGAGAAGATAATTATTAAGAATATGACCAATGTTGTCCCCAGAGAAAAATTTTCTAACCCAATTACAAACAGAAAGTCCAACATGATCCCATTGGCTTTGGTAGAACAAAGTGTGATACCCATCACTGCCTAGAGCCTTTAAAGGAGCCATATCAAAAATAGCAGACTTAATTTCTTCATCAGATACCAATTTATTCAGAAGAGAAGTATCAAAATTCTTAAGTCTTGGGAAGGTACTAGGTGGTAAAGCAGGCTTCGGCCCTGGATGTTCCTCACAGAGATTCGCGTAAAAGTTAACTGCATCCGTCTTTAATCTATCCTCGTCCAGAATCCATTCCCCTAAATCATTCTTTAAAGTCATAATTCTATTCTTCTTTCTTCTTTGCAATGTGCGCATGTGGAAAAATTTAGTGTTTTGATCTCCTAAGAGTAACCAATAACACATTGCTTTTTAACGCCACAAAAGCTCCTCATGATGTAAGACAATATCCAACTCTTTTCTGGCTTCCATTTCCCGTTGATGTAGATATACCGAATTAGATCTATCAAACGTTGACTGAATGTTACCAAGCTTTCGAATTAAGTGTTTCTTACGAGAAGTAATGTGGCCGTACACATCAAATATTCACTTTGTTTGTAAAACTAGAGTGCATTGTTGAAACACTTTCAGAGCCACTCCAATTTTCTTTAACAAATTTTGAAAAGGTTCGGTGTTCAACCCATCTCGCAAGAAATCTAAAGAGGCACCCCTTACTAGAATGAGGGTCAGGCCGAAGATCCACTCGAAGAGGGCAATGATCAGATTTTAACTTAGGCAAGTGAGTTACCATAGCATAAGGGAAAGTTGAATTCCAAGGAATATTGCAAATGACCCTATCCAACCTCTCAAACACTCCACCTCTTTGCCATGTAAATTGCGAGCCTTGAAAACCCAAATCAAGTAAATCAAACGAGTCCATGAACTATCCAAAAAGAGGGCACCTTTTCCTTAATATTTCCCCCTTATTTCTCATTGGAAGAAAGAATGGCATTAAAGTCACCAATTGCCAACCACAGAGTCTCGTCCATTGGAATAAAATTTTTAAGGGCATCCTGAATATGTCTTCGTTTTCGACTATTATTAGGACTGTCGTAGACAAAAGAAATTAAAAAAGGCCTTTTGAAAGGGATACCAGAAATCCTACGAAGAATGAATTGAGGATGGTTTTTGAGGACTTCAACACCAAGTGAATCCCTCCATCCAAGCCATATGTCACCAGAAAAACCAACTGCCTCAACGTGACGAGAAAACTGAAACACGAGCTTGGCTATGATTGAATTTGCTCTGTCACCACTGACTCTAGTTTCTAATATAGACCAATTAAATCCAACTTGTGTTCACGATTATACTCACGAAAAATGAGAGTGAATTTAGAACTAGCACATCCCTAACAATTCCAACAGCAAATAGTAAAATTCATAAATAATTGAAAAAGAAAGGTAGAACACAAACCTCATAGGAAGTCTCCCCAAGCCTGGCACCACTAATATGGACATCATGGAATTTATCAGACTTATCTGCTTCAGCTACAACTTGAGAGCTAATGGTTGTAGCTAAGGCAGACATGGCTTCTGGGAGGGGAATATGAGAATTTCTCGCAACTTTAAAATGTTCCCCTCGTCCTTGGATGGTTTTGTCAAGGGTCTTCCCTCTTTGAACATATTTTCCTTTTACCCCCCGAGTCATTCCTTTTTGAACCTGAAAGAGAAAATGTACGAGTCAACAACTCTTCAACCCTTGAAGAAATAAAAGAATTTGAATTTGAATTTTCTATAAAAGTAATGACAGAATGCTTAGGATCAAGGGATTTCGAATTCAAATCTACTACAGATTAAATTGGGCCCTCATCAATAGGATTAAAATGAACTATAGACTTACCGGAGTTTTCATCTTGGGTTTTCAGGATAATTTTACTGTTATTTGTCTGTTGTGAAAGAGTCATTTCCTCTGAAATGCTGTCATCTAGGAGAGGTGCTGGGTCAATAGTGGCCTGCGCAGCGACAACCTTATTCGGCTCATTAGAATCCCTTGTAGACTTTGCAGCATTAATTTGAACACGCAAGTCATTACCCATAGCAGGCTTGTTAGTATTAACTAACAAATTCGAGTTTGACCCTTTGGGCTTCACGACACTTGACTGGCCCACATGATGGTCACTCTTATTTTTCTCATTAAATGCCCCCACAGTCGATCCTACAGACTTAGCATCTAGATTTTTTAAAAACTATTCTTTATGGAAAGAAATTCCTTCAAACCCTTGAAATTTATCCCCCAAATCAGCAGCCCCACTATCCAGTGAATTTAACGCCTCAAAACGAGATTTATTTAATTCTTTATCCAAAAGTTTCGGCTTTTGATTTCGATTTTCCTTCTGGTTTTGGCGTGATTTCCATTCCACAATCATCCACGGGCCAAAAGGATCCCCCATCCCTGCCGAAGCTGGTTTAAGGACGCCCAGACTGGAGACCTGTTCCTTTCCAGCAGTGGAGTTCAGAGCTGGACCATTGGAAGGGCAGACGTCCTTAAGGTGGCCATAACAACCACAGGAGAGACAAACGGCCAGCAGAGACTCAAAACTCCACCCTTTGAAGCCTTCCATTGACAAGGATCTACGAGACGAGTGGCTTCTCCAAGTCGACGAAAATAGCTGCAAACTGTCCTGTTGCACCACTGTCCATTTTAACATCCAAGTGGGCTACTTTACCTATCAAGCTACCAATTTCTTCTAAAACTTGTGGGCTACTTTACGTATCAAGCTACCAATTTCTTCTAAAACTTGTCGTTTATAGAGAAAACCCGGCATGCCCGAAAAGCGGATCCACACCAGGACCATGTTTGGAAACAGCTTCGACGGGTTGAAATCAACTGTCCAAGGTTGAACAATGAGGTAATGGTCGAAAACAACTCATGGCCCTTAAGCCAACACCATATCATAGTCGAATTTGCTTTGAAAGCTAACCATGTAATATTCGTTTTTTACATCAATAAGTTGAAAGGGTTGAGAGGGCTAACTTATATTTCGTCCCAACAACTTTACAACAACAATGGTTGCCATGTTTTTAACGAGCCATTTCTTGATACGATCAAAAAAATCAATGGCCGGGATTCCATTGACGTTGGATCTTAAAATATCACCCTCAACAGAGACCAAATCTTCGTCATCGATAATACAAGAGCCTAACGATGGCACATTCAATATTCCTCCAGGAGTTTATCCTTCCAAGAGACCACAGCCTTCGAACTCAGATCGACCACCACATTTTCAATAGCATCCTTGGTCATCTCTTTGAAACGAACTTTCTTTGTGATATGAACTTTATTAAAGTCCGCTTCACTAGTTTCCCGATCACTAGATGCTCTCAAAATTTCCAACGACATTTTCCGATGACTAGCTTGATATTGATTTCAGTTTCTTAAAGTTTTTTTTTTAATTTAAATTTTGAAGTTACAAATTTATTTAATACTTTAAATGCAATATGACAATACTAACACTAACATGTTCCACGAATTATTTTTCTTGACCGAAGCAAATTTTATACAATAAAAATGAAAAGATATCTGTAAAATAAAGAAATGAAAAAAATGTCGTTATTTATGTTACAATGAAGCATATATTACCACACAAGTTATAAATATCATTAATATTTTAACAATTTAATCACTTTTTATTCAAAGGAAAGTAATTTGATTTTTAAAGATTGAGGGATAAAGTGATCCACAAAATGAGTAAAAGTTGAAAATTAAATTTATCTTTATGTCTTTGTAACATTCTGAAAGTATAGGGTTAAAAGTCATTATGCCTAATATTGACATAATTTTTGTCACATCTTGAAAGTATAGGGTTAAAAATTTCTTAAATTCATTACGAAATAAATCTTATTATTAGTGATTAAGAGCTTGATGTGAAGTTCTTAAAATTTCTTTGTAACACCTCTAACCCGTATCCGTCACTGGAATAGGGTTAAGAGATATTACTGGACAAATTGGAACATTCACATATACTTAAGCATAACATAATTAAACATACAATAATCATTCACAATTGTCCCTTATATAGGCCTACGAGACCATAAACATGCTTTAGAAAGGGGTCGGGACTAAATCGAGCTCATACAAAATTTTTCTAAAACTTAACAATTTATTTTCTAAATTACAAAGGCCACACGCCCGTGTGAGCAGACCGTGTGCCTCACACGGCATTAGACATGCCCATGTGTCTAGGCCGTGGCGAAACAGGGCATACATACTGACTTATCCACACGACCAAAAGACACGCCCGTGTTCTAGCCCGTGGTCGAAACTGACTTGGCCACACGGCCTGACACACGACTGTGTGTGTGCAACCGTGTGGTCTGCCCAGGCTCATTTTGAAATGGCCCTCCAGCAACACGGTAAAGACACACGCCCATGTCCCTACCTATGTGGGCAAAAATAGGCCATTTACAAGGCCAATATGCCACCTATTTTGGGTCCTCCCTACAAATCCAAATTCAAGCATCATATGCAACATTTTCAGCCAAGTTTAACTCAAACATGTATCAAATCAATTTATAATATCTTCAACCAATTTCATGTTCATTCTCTATACCAAAACATACTAAAATCATATGTCAAACATTACCAAATTCTCAACTATGAACATACCAAAATGACCATTTCACTTGGCCATATACATATCACATCATTTAACTTAAAGTTCAAGCCGAATCATATAACCAATTACAACATACGTATAAACCATCAAACATACTTTCCAAAATGAGCTTAAAACATAACCAATTATACACAATATTAACATCATAATTAAGCCATTTTCGCATGGCTATATATAAATACACACAAATCAAAATGAACCATCTCAAAGCTAGTCTATACATGCCACATTACCAAAACTCAAAGTTTTTTTTACCGAAACGATAACCGGATAGTGTGATGAGATCTCCAACGACTTCCAACCCTAGCAAGTTTTTGAAACTCTATAGACATAGGAAAAATACACAGAGTAAGTTTTGAAAGCTTAGTAAGCCATAAGCAAATAAATCATTTCAATAATATCTATAAACCAATATCACTAAACCGAATTTATCAAATCTCAATCTCATATACATTTATTGTACTCGTAAATTCATATAACCACATTAAATAACTCTGCTTATCTTATTTATCAATGAACGTATAACCATGATTTCAAATTTGAATAACAACCGTTAACTCAATCATATAAGTCAAGCTCGCACATATTCATTACATCGCCAATCAACTATGTTCATTTTTTACAAATCATACATAAGATTATATCAATTTCTTTATAAACACTTCTAAACTTGAACATCCATAATTCCCTTATTCACACAAACCAAATTTGCATATATGAACCATATAATCAACTCAACATTTTAATTTCATTAACTATTCAAGTTTTCGAACCAATAAATCATACATCCTAGCCATATTTCATATTTCATATATCTCATGTGCGAAACATAAAACCACAATTTCATATAACGAGCATATATAACACATCATTCCTTTATATACATTCATATCATTCGTTGTCATATATTTCACATATGGTCATATGATATATACTCACCTTTCATTTCTGAATTTCATAACAAATCACACGTACCTGAATCGGATACAATTTCACATGGTTATTCATTTCTCGAAATGCCCATTGAACCATTCGGAATCAATAAGGATACTCGGATAACTCATAAGCTCGTACAATCCCAGACGTGGTCTTATATGTAATTAAATATAGATGCCACTGTCCCAACAGGGTCTTACACAAAATCATATACGATGTCAATGTCCCGGACATGGTCTTACACGTAAATCACAAATCGATACCAACGTCCCAAACGTGGTCTTACACGATAACACATATCAGAATCCTATGTCATGACATATGTATCCTAACTATTCCTATGGTTCGTACGGGGCTTTTTAGACATTTTCACATTATTGGAATTTTCTCAATTTCACCTATTCGAACAACACATGATCGGAAGAAATTCTCCAAAGATCAATTCAATTCAGCATCACATATATATATTTCTTTACAACTCAATTCAGCACATATAATGGACATACATTTAAATTTAACAACATTTATTTACTTATGAACTTACCTCGTACTAACACGAACGGACTGGAATGACTATTCGATAATTTTTGACTTTCCCCGATCCAAATATGATTTTCTCATTTCTTGATCTAATTCAATACAAATTCAACTTATTTAATCATATGTTCAATCAAATTCATCTAAAAACACATAAATGGTCTAATTACACTTTTTCCCTGACATTTCACATTTTTCGCAATTTAGTCCCTATTTCACAAAACACAAAAATATTCAAAATTTGATCACACCTATGCTTGGCCGAATTCACCTTGGGTCCCTAGCAGGCCATTAATTCAATTTATTTCACATTTTTACCCCTCAATTTACAAATTTCTCAATTTAGTCCTTAATACACATTTTTATCAAAAATCACTTAATTAAACATAATAATCTATCAACAAAGATTTATTTTTCATCATCAAATAAAAAATTCATCACATTATCAACAATGAAAAATCTCAAATTCATCATCAATTCTGAAAATTAAAGTATGGGCTAGCTAATTTGTGAAGCAACGATCTCAAAAACGTAAATATTACTAAAATTCGAGTCAAATGGACTTACAATTGCTCCCCCAAAGTGCCGAACTATTTTGAGCATTCAAACCCTATTTTTCATTGTGATATTCGGTCATTTAATGAAGAAGATGAACCAAAAATTTTATTTTGGTTTTATTTATTAAGCATTAATTAAATAATTACTAAAATAACCTTAATAAAATAATACCAAAATCATCCATTTAATGGCCATTACCGTCCATCAACCATAATAGTAGCATATTTCCATTTTAAGGACTTAGAGATTAATAAACCATAGCAATTTAGTGCTTTAACAATTAGATTACCACTTTTGCATTTTACGCGATTAAGTCGTTTTTGCAAATTGAGCACACAAACAATAAAATTTTTCACACATATCAATTCACGTACTTTAAGCATAAAATATAATATTAAAATATTTTTCTGATTCGGATTCATGGTCCCGAAACCACTGTTCCGACTAGGGTCTAAACTGGGCTGTTACATTTTTAAATTCATTATGGAATAAATCTTATTATTATTGAAATGTTTGGAATTAATTATAATGCATTGTATGGGTGGGTTGATATGATAGAAGGACAATCGGCAATATATATGCAATTAAATGTTTGTGTGTACCCACAACAATAGTATATTTTATCTGCAATGGTCTTCCAGTGTACACACAGTGATAGCATATCCTAACTGCAACATTTTTACTATGCATTTACAATCTCTCTGACAGTTATTATCTACGAGCGATTGCGTTTCCACAAACACCGATAGATTTCACCTGCACTTAAACCGTAAACTGAATGTGATAAATCCACAGATTTAGAGTGATGGTGAGGCAGAGGCGAATCTAGGGGGCTAGTAGGGGCCCGGCCCCCCTAAAATGTAAAAATGCTATTTAGGCCCTTTAATTTTTTAAAAAAACTTAAATTAGTAAAGGTAAATTCCACTTTGGCCTCCTGTAAAATTATAAAAAATCGATTTAATCCTTTAAAAATTATAAAGATATAGACTATAAAAAATTAAAATTTCATTTAACCCTCATAAAAAATTGTTCTGGCTGCGCCCTTGGGTGGTGGGAGTTCAAGGGAACTCCCAAATATGAAGCGTGACATGGGGTAGGATATTTATCTAAATTGAATTTGAAATCTGAAATTTAATGACATTTTATTGTTGTCATATTTATATGTTGTCTTATATACCCTTGCCTGATTGTGAGACCGTCGTGAATAGACTTGAGAAATTGATTGATATACAATTGTACTTGACCATTTAGTCTTAATCATTTTCTTTTGTTGGGATTTTAGTTGGGATTTTAGTTGGGATTTTACTCTATGTTGCAGAAAATATATAAGAACTTGGGTTTTTAGGGAGGACAATAAACACTTGACCATTTAGTCTTAATCATTTTCTTTTGTTTATCCATTACAATTAATTCCTTATATTTTGGGGCGTGACAATTTTTGTGTCAATTAAATAAGTTGTACACATCAAGTTTGGGCCTTAGACCTTATAATATAATATGATATATGATATATATAATTTGTAATATATATAATATATACAATTGTAAAAGCTAAAAAAACTAATTCAAAATTGTTTTGAACTTTATTAGTTATAGAATAACTTTACGAACTTCATTAAAAAGTAGCTTTGTAAACCAAATGAAGCAGAACTATTTTAAATTGTAAAAATAAAAATTATTATAAAATAAAGAGAGATGAAGAGAATAAAGAACAAATAAAATATGAAAGCAATAGAGAATGTACTTTATTGATCAAAATGAGTTATTACAATGCTTTATTAGAGTCTCTATTTATAGGCATAAGAAGTATAAAAGAAGTAGAGATCTAATTCTAATAACTATTAGAATTTAAAGTACATTAAAACTTTATCTTAATCATGATGGACATCCACTTAATAAGATATTCATAATACTCCCCCTTGGATTTCTATTGATAGATAATGTGTCTCGTTAAAACCTTATTAGGAAAAACCCTGTGGGATAAAAACCTAATGAAGGAAAAAGAGTACACAATCTATAATATGCATAATATGCTGCTTCATTAAAAATCTTACCAGGAAAGCCCAATGAGAGAAAACCTCAATTAAGGGAAAAAGAATACAACACGTATTTACTCCCTCTCATGAAAACATCACATATTTTCTCATATTCCATGTATTCAATCTTGAATACTAGTTTTTCAAATGACTATTTGAATGTATTTGCTAAGCATTTTTATTATCATTCTTTTAAAAGTCTTGAGTGATGGAAATTTGGCGAATATATATTTTGATCTCTTCAAGAGATTCAACAATAATCATAACAAACTTTAATCATGATTCTTTTATAAAAGCACAAATAGGTATTTTGGATTATTTTATAATCCTCATTCAACTACTATTCACTAAGTCAAATTTACCACATATGTTCAAATTATTTCAATTCATATAAATGAACAATTTCTCGAGAATTTCAATATGCTTCTAGCATTCTAAACCATTCAAGGATTTTAATATAAACTTTAATATATAATGATTCATAAAAGGTTGTAACAATAACCATCAGAAGCAAGTTAAATCTTTTATGAATTGTCAATTTAATAATATATCTAAAAGTTATTGCATTCAGCACAAAAGAATATTATATCTTTTCATAAACAATACCAATACTTAGAGAAAAACTTTATATTTTTATTCTGCTTTTGCAAAACTACTTCATTTGCACCCTCATTGGCTTTATACCTTTAGATATTTGGACTACAGGTCCAAAAACTCCACGAATTTAATTGTACTTGAGTTGCATCTTTCTATTTTGATCAATTTATTCTATACCTATATTTCTCAATAGATTTATTCAAGCTCTTCCTTTTATTTCATTATTTCAATAATATTATTGCATGCAAAATTATTGTCGACCACTTTAATTATTCAGTTCCACAGTTTCTCGAATTGATATAACTTATCGAGATATCTTATTTTCATTATTTTAAGATTCAATTTCAGGTACTTGAATCTCTTCTGAAGTTTTACTTATTAGTTATGTCTTAGGTCTCTTCTGGAGTACCCGCCTCCACTATATGACTATCTAGAAGAATTTTCATCTTTGGAACCGATCAATCTATTATTTATTCTAATTGATTGTCCTATTGAGCCTTTGATTCAAATTAAAATATTAGATGGTATATAAAAATTGGTTATTCTCATTAAGTTTGTAAATATATCTAACAATTAACTTGTAATGAATTATCCTTGTTGAACTTCTGGTTCAAATTACTCTCCCCCTAACTCATTACAAGTTATTATTTTTCTCCCCCTAATGTCGGGAAAACTATCGAATCAAAATTGTACTCACAAATCATGTCATAATTGAATCTCCAATACATTCAAAATATCTAATAATATAAAAAAACTTGTAATTAATATATATTCCCCACTTTCTTTGAGGATTCACTCATCTTTGTGCGTTGTGGTGGAGCAATTGAAACATATACGCACATACAAAAATTCAAAGATGAGAAATATTTAGCTGTTGATAAAAAACCAACTGTAATGGGGAGTATTTATAACTTATTAGCATGATGCGTACAACATGTAAATCAACATAATCTCATGTTGAACTAGAAAGTTTTGTTCTCAAAAGTAATGATTTAGCTATTAGTTGGAGGCATTTCATAAACAATTCAACTAAATCATTTTGTGTGTGAACATCAGCTATAGGATGTTTAAATTTTATCCCAATTGACATGCAATAATAATAGAAAACTTGGGATGTAAACTCACCAACATTAGCAAGATGAATTGTTTTAATTGCATAATCTAAAATTAATCATTTAATCAAGTAATCTCGCAAACCACAAGTTGCGAGTTGATAATGCATGTGATTATTTTGTAGATGCATATACCAACATCATATAATATCAAAACCATCCACATGGTGGATGAATGGGCTCATATTCATTTCAGAAATGCATCATATATAATCCAGGATGGTCTAACTGGTCACGCCAAGTAATAATTGTATTTGTATTAGTAAGCTTCTGGTTTACTTTAACATGTGTTTCAATTGTACTAAATTATAACAAATTGATAATTTTATTATCATTTCTTTTAATTTGTATCCACATATAAGTGCTATTGTGACATTTACTACTGGAAACGTCTAAATCAATGTGAATATTATAATGTCACTAAGTCAACAAAATAAATATAATTTCCAAACAATTATATGCAATATTCGTTTCAAGTAATATGCCAAAATCTTCAAATATCTAAATTTTCTTGTTTGCAACTTCAGATCCATCCAACCATAACAAGCTTTAGATAGAATTATCATATTTTATTGCTCATAAATAGATTTTTCACAGTCAAATATTTTACTTCGAGCCCCTTAATGGAGATAATGACAAAAGATGATCACAAAGATAATCACAATATATTTAATTTAATAACAAGAGTAATCAATAACTCAATCCTCCCTTTTCATCCTTTCAAAATATATATTTATAGCAATAGTGATTCATATGAAATATAATAATTTCCTCATTCAAAATCTTAATATAAGATCCATTATAACTATCTTTTAAAACCAATGGATTAACCATCACAAGATATTAATATATTAGCTTTTTAAAGCTTTCCACTAATTTTGTACTATCAATTATTGAAATAATATTTATTTGTTTTAGTACCAAATAAGATAAATACTTTCTATCTATAACAATAGAATTTATTATTACATTCTCGTATCCTTCCTCAAAGAATATTAACAAAACAAAATATCATATGTAGACAATAATATTTCATATCACATTGATAACATAAGTTATCTTTACCCTTTGAAAAGTAATCTTGAGAACTCTCATTGTTCTTTTATTTATTATTATGTTCCCACTTTTAGTGATCTATGAGTATATCTTTTTTTTATATATATTTGCATTCACTTTAGGGAATGCAATAAATCTAGTAGGATAGAATTCTAAATGCCTCTACTGATTTTTTATTTCGTAATCACCATCGTAAGTATACGTGGATTTTAAACTAGAATCTATCCATTTATGTTGTCATAATTATTCTCCAATTATAAAAATATGATATAACAAATAAAATATAGTAAAATATACCTAAAGATCTTTAACATCATCCTCATCACCTTGACTATTATCACGAGCACAAATCTATACTTTACAATGCTTGTACAATAAATCAAAGATCGAGAATAAGAATCATAATCTATTCTAAGATTGAATCTTTCAACATCCTGAAGATGAAGTTGTAAGGAAGAAAATTTAAGGTGAAAAGGAATTTGATCTGTGGGACAACTTTGAAAGATTTTTAAAAAATATATATAAAATCATCAATTTTTTTTTTTTTGCTCTGTAATGATATTACAAAATCGAATATGTAGTAAAAACTGACAAATGCAAAATATCCCTTTAACAAATAAACCATACCCAAAAACAAACGCACACACCTACAAAAGCCACAAAAAACTCCACAAAACCCAGAAAATCCCTTCAGCAAAAACTGCTCGCAGGTCAAAAGAACAAACACCAGTAACAGCAAGCTACACACTTGAACTATCAGTTATGTCTTGGGTCTCTTCTGGAGCACCCGCCTCCACTATATGACCATCTAGAAGAATTTTCATCTTTGGAACCGATCAATCTATTATTTATTCTAACTTATTGTCCTATTGAGCCTTTGATTCAAATTAAAATATTAGATGGTATATAACAATTGGTTTTTCTCATTAAGTTTGTATATACATCTAACAATTAACTTGTAATGAGTTATCCTTGTTGAACGTCTAGTTCAAATCACTCTCCCCCTAACTCATTACAAGTTATTATTTTTCTCCCCCTAATGTCGGGAAAACTATCGAATCAAAATTGTACTCACAAATCATGTCACAATTGAATCTCTAATACATTCAAAATATCTAATAATATAAAAAAACTTGTAATTAATATATATTCCCCACTTTCTTTGAGGATTCACTCATCTTTGTGCATTGTAGTGGAGCAACTGAAACATATACACACATACAAAAATTCAAAGATGTGAAATATTTAACTCTTGATAAAAAACAAACTGTAATGGGGAGTGTAACAAGCCCAATTTGCCCGAGCCCATGCATAAACCAAAAACAAAAAATAATAAAACCAAACCCAAGTAATTAAACCCAAAGTCCATTACACTAGCCTACTAAACCCAAACCCCAAACAACCCAACTAACCCAATACCCTATGGCCCAAAACCTAAACAATCAGCCAACCTAGGAAACCCTAGGTCCCCCTTTGCGCTGCAACTGTTTCGTACGGCTGCCAGCTGCCCTTGCCCTCGCCTTCGTACACTCCATGCACCACCGCATGCCACGTACCTGCATGGACAAAAAGCACAGCAGCAAAACAGCAAGCAAAAACAAGCAAAATTGTGTATTTTTATTTTCTTTATTTTCTTTCGGCTATAAAAGCCAAAAAGGATCGATGTAAATTTTTACGGATACTAGATTGAGAATACTAATCTTTAAGGTGATTTTCTTTCGTTTTTGTTTCATTTCTTCTAATTTGAAAGCAAAATATATGAATATATTTATAAAAAAGAAAACTTTTACCTGTAACTTGGTCTTGGAGCCACCGACATCACCTATTCTGGACAAAAAGTCATCGAATCCCTAGGGATTCGACCGAGGCCACAGCTGAGAAGTTAATAATCGAAAGGATTTGTGTTTTTCTTTGAGGTTCTGGCTTCGTTTTGTTTTTAGGCTTTGAATCGGGTCTTTTTTACAAAAAGGGGGGTTAAAACGGGTCTTTAAAATTTTTTCGGCCGTCAGGAATAGTGGTCATCGTCGCCGGCGACTGGCAGCAACGGTGGACAGAAGGAACTCCAATGGCCAAGCGTGGGGGAGAAACTTGAGAGCATGAGAGAGATTTTTTTTTTTGTTATTTTTAAGAGGAAGGTTGAATGAAATTTTAAAAAAAAAATTGACTTTTATAGGCTGTATAAAACAATGCCGTTTAAGGCTAAATTCAGTAGCCTTAAAATTGCGCCGTTTCAGGATTCAACCCGCGCGTGACTGGACCCAATTAAAGGATCTGTGTGTTTTCAAAAAGTGGGCTATTTACCAGTTTAGTCCTTCTATTTTTTACCCTTTTGCAATCAAGTTTTTTTAATCTTTAATTTTGGCCCTGTAATTTATTTTAGTTTTCAATTAAGTCCACCTTGAAGCTACGCATTTTGGAGGGGGATTATTTCCCATTTTGGTCCCTCTTTGTTATTCGTGCATTCAATTTGGTCCTTTTCTTTTATATTATTTCAGATTTACCCCAAAATTTTGTTTTAAGGTTCGATTTAGTCCTTTTTTGTTTTTTTTTTACTATTTTGTTATTAAATTAACTAATTTAATATATTATTACTACTATTATATTTCTATTTCTATTTATTTATCTAAATTTTCTTAAAAATACATTTATTTTATTATATCTTCTCATTATTTTTTATCTATATCCTTTTTAATACATGTATCTTATTTTATCCTCACTTTTGTTATTATCTTTTTTTTATTTAGCTATATCTTTTATATAAATTTTAAACTTTAGATTTTTTATTATATTATTATTAATATCATCATCATTATTATTAATATTATTTTTTAAATTGTTTTACTTAATATTTATTTACTCATTTGTTTAATATTAGTTTTTTTAGTTTGAATTTTTAGTTTTTGCTTATTTTTTATTTATTGGCTTGTTTATTTTTATTCTTGCCCTTATTATTATTATTTATTACTTTACTTTCAATTTTGTATTATTCATTATTATTTTTATTATTATTATTGCTACTTATATTATCATTTTCATCATTATTATTATCATTCATGTAACACCCCAAACCCGGCCTCGACGTTATGACCGGATTTGACGTGGCACATCGAAGAGTCAATTTGAAAAAGGTTCATTCTTGAATTTTAGATCCCCTTTTAATTAATTGCTATTGAAATGTTAGTGCTGTAAAATCAATGCATGTTGACCACGTATAGGTCTTATCAATTGTTACAAGTTCGTTAATCTGAATTAAAACCACAGAAGCTTTATTAATTAGAATCCTTAAAGTTTGAAATGCGTGATTTTCTCTAAAACAGTTGTTATTTTGAAAACTCGTTTTTCTTAATCTAGCAGTTGTAGTAAGAAGTTGAAACCAAATAAAAGTTAAAACCTCAAATGGCCTTATTACAAAATCAAACCCAAAAATAAAGTTTAGAATCATTAAGTCTAAAGCAGATAAGCAATGTTCACGTGGCCACCTCCGAGTCCCTCGCGGCTCCAAATCGATTAGGGCTGGGGATTACCTGTACAGTAAAAGGAAAAGGTGAGTTTACGAAAACTCAGTGTGTAACCCCCTAACAGTTACAGTGCATGTGAAAACAGTCTGGGCCTAAGCCCTATTCAGAATAAAAATAGTCTGGGCTTTCGCCCTATACAGTAACAATGTGGGCCCAAGCCCAATACAATAACAGTACAATACAGATATGCAACCTAACCCGTACCAACCAACACACTATGTAAGGATTAAATCAACCCACCCAACCAACACACCAATATCGTAACGAGGCTGCTAACAGTAACGCAGCAAAGCTGCTAATAACAGTATCATGGCAAAGCTACCAGTATCAGAATATGTGGCTAAGCCACCAGAACAGCAAATACGTGGCAAGCCACTAGTACAAAACTTCCTCCAAATCAAATCCCAACCCCATGCAGAATGTCATGTTATAACTATAACGTGCATACAAAAAGTCATACTCAGATACAATCATACATATATCATACACTCATCAGTCAACCCACATCTAAGGGTATAATGGTCATTCCCATCCATTAGAGGTAAAATAGTAATTTTAACCTTAAGGGGTATTTTGGTCATTTCACTAACTTTGGGTCTCAATACAGCTAATGACCCTTTAGATGGTCCACAGTCGTCTCGAATGACTCAGATAACCTATATGACCACAACGGTGTAAATGGGCCCAAGGCCCATTACTCGGCCCAAGTGGGCCCACAAGCTCGTGTGGCCCATTTAGCCCAACCTCAGTCGCGACTATGCGATCACCATATCCCAATCCATTACTTTCAACTCAACATAAACTTTATTCATGTGGGGCTCACAAGCCCATTCGGCCCAAACGGCCCATATCGGCCCGACGTGGCCCATAATGGCCCAAGCACCCGAGAACACTCGTACCGGCCTCTACCATTTTTCGCCCATGATTTGTGGGCTTGGTTTACCTCACGAGAAATTGTACACTTGTGAGGCCTCAAATGTCGTAGTTTCGGCTTTTCAGCTTTTACCAATTCACAATTAAACAAGGGGGTGTGATTACACACCTGGATTTGCGAAAATGAGAGAATCTCCTACGAGTCCAAAGCCTACAATCGATCCAACATTCATTTAATCTCCACTTAAATCAACCGCAATCAACTAATATCTAACCCAACTCTTCTGCTTACCTTGATCGAAAAGAGGGTGGCCAACTGCGTCTAGATTAGTTAGGGTCGATCACACGTATCTAGGCACTTGCCTGCACACATGATAGATTAATAGGTAGAACTAATTAAAAAGTAGCCTAAAACCCATAAAGATAACACTTTAAGAAACTAGGAGTAATCGGTCTCTACCCAAACCAATCAAGATGCCGAGAATACCTTACTCAAGTATTGGAAGACAGGGTTTCAATGGTTCGAGAACGTTCTGTGCCCTTCGTTTCTCAGTGATACCTGGAATCCACGAACATGCATCATGGAAAAAAAGAGGTCACCAATCAAAAAATACAGAGAATTAAGAGAAGGGATATTCGGCTTTAAGAAGGTAATAGAAGAAACAGAGTTGAAAATCACTACACGATATACTTACCAATAGTAGAGAAGCACAGAATTCAGCCAACCAAACTAACTGGGTAACACAAAAATTAAATGATGGACAAAAGAAACAGGGAAATGTTTAAAGAAAAAGGAAGGAAACTTCGGTAAAGAGAGTGTTAATTTCGACAGCAAGGTTCGGCCAAAGAAGAGTGTGAAGAGGAGAAAATAAAAATAGGGTATTAGAGAAAGGCAATATTCGGCCAAAGGCTTAAAAGGGAAGAGAGAAAAGAGTAATGTGATTCTACACAAAGTAGAATAAAAAGAAAGAAGTTGAGACAAGGGATTTCGGCTTAAATCCCAAAAAGGCACGAAAGGTTACTAGCAAGATCAGCACTAGGGAGAAAGATACCAAAAATGCCAAAAAGAACAAAAACTTGAAATAAAAAGAGGGAGAATTCGGCACCTACTCCTACCCCAATTGTCGAAAATGCACATCCCAAATCCCTTGGTCGAATTTTGCACCAATAAGCTACCCAATTCGGCTACAACTCTTCCCAATCTCAAACTCCTTGATTCAAGATTCTCTCCCCTTATCCCTCTTGATATCCTCCACAACCATCCCACAGGACCAATTCAAACTCTCCATCACCATAGTTGAAATCGAACACCAACTCTTGTCGTCCCCTAGTAGCAAAATAAATGCTCCTTGCTTGCCATGGGATTCGAACCCATGCTCTCAAAATAGCCATGTCACGCCACCACCACTAGGCCACAAACTCATTTGTGACATAAAATCTCACACACTTAAACATATGTCCTAACTGCTAATAGCCAATTTCACTTAAGAACAAAACTAAAATTTTTTCCAAGGCCCAGACTCGAACCCAGGCTTCCTAAAAACCCCCAAACATACCTAAATTACTTGACCACCAAATCAAACATGAATTTTTATGCCAAAGCATGCAAAATTACAGACCCTACATTTTTGGGGCGTTATAGTTCATGCATATTAACATTATGATTTATTGATGGCAATGCTATATATTTTATATCTTATTATGTATGTCACTCCATCATTACTCCAAATTTATGTCGCTCTATTGTTATTCACTAAGTATGACTCCCTTTTTACGTTTTAACCATTTTTATGTCACGATCGAATAAACTAAACATATCGTTTTAAAAGTTACATTAATTTTTACCCAAATTCATAAAAAAGGAAATTTTTTAAAATAGGCAATGTTTCGCATTTTAGGAATTCGAGAAAACGTACTCTAACTTACGGGGTTTCGACTTTCTCATTAAACCTAAATAGCCAAATATCCCTTTAAATTTTTAAAATATGTGAATTTTAAAATAAAGGCAATATTCTGTGTTTAGAAACTCGAGAAAGTCGTGCCCTAACTTACGGGGTTTCAAGTTTTTCTTGTTGGATCTAAATAATCGAATATCCTTTTAAATTAAAATGCATAAGATTTCAAATAAAAATAAAGGCAAGCTTATTTTTGAGGGTTCAAATTTCGTGTCCTAACTTACGGGATATGACATTTTGTTATCTCGAGACGAGAAGGCTTTTAAATGCTCGTTTTAATTTATTCAAGTTTTTTTAAGAGAGGATCGTATTTTAAATTCTTTTCAAGTTTTCAACTTTCAACATTAAGACATTAGTTAATCAATTAGGTACCAATTTTGGGCATTACGAGGGTGCTAATCCTTCCTCATACGTAATCGACTCCCGAACCCATTTTCTCTAATTTCGTATACCAAAATTTTTGTTTTAGTAAATCAAAATGTTTTATTAAAATGATCAATCACAAGGTGATCCGATCACACCTCATAAAAAAAAGATTGGTGGCGACTCCCATTTTTTCGTTTTCAAACTAAAAGTCAACCATTGTTTTCAAAAAAAAGGTTTCGACGGGGAGTATTTATAACTTATTGGCTTGATGCGTACAACACGTAAATCAACATAATCTCATGTTGAAATAGAAAGTTTTGTTCTCAAAAGTAATGATTTAGCTATTAGTTGGAGGTATTTCATAAACAATTCAGCTAAATCATTTTTTTGTGAACATGAGCTATAGGATGTTCAAATTTTATACCAATTGACATGCAATAATAATTGAAAACTTGGTATGTAAACTCACCAAAATTAGCAATATGAATTGTTTTAATTGCATAATCTAAAATTAATCATTTAAACAAGTAATCTCATAAACGACAGGTTGCGAGTTGTTAACTCATGTGATTATTTTGTAGATGAATCTACCAAAATCATATAATATCAAAACCATCCACATGGTGGATGAATGGGCCTATATTTATTTCAGAAATGTAAGATATTAAATCTCAACTTTAACTAGTGAGTTTCTAAGAATCAATTTTCATTGAGAACAAGTAACAAATGAGAATTTTTTAAATTAAAGAATCTTCTGATTCTTTAATGAATGTCTATATGAATTATCAATTAATTTTTGCATCATATATGATCCAGGATGGTCTAACTGGTCACGCCAAGTAGTAAATGTATTTGTATTAGTAAGCTTCTGGTTTACTTTATCATGAGGTTCAATTGTACTAAATTATAACAAATTGATAATTTTATTATCATTTCTTTTAATTTGTATCCACATATAAGTGCTATTGTGACATTTACTACTGGAAATGTCTAAATCAATGTGAATATTATAATATCACTAAGTCAACAAAATAAATATAATTTCCAAACAATTATATACAATATTCGTTTCAGGGAATATGCCAAAATCTTCAAATTTCTAAATTTTCTTTTTTGCAACTTCAGATGCATCCAACCATAACAAGCTTTAGATAGAATTATCATATTTTATTGCTCATAAATAGATCTTTCACAGTCAAATATTTTGCTTCGAACCCCTTAATGGAGATAATGCCAAAAGAAGATATCACAAAGATAATCACAATATATTTAATTTAATAACAAAAGTAATCAATAACTCAATCCTCCCTTTTTTCATCCTTTCAAAATAGATATTTATAGCAATAATGATTCATATGAAATATAATATTTTTCTCATTCAAAATCTTAATATAAGATCTGTTAGAGTTGTGTGACTCAAATTCTACGAGATTGCTTGTAAGTCAAGTTAAATAAAATATTTTTTCTATAAGATTTAGTATTTATTAGCATAATATATTTAACATTTATTAGCATATTTTATTTGACTTGCTATTTTACCTATAAATAAGACCTTTTACAACCTTAGAAAATACACCCATTAAAGATTAGAACTCATAACACATTTAAAGAATTTTGTGTTTACGTTTTGAGGGTTCTTTGTTTTCGAGTTTTCAGGGTTTAGTTTTTATCTCCATCTTTTGTACTCTTCATTCTTTTGCCACTATAGTAAAATTATCTTTGCCTATGGTTTTTTATCCTCTTTGGAGGAGTTTTTCCACGTTAAATTTTTGTGTTCAATTTCTCAATTTATTCTGTTATTTTTACTTGTTCGTTGTTTAAATCGGGTCGATCCTAACAAGTGGCATCAGAGCTAGTTCAATTTTCATAGATCAGCCCATTCAGAGATGGAAGCAACAAGGTTTGAAATTGAGAAGTTCGATGGTGAGACAAATTTCAATCTATGGCAAGTTTGGATGATGGCAATTCTAGTTCAAACCGGCTTGAAAAAGGTAGTTACCAGGAAAAAGCCTGAGAATCTAAATCAAACAGAATGGGAAGAGCTTGATGAAAAGGCCTTGTCTGCAATCCAGTTGTGCCTCACGAATATGGTATTGCAGGAGGTATTGATGGAGAAAACCTCATCCGCCTTGTGGAAAAGGTTAGAAACTTTTTATGCGACTAAGTCTCTTGCTAATCGTTTAGTGTTGAAACAACGTCTATTTACGTTTCGCATGAACAAAGGTGAGCCTCTTAGAGATCACATCAATTAATTGATTACTCTTTTAAATGATTTAAAGAATGTTGAGGTTCATATTTACGATGAAGATCAGGCTATGCTACTATTATGCTCTTTACCCCCTTCATACAAGTCTTTCAGGGAGACCCTGATTTATGACAGAGACAAACTCTTATTCAAAGATGTGAAGGGTCATTTGTTAAGTAGAGACAAACTCAACAATGAGTTTGGTTTGGATAGCAAGGCAGATAGGCAACCTTCCATTTTGGTAGCACCAAAGAAACGAGATAAAAGGTGTCGCTATTGTAAAAGGTTAGGTCATGCCAAAGCATATTGTTATAAACTGCGAAATAAAAGAGCTATTGAGAGTAACGAGGAAGATATAACTGGTGCTAATTTGGCCGATGAAGGTGGTGATGATTTCTTGTTAATGTCAACAAGTGATAACTCCAAGCTCACGTCCAAGTGGATCCTAGATTCAGGATGTTCTTTCCACATGTGTCCCAATAGAGAATGGTTTTCCACATACAGTTTGGTTGAAGGTAGAGTTGTGCTCATGGGAAATGATTCATCCAGTAAGGTAATTGGTATTGGTACTGTTAAAATTAGGATATACGATGGGACGATTAAGACACTCTCAAATGTTAGGTATGTACTTGATTTACAAAAGAATCTCATCTTCTTGAGTATTTTAGACTTGAAAGGATGTAGAATCAACATCAAGTCGAGCAGTATTAAAGTATCTCATGGAGCTCTTGTTTTGTTAAAAGGTAAAAGAACCGACAGTCTTTATATTTTGGAAGGATCTACAATGACCGCTACGGAGTCAAAGTCAACTCATTTGTAGCGGGGGCAACTTGGTCATAGGAGGGAAAAAGGTATGACCATTTCGTTGAAGAGAGGTTCTCTTTTGGATGCAGATTTCGAAAAGTTAGGGCACTGTGTTCGTGAAAATCAGACCTAGGTTAGTTTTGATTTGGCAGTGCACAAGTCGAAAGCTAGTAGTCTTCCAGCTTCTAAGCACAGATTCGACTTAGTTAATTCCCTGCATAGTTCAAAATAGGCCCGTGGCGGGCTTTGGCAAAGATGGCATTGAAAGAATTCGTGTCAAGGTGGAGATTGTTAGAGTTGTGTGATCCAAATTCTAAGAGATTGCTTGCAAGTCAAGTTAAACAAAAATATTTTTTTTTCTAGAAGATTTAGTATTTATTAGCATAATATATTTAGCATTTATTAGCATAGTTTATTTGACTTGCTATTTTACCTATAAATAGGGTCTTTTACAACCTTAGAAAATACACCTATTAGAGATTAGAACTCATAACACATTTAGAGAATTTTGTGTTTACATTTTGAAGGTTCTTTTTTTTCGGGTTTTCGGGATTTAGTTTTTATCTCCATCTTTTTTACTCTTCATTCTTTTACCATTGTAGTAAAATTATCTTTGCCCGTGGTTTTTTATCCTCTTTGGAGGAGTTTTTCCATTTTAAATTTTTGTGTTCAATTTCTCAATTTATTCTGTTATTTTACTTATTCGTTGCTTAGATCGGGTCGATCCTAACAAGATCCATTATAAATATCTTTTAAAACCAATAGATTAACCATCACAAGATATTAATATATTAGCTCTTCTAAAGCTTTCAACTAACTTTGTACTATCAATTATTGAAATAATATTTATTTGTTTTAGTACCAAATAAGATTAATACTTTCTATCTATAATGATAGAATTTATTACTACATTCTCATATCCTTCCTCAAAGAATATTAACAAAACAAAATATCATATGTAGCCAATAATATTTCATATCACATTGATAACATAAGTTATCTTTACCCTTTGAAAAGTAATCTTGAGAACTCTTATTGTTCTTTTATTTATTATTATATTCCCACTTTTAGTGATCTATGAGTATATCTTTTATTTTATTTTTATATTTGCATTCACTTTAAGGAATGTAATAAATCTAGTAGGATAGACTTCTAAACGCCTCTATTGATTTTTTATTTCATAATCATCATCGTAAATATACGTGGATTTTAAATCAAAATCTATCCATTCATGTTGTCATGATAATTCTCCAATTATAATAAATATGATATAATAAATAAAATATAGTAAAATATACCTAAAGATCTTTAACATCATCGTCATCACCTTGACTATTATCACGAGCACAAATCTATACTTTACCATGCTTGTACAATAAATCAAAGATTGGGAATAAGAATCATAATCCATTCTGAGATTGAATCTTTCAACATCCAGAAGATGAAGTTGTAAGGGAGAAAGTTTAAGGTGAAAAAGAATTTGATCTGTGGAGTGACTTTGAAAGATTTTGAAAAAAAATAGGGAATCATCATTTTATTTTATTTTTTTGCTCAATAATGATATTACAAAATCACATATGTAGTAAAAACTGACAAATGTAAAATATCCCTTTAACAAACAAACCATAATCACATATGTAGTAAAAACTGACAAATGTAAAATATCCCTTTAACAAACAAACCATAACCAAAAACAAACGCACACACCTACAAAAGCCACAAAAAACTCGACAAAACCCAAAAAACCCCTTCAACAAAAGCTGCTCACAGGTCAAAAGAATAAACACCAGCATCTAATCCACTTAATACACCAGTAACAGCAAGCCACACACTTGAACTATCATAATTATCGCAAACAATACTCACCACCAAGCCTTGAACATACTAGGTCTACTCATTCCAGCAGATGCTAATACATCTACCATTTCATTTCCATACACTTCATCTATTGAAAATGATAATTTTCCAACGTAGATACTCCTCCTTTCAAAATTTGCAAATGTAGCTTGTTGCGACCAAGGTCTCCTTGATTTATCTAAAATCCAATTATAGACCACCCTCAACCCATTTCAACAATTAATGAACGTGATCCCTTCCACCTCATATCAATAGAGAATTATCATGCTGATAACGTGTTATAAAATAAAGAGAGATGAAGAGAATAAAGAACAAATAAAATATGAAAGCAATAGAGGATGTACTTTATTGATCAAAATGGGTGATTACAATGCTTAATCGAGTCTCTATTTATAGGCATAAAAAGTATAAAAAAGTAGAAATCTAATTCTAATAACTATTAGAATTTAAAGTACATTAAAATTTTATCTTAATCATGATAGATATCCACTTAATAAAATATTTATAAAAAATAAAAACTTCTAGACATTTTCTTTTAAAAATATGATTTTATTTTTGTTTAAATTTGAATTAATAAAAGTGTATTAAATTAAAAATAATTTTTACAATACACACAATATTCATTTAGAGTGTCAAATATCATCATTTTAAACCATCCATATCAATATTAATCTTAGGCCTTGTAATATATATATTGGATTGTGTATATGAATGAAAAGAATATCTAATTATTTTTTTATAATGAAGTTTTAAAAAAAAATTAGTTTTAAAAATTATAGAATAATTTCTTTATTCACGTAATTTATAATATTGCTAAAATTTAAAGATAATTATTTTATACGGTTCTGAATAGTGTATATATTTTTACTTTTAAAAATTCTGAAAAAAATATTTTATTGAAAACATATTTATAAATATAAATAATTTTCCCTTAACATATTTGAAAAAATATTTTAAACATATTTAAGTAAAATAAGCATAATAATAAACATACTCTTCTTCTTTTTTGGATCTTTTTGCCCTCGGCCTTTAAATTTTAGTCAATTTGCTTTCTTTTGAACGAAAAAACTAAATGAATTATTGTTAAAGTTTTAATACATTAACATGACCATTCGCATGATAATCCACGTATAATTCACAAAAATTTAAAAAATAAAAGTTCTTAATTTTTTAGAAAAAATTATGTATATTATAATGAAGTATATATAAATTGCCACACAAGTTACAAATGTCGTTAAAATTTGAAAAATTCAATCAATTTTTCCATCCAAAGGAAAGCAATTTCACATTTTAAAGATTGAGGAACCAAAGTAATCTAAAAAAAAATAAGAGTTAAAAGGACAAAATGAATAAACGTTAGGATTAAATTTATTTTATACCTTAAAAATACTTTTAAAATTGACAAAGTTAAAATAAATTTTTAAATAGTTTTAACATTTAAAATGTTTTGATTATTTAAAATTATTTTTAAAATTATATTAAAGTTTTACATTTTAATTGAAATAAATTTAATTATTTTCTAACAGTTTTAAACCACTTTAAAAATAATTATAAATTAAAAAATCAATTTTAGAATTATCTATAAAAATAATTCAAAATTTTAAACATTTCTAATTTAAAATATATTTACTTTTTAGGCATAATGACTTATTTGGCCCTCCGACTTTATAAAAAATATTTTAACCCTTAAACTTACATTTTTGTCAAATCACCCTAAAATAGATGAAAAAGTTACCATTTTTAACTTTGTTGATGTGGTATACACGTAGATTGACACATAAATGACATATCAGCATTTAATTAATTTTAAAACTCAAAAAATTATAAAGTTTTTAAAAAATTAAAATCACTGAAATTATTTGATAAGTATAAAATTTATAGTAAAGAACTTTTAAAATATTATTTAAGCTTTAAAAATTAATTAAATGTTGACATGTCATCCATGTGTATGTCATATCAATAAAGTTAACAAATGTTAACTTGTCCATTCATTTTGGGTTGATTAACAAAAAAAATCAAGTTCAAGAGTTAAAATAGGCAAAAAATTAAATAAATGGCTAAAATGATGCTTCTGTAAAGTTGGAAGGCAAAAAGTCATTATGCCTAATTTTTACAACATTTCTTAAAAATTAATTTAAATGATGATTATATAGATATTTAATATTTTAACATTTTTTATTTATAATTTAATTTAAATTTTGGTACAATACTTAGAATTACTCATAATCTTTTACTAACCCTTTAAAAGGAGAATAACTTGCTTCAATTTACTCGAACCCACATCCTTTTACACTAGCAACAATGTCAATACCAACTTAAAACTTGAATGCAAATTATTTATTTCTTCACTTGTGATTCAATTTCATATAAAAATTGTTTTGTTTATAGTTTAGTTATATTTTTAATTGATTGAATTAATTTGATATAACGACTTATTTAGCATCCAACATTATAAAAAATTCTTTTTAGTCCTTCATATAATTTTTCACCTCTCTTTAACTCTTGAACTTATATTTTTCTGTCAAATCACCCCAAAATAGATAGAAAAGTTAACAAATGTCAACTTTGCTAACGTGAATATACATGTGATTGTCAAATCAATAATTAATTCATTTTAATATTTTTAAATTTTAAAAAATTATAATATATATATTTTTACAAAATTTTAAATAATTTTAATAACTTTCTATGTTTTGGAATTTAAAAAATAATTAATAAGGCATTATGCGAAATGATTTTAATCGAACCCTGCTGTTCAATTGCAAGATGTATAGGTAGATATAGGATTTTCACATGCTGAGAAAGTACTATAAATACTTCAACATAGGAGCTCTTTGTCTCACACCAATTCATCTCATTTCGTAGTGTTTCCAACATACATAATCACTATCTAACGAAATGTCTTCATCACAGCTTCCTTCTTCAATTCATGGATCCATGTCCAACCAGAAACGTCCCTCAGCCAAGTTTCATCCTAACGTTTGGGGGGATATTTTCCTTTCATCTCCATCAACGGTAAAGAGTTTTAGATACATATGTGTAAATATCTTATAATAATTCACTTATCTTTAGTGCATTTGTATTTTTGGTGTCTAATCAGTCGTTAATCATGTCATGTCTAATATATTGTTTAGCTTAAATCACATATACACAAGTGTTTGCACATGAGTAAATACATATATGCTTCATGTCTAAAATTGTTCAGTTTAATTCTACAATTTTGCAGAACGTTGATGCTAAAACTAAACTACAGCATGAAGAACTGAAAGAAGAAGTAAGGAGGATGATTAAGGTAGTGATGGATGATGAGTTACTCCACAAATTGCGTTTAATTGATACAATCAAGCGGTTGGGTGTGAGTTACCATTTTGAAAGAGAGATAGAGGAAGTATTGCTCAATATTTATGAGCATGACTATAAAGATGACCAAACTCTCGAGACTACTTCTCTTCAATTCCGATTGCTTAGAGAGAATGGATTTGGTGTTCCTTCTGGTGAGTCCATTTTCCTTCCCATTTTTTACGTTAAATCTAGTTTACTATTGTTTCTGGCAAGTGGCACACACTTACTGTGCGCTCCTTTTTTCTTTTTCTTTTTTCGCATTTTATAAAAATTGTTAATTTTCAATTTCAGTCCCTCTAATATGTTTAAATTTTAGATTTAATTTATATACTTTAATTTTTAACACAATTTTTCCTTATATTTTTATAATATTATTAATTACTCTAAATAGTTAATATCAAGTGATTTTAATGTTATTTTTATTTTGTGTGACTATCAAGTGATTTTTAAAAAATTTAAAATACCATACCGGAGAATTTATATTAATAGATAAATAATGATAACAATTGGATCTGAATTTTAAATTCGATAACTAGCGAACTATGTTTTTAAAAATAAAATAAAAGGTAAATTCTAAATATACAAAGTGTATAAAAATTTAGCGTATATTTTAATATTTAAATTTAAATTCTTTTAATTTAATACAAATAAATAATTAATAGGTCGAGATCCATACTAATTTCGATTAAAATCCCTATAAAAGTTGCTGCATGTAACTTATTCTCCTATAATAATAATACATTATGATAATGATGACGAGGATACCACGATGATGATGATAAAAGTCTTTGTAATCTTGTGAATCTTTTTTTTTTCTTCGCGTTATAATTCTCCTTTTCCTACAAAACTTTGTTGTTGAGAGTTCAAATATTAGATTTAATTTCTCTATATTACAATGATTAATATAATAATATTTTATTGGGTTGATTAGAATGGTTCAACAAGTTCAAAGATGATGAAGGAAACTTTAACATGTCCTTAACAAGTGATGTGAAAGGCTTACTAGAATTATATGAAGCTTCACATTTACGTGTGCATGGGGAAGATATACTTGAAAAAGCTCTTGGTTTCACTACCACTCATCTAGGTTTAGCCAAAGCTTCTGGCACTATCGAATATCCCCTTTCAGCCTTAGTCTCCCATGCTCTATACCAATCCATCCGCAAGGGCTTGCCAAGGTTGGAGGCTAAGCGATTCATTTCCATTTACCAAGGCGATGCTTCACATAACAAAACGCTGTTGAAGTTTGCAGAGTTGGATTTCAACTTGTTACAAACTTCACACAAGGAAGAGCTAAGCAAGATCTCAAGGCAATATATTACTCCTTCAACATTCAACATTAATTGTTTATCCTAATTTAAAAGGACTAATTGATGCCTAAAAATGAACTGTACATAGTTAGGCTAATGTGGGTTTTGTTTCAGGTGGAAGAAAGGTTTAGACTTAACTACAAAACTACCTTTTGTTCGAGATAGATTGGTGGAAAGTTACTTTTGGATATTGGGAGTCTATTTTGAGCCACAATACTCTTTTGCTAGGGAGATATTAGTAAAAACAATGGTCATCGCATCAATAATGGATGACATATATGATGCATATGGTACATTTGAAGAACTTCAATTCCTCACGAATGCAATTCAGAGGTTTGTAACTTATATATTTACACATGATTCAATTTTAAATTTAAAAGTTGATTTAATTCGTTCATGTAATCATGTACAAAAAAGCATTATTCAATATGTTTGATTTTGAACTTTTCTCTAATTGATTTTTCAGGTGGGATGCTGAATATATAGATCAACTCCCGGAATACATGAAATCATTTTACAAGCCATTGTTAGATTTTTATGGAGAAAAAGAGGAGGCAATGATTAAGCAAGGAAAATCATATCGTATCAAATATGCCAAAGATGCAGTATGTTGGTATCCTATTTATTTTTTAAATGATTTTACATAAGTAGTAAAAATTAGTAACCCTTTTGTCATATATTATATGAGGAAAGTGTCAAATATAAGTAAGACTGGCAATGAGGCAAGTCGTAGTGCAGCGAGGCGTAGTGGGACTATTCATCTCAACCCCATCCAATTTTTATACCTCCTACCTTGTACACCACGTCAAACATAATTTTATTTGAATTTTTTTTAGATGATAACATGAGTTAATTATATTAAACTAAAATGAATCAGAAGTCTTGTCTTACGCAGGAGTATTAATTAATTTCCTAAGCACATTTTCGACCACTTGCATACCCTCCTTCCCATCAGAAGATATTTTGGCTATAAGATCTACGGCTTGATTACTCTCATTAAATAGATGGGTTATCACCCAATGATCTCTACTCTATAGCACCTGATAAATTCGCCGAAGCAAAGTCAAATTCAAAGACATAGAGGAACCTTCTTAGATAACTTTGGTCACTTCTAAGCAATCATTTAGAACCAAAACTCTACAATGCCCCCTTTCTTGTAATAGGAGTAAACCATCTCAGATGTCCCATAATTTTATTTAAAATTTTATATCCAACAAAAAAAAAATGTGTCTCAACTATACCCAACTCACCCCAAAATATTAAATAATTTTTATGTTATATTACTTTTTACAATTCAAATAAAATGCATATTATAAAATCATATAAAAGATTAAAATATCTAACTAAAAAATTTAAAAGATTAGTTATGAAATTAAAAAATATTTTGGTAGTTTATTTAAAATAAGACGACCATGCAAGTTTAATCAAAACCTTATCCCTAATGTTTACCCTAGCAAACCATAAATTTTAATTAAGACATCTAAAATTTACTAGATGATGTAGGCTAAATTTACCAAATAGAATACATGGTTGGGCCCGACAATATGGGAAGCTCATTAGAGCTCATGGTTGGCGGCAATGAGAGTCCTTATTGGACTTGGGTTGCCGTCTATGATGTTGCATCTATTTTGGACTTTTTTTTTCTTTTATTAATTTCAATTAATATTAAATCTAATCAAATTTCCTATAAAGGTTGAATTGAAAATGTGGGTTGAAATTAAGAAGAACCCTAGCCCCCTATGTATGGACAATCTTTTGTTCTTGAAATTATTTCGTTTCACTTGTTTAGAGAGTAATTGCAACTAAGGTACCCGTAGTATTTTTCAATGCGTAACTTTGACTAATTTTTAGAGTCTTTTTAGGTCGATTCAGGAAAAGTGCATAATTAATAGTTTGTATATTATCCTTTGTAAATCTTTATGGGCAGCTCAAGATAGATCACAAATCAAATTTTTTGACCAGCAATTTCGTATTCAAACATATTTAGTTACTATATGTTGATGATTTATTTTGAATTTAATAAAACAAAATTAATATTTTCGTCACCTATGACTCTTTGTCCACATGTTTAGACGTTGCTCACCAAATATATTAGAATCCGATGGGTTTGCTAGGGTAAGCATTAGAGGCTAAGTAATACAACATATGGTTTAATTAAAAAGCTGTTTTGCTTGTCTCCCAATTCAATTTTCAGAGAAAGAAAATATGTTTTATAGAGCATCGAAACATACGTATTTGGGTTATTTTATTATCCCTAAATATAGGTAAATGTTTAATATGAGTATATTCTATTTTATAACAAAATTATATTTGAAAGATTATAACTTGAAAATTTATTATCCCTAAATCGCTTCTTTTTTTTTATAGTTTAAACAATTGTGTGAATCTTTTTTTGTCGATGCCAAATGGTACAATCAAAATTACGTACCAACAATGGAGGAGTATATGAGGAACGGAGTTTTATCTGCTGGTTATATCATGTTAACTGTCACATCTTTTGTTGGAATGGAAGATTTTGTGACGCCTGAGATTTTTAATTGGGCATCTAACAATCCCAAAATCATTGATGCTTCTTCCATTGCTATTCGTCTCATGAATGATGTTACTTCACACAAGGTATTTTTTTTTTCAAATTTTACAAAGAGTATTTTCAATAACTTATGTTTGATGAATAAAACTAACATAAATATATAGTTTGAGCAAGAGAGAGGACACTCTGCTTCGGCTGTTGAATGCTACATGAGAGAACATGCGGTTTCAAAAGAAGAAGCATGTAGTGAATTGAAGAAGAGAGTGGAGAATGCTTGGAAAGATATAAACCAGGAATTGATATTTACTGAGATATCCAAAGTTGTTCCAAGGCCAGTTCTTACACGAATACTCAATTTTACAAGGGTCACCGAGTTCATTTACAAGAATGGAGATGAGTACACACATGTTGGGAAAAATACAAAAGAAGGGATAACTTCTTTGCTCATTGATCCAATCTCAGTCTCTTATTGAGGAATTATGAATCTATATCACCTAGCGATCCATTTCATGTTTATGTTGCTTTTATATGTTATTTTGTGTTTAGGATGATATTTAAATCCTAACGTCTCAATAATTCATATGTATGTTTGTCTCACTTTTACATGCCATATTATGTTTAAGGTGTTATATCAATCTCATGATTTCTTGAGACTTAAGGGTTGGTGAATGAATCAAGGCATTGTTATTTAAATGGGTTTCATGGTTGTTCTTTTGGTGCAATTCTGATTTGGTCTCTAATGATTTCTTTTTTGAGGTTTTACTGCAAGGGATCATGAGTGGTAGTTGTGTTATTGTGTTACAAAGAGCTAATGCTTACAGTATATCAACATGGGATGATGGTGAATGAGCCTCGACTTACAGTGTAGCAACATGTGTTTGCTTAAGAGATTGTTAGGATTTTGTACGGTTGTTATGGTTTGGGTTTTGCTTGTTATGGTGTTTGGCTTGGGGATGATGTCTTGTTAGGGACTTATTGTGTAGTCGTGTTTTTTTATTCTAAGTTTTGGGTGTGTGAGGAGTTCGTCTTGTCTTGTCTATCGCTAACCTATTGGTTAGTTGCCATTTCTGGGATTTTAATAACATGTTATTTTGGGTGAGAAAAAAATTGGTAAAGAACTATTTTACTAAGCATCCAAGGGATATCCATACAAAAAACACCTCATATAAAGACTTAATGTAACACCCAAAATTTAAGGGGTTAATTGTAAGAAATAATCAAGAAAATGGTTAGACTTGATAATTAAGTGTTTAGTGTACTCCTTAGAGGTTCAAAATTCTATTTACATTTCTTCCTATTTTCTTTCATTTTTTCTTTTTGGCAATTAAGGAGTAAGCTCAATCTAGTATGTCCAAACCATTTTTAAATTTTGAAGAAACGGGGATTGACTTTAAAACGAAATATAGAGTCGTCACAATCCTTTTTGTTTAGGTGTGATCAGATCACCTAATAAAATATTTTATTTTATTAAAATATTGATTTTGGCTTACGAAATTCAAGAAAACGGGTTCGGGAGTAGGTTACGTACGAGGAAGGATTAGCACCCTTGCAACGCCCAAAATTGGTACCTAATTGATTAATTAATGTCCTAGTGTCGAAAATTTGAAAAGATTTTAAAATACAATCCCATTAAAAAATGTTTGAATAACTCGAGTTGGAATTTAAGATTCACTTGTTCCGAAGGAATAAAATATCATATCCAATACGTTAGTGTCGAAACTATTTTTTTAAAAAAACGAAGTCGACTTGGTTTTGAAAATGAAAACGAAAAAATGGGAGTCGTCACCAATCTTTTTTTATTTAGGTGTTATCGGATCACATGGTAATTCAGTCGTTTTAACAAAAATTTAAATTTATTAAAACGATGATTTTTGGTCTACAAAATTCAAAAAACGGGTTCGGGTGTCGGTTACGCACGAGGAAGGGTTAGCACCCTCGATTCACCCAAAATTGGTACCTAGTTGATTAATTAATGTATTGGTGTCGAAAATTTGAGAACTTTGAAGATTTTAAAAGTACGATCCTTTGTTAAAATATTACTTAATTGAAATTTTTTTGAGAAAATATGTGTTTCAAGTTAATCGAGGAAAAGAATTATGTCCTTAAGTTAGGACACAATATTTTAAATCCCCGAAACGAGAATAAACACCGAAAATTATTTATTTAGAAAGATATTTGATTTTCTCGGTTTTTTTAAAAAGAAATCATACTCCGTAAGTTAGAATACGATTTTTCTTTAATACTGAAGTTATTTATTAAAAATTTTAAACATTCGTATGTTCAATTTTATCGAGAAAATCGAAGCGCCGTGAGTTAGGGAATGTCTTTTCGAAACTCGAAATACGAAATATTAGTAACAATACAATAATAGTAATAAAGTAGAAAAGATAATAATAATGTATTAATAAGAATAATAATATATTAATAATAATAATCATGGAAAATAATAATAATATTAATATTTTAAATAAGATAATAATAATAGTAGATATAATAATAATAATAATAATAATAATAATAATAATAATTTGAAAATCAAATAGCAAAATAATGAAAAATGACTAAATTGAACTTAAAACGAAAGTTTGGGGCAAATTCAAAATAAAAAGAAAGGGGAGGACCTATTCGAACACGCGAATAACATGGAAGGACTAAAAGGCAATAATCTCTTCCCTCCAAAACGCACAGCTCAAAGGGGGGCTAAATTGGAAACGAAATAAATTAAAGGGCCAAAATTAAAATTTAAAAAAAAACTTGATTGCATAGTCATGAAAAAGCGGAAGGGCCAAAAGCGCAAATAACCCTTCCGCTTAAAAACACGCTACCCTAGGCCGGACGAGTCAGGTTGGGTTGAATCGGGTTAGGACAAAACGACGTCGTTTTGAGGCTTATGAGTTTAGGCCAAAATGACGCCGTTTTGATTTATTATTTAAGTCATTTTTTGCAAAAAAAAAAAAATCATTCTATCTTTGTTCTAAAAAAAAAAAACTTCAAGAAAGCTCTAAGCTCTCTCCTCCTCTCTCCAAGTCCGGTCAAGCTCTGGCATCGACTCCACCGTGGACCGCCGGTCGCCGGCGACGACACCACCGTCCACGGTGGCTGGCGAAATAAAAAAGAGCCCTTTTTTATCCCCTTCTCGCATAGAACCTTGTTATGGGGTTATAAACACCGAGATTTCAACCAAAATCGGGCAAAAGTGAGAAAACCTTTCGGTTTCTCTTTCTCCGGCAAATAAGAAGGTGAACCCTGTCCTTTTCTTTTATTTTTTATTAAAAATATGTAAAAAAAATGCTTCGAAAAGAAAAAAGAAGAAATAAAGAAAAAATAAAAACACCTTGGTAGATCTGTTTTTCTTTGCTTTTTGTTGTTTTGTTTTTGAACCTTTTTTTATTATTGATTCTTCGAAAAACCCCTTTTTACATTGATAGATCTTGGCCTTTTATAGCCGAAAATGGATTACATTTGATTTTTTTCTTTCTATTCCTACTGTTATACTGCTTGGGCTGTTGTCTCTGCTTTTTTACTTTCTTTTACAGGTTCAAAAGGTCAACATCAGCAGTGGCAAGTGGTGAGGTGACAATGGTGGTGGCAGCAGGCTAGGGGTGGTGCGGTGCTAGGCTATGGGGGCTAAGGTTTGTTGTTTTCTAAAAATATTATGGGCTAGGGTTAGGTCTTGGGTTTTGTTTGCAATTTGGGCTGTTTGGGATTTGGGTTTTATTGGTTTTTATTGTTTTAGGCCCGGGCAGAATTTGGGCTGTACAGTTAGGATACAACATTTTAAACCCTCAAAACTGAGATCTTGTGATTTTCAAAACATGCAATTAAAAGGAATTTCCAAACACAAAATATTACCTTTTTTTTTAAAGAAGCTTTCAGATAGGAGCCATTATAAAAACGGACTTGAAATACATTTATTTGGTTTGTTTGAAGTAAAGAAAATGAAACGTTCAATTTTAGGCAAATAAGTTGGCAATCTCAATTATAATACAATGCACGGGAATGAAGAACAAAGTAACAAATATGAAAAATATACATGGATAACATATTATACAAATTATCGACAATAATACAAAGATACAAATATGTAGTCAAAATACACCTAATGGTAATAATCTTACAACATACACTATTTAACATTTCTAAATAAAGACTAATGAATAAAAAATCTATTTAAACAATGAAACAAAAAACTTTTAAAAGGTAATGAGCAGTGTTAAAACAAATAATAAAAAGGAAGATAAATTTGAAATTGACATTGTAAAAAACAATTTAAAAGTAAATTATATGTATATAAACTAATGACACATGCAAAAATTTGAAATAAATTATAAAATAAATAAAAATAAAATAAATAAAACATAAAATATAAAGTTCAACATATAAATGAATTTCAAAAAGTATTATAAGAAGAAATTTAAAATTAGTGCGGACAAAACAACTTAAAACTAAAATAAATAAAAATAATATAATTATGTACATAAAAATAATAAAGTATGCCCATATAAGATTTTAAAATGAATAATGTACATGTTAGAAAGTTTTAACATAAATGAATTATATAAATACAACCATATAAAAATATACAAAGGAATAACAATCTATATAATATGAAATCGGTGATCATACAAAATAGTTTGAAGTAAGATTTATTCATCAACAATTAATAATATACATAAAGTGAAAAACTTAGTATAAATAATACATATATAAAAATAATAATGGATAAGAGTGTTAAAAAACAAACTATATAGTAAAATAGGATCTTTAAAAGAAATAAATTATATATAAATAGATTTAAAAGAAAATATAAATATAAAACAACATGAAATTGATAATGTACATAGAATAAAATTAATTTTAATATAAACTATATATATATAAGGGTAATTAAATTAAATATTATACAAAATTTTAAAACTTCATGATATAAAGGAGAGTTTTAAAATAATCACTATATAATTAAACAAATGAAAAATAGACAAAGTAAATTATTAAAGTAATTCAAAATGTATATTTAAATAATTTTTTAAAAGATGAATGCTAAAAAAATGAATTATGCATATTGAAATGAAAAAATACTTAATTGAAAAAAAGTCAAACTAAAATGGGATAATTAATAAATAAAATAAACCATTGAAGCCGAAATAAGGACTAAAGTGCAATGCGCACGAATGTATGAGGACTAAAAATGTAAATGTTTCCGGTCCCAAAACACAGCGCTTAGGCGCAGACTAAGTTGAAACAATGCGCAAATTCCAAGGGTAATTTAAAGGACAAAGAAAATGTAAATAGGGCCTCATTGAATGTCAGTGCAAAAAGGGAAGGAATAATTGCGCAAATACCCCTTCACCGCAGAAACATGCAGATCCTGAGGGCGATCGGGTTGGGTCACGGGTCAGAGGCTCAAAACGGTGTCGTTTTGGCCTCTGTGAACACCCTTTAAAACGGCGCCGTTTTTCTTTACTATTTAAATCAAAACTTTGTTTTAAAATCACTTTAATACCTATTTTCTTCTAAAAAAACCCTAAAACTTTGAAGTTCTCCCATCCCTTTTCTTTCGGCCGAAAGGGCCTCCCTCGGCATTCTTCAACCGCCGCCGTGGCCTATGGCCGGCGTTGCGGAGAATGGGTTTTTAAGCTCCGATTTTGAAGCACTTCTGAAGGTTAAACCCTTGGCAACTAAAAAAGGAGAGGAAAAGAACTCTTGGCCCTTTTGCTGAACCCGATCGCAACGACGAAGAAGGCTCTCCGACGGCACGACCAAGAGGACTCAGGTGAACGGTTCCTTCCCTTTCTTATTGCCTTTCACACCGAAATCAAATAAAAACTCGAAAAATAAAAACAATCGAAAATCACCTTTTTCTCTTTGAATAATTTCTTGGTTTTCTTTCTATTCAAAAAAATCCAGCCCTCTATTTATTACACTCGGTCCTTTTTTAATAGCCGAATAAAGAAAAATAAATAAATAAAAAGAAAATAAAAATCAATTTCCTTAGATCTTTCTGTTTATTTGCTGTCAATTTGCTGTATATTGTTGCTCCCCTCCTTGCTGTTATTCTGTTTCTTTTTACAGGTGCATGGCCCGCTGGAGCAACGACATGGCACTTGGCGTGGGTGTATGGACGTCGCGCGTGGCAGTTGTACGGAGCTGAAGGCTGGGGTTTTGGCTGCGGCACAAGGGGAGAAACCCTAGGGTTTCTGTTTCTAAAATGCCTTGGGCCGTTTGGGCCTTGTATTTTGGGCTAGGTCTTGGGTTAGGTCTAGTTTTATAATATTGGGTCACATTTGTTGTTGGGTCATGGACTATTTTATATTTTGGGTCTGTTGTAACAAAGGGACTTGGACTATTAAAAATTTGGTTTTATTTATTTTATTTATTTTCTGTTGGGCCAAAATTGGCCTATTACATAGTATATATATTAAATATGGTAAAAATAAATCAAGCTTGTGTAGCAGCTCAGGCTTTGCAAATCCCAAATCAAAACGAATACTGTTAATCTATTTTCTATCAATTGTTGAAAATTATCGTCAATAATCTCGGTCTTTTCATCCAAGTTCGGTAAGTTTAGTTGATCCAATTTTTAGAACTCAATTTCTGAAAAAGTGTCGTATCTTGTTAAACTTTCATTTCGAATTCTATCTATCATGATTTTTTTTCCGATTTCTTCCATTAACCTTGCTTAATCTTGAAATCCGTCATTGATTCTTGTGTAATTGTCATTTGAACAACTCAATTCAGGTATGCCAGACAAGGTTTGAACAAGAGGGATGTCGTTCCGTCTTTCGATAATAGGTGGGTGTTCTTTGATAAGAAAATCAAGGCAAAACCGAGTCTAGAACAGACCACACAACCTTCCACACGGGCTCGTGGGCCTTCCATGTGGACCACACAGCCTCTCACACGACCATGTGCCACTGAAACCCTAAAATTTTTGCTTCTCACATGGCTTAGATCCCTCTACACGGTCTGGCCACACGGCCCGAGCCATACCACATGGGCGTCTGACCCACAAGGCTATATGCCTCTGTTTCTTAAATTTTACCCCAAATTTTATGTTTTGTGCAAATTAGACCTTGAGTGGTTCTCGAATTGATTTTAGTGATTTATTTTATTCAATTAAGCCCTTGATTTTAATATTAATGCTAGAATCCATGATGGATTGATTCGATTACTACTACATAAGTATGCTATGTGATTTATACATGCCTTCAATGTCTGAATTGCTGATAAATTTCTATCTTTACTCGTTTTATCGAATTACTGAATGCATGAATGATATGTGATTAAGTACATGTTGTGTATGATTGAATTATTGATAAATTGTGTTACACGTATTATTGAAATATTGATTGTTTGAACAACATGTTTATTGTACTAATAAACCGAATACATGACAAACTTGTCTTCTGCTACTGTTGATAAAAATGCATGTTAAACATGTCTACTATTTCTGTACTGTGTCTTTGTACTTTTTAAATTTTAAAATTTTAGTCCTGGCCGAATGATAGCCATTAAATTCATTAAGTTATGTTATTTTAAAATTCATTAAGTTAAGTTATGTCAACTTGTTATTTCTACATATTATTCATAAAAAAAATCAATTTATGGATTTGGCAATTGTAGTTTGCATTAAAATTAAAACTTCAAAATTTTAAAATATAATAACTAAGAATAATCCAATTGTAAAATATAAACTAAATTTACAACTTTAAGCATAGTACAAAATTAATAATAAAATTTAACTAAATAAATTTAGGTGTTACTATTTAATTAAATTAATATTTTAAAATTCAAAAAGTATAAAAATTAAAATTAATTAAATCCGCAACTTAAACGGATTAATAATAGAATTTGAACTATTTTACAGGGTAAAAAAGAAAGATAAAAAGAAAAACGTGTTGGGGAGGACACTTTCAGCTTGAAAAGACCATGATTTGCTTTCCCTAGAAAAGAAATGGTCTCTATTTAAAATAACACATCAAGACACTTTCAGCCACAGATTTTCAATGACTGAATTTGGACTATTTTAACGGGTAACAAAGAAAAAGGTGTCGAAACTATTTTTTATTTTAGAAAAAAAACGAGGATGAACTTTTAAAATAAAATGTGGAGTCGCCATCAATCTTTTTGTTTAGGTGTGATTGGATCACTTAATAAAATATTTTATTCTATTTAAATCAATTTTGATCTACGTAAATTTAAAAAATAGGTTTGGGAGTCGGTTACGTATGAGGAAGGGTTAACATCCTCATCACACTCAAAATTGGTACCAAATTGATTAAGTGTTGCCCTTATGTCTAAAATTTTTTAAAAAAAATTGAAATATGATTCATTTTAAAACATTTGAATAGCTCATTTGAATAGCTCAGGTTAGTCTTCAAAATTCTCTTGTCTCAAAAGAATACAGCATCACATCTAGTACGATAGGACACGATCCTTTATACCTTTGAAAACACGATTATTTTTTGACTTCCAAAAGCTCAATCGTTGAAATTTACAAAAGGATGTCCAATTATTTAATCCAACGAAAAACTGAAACCCAGCACGATAGGGCACTGTTTTTCGAATTCCCAAACATTGAACATTGCCTTATTTTAAAATTTTTTAAGTAAACAATTATAAACTAGCTCAAAACGCACTGATTTCACTTGAAATAAAAACGAGACGGCTAATATCAATCAAAACATTAAAATTTGAATCACAATGCAATAATATAGAAAAATCAAAGTTACAAACATGGATTAATATACATAGATGAAATATTATACAAGTGAACAAAAAGAACAAATTAACATGCACACAATAGCAATGAGCTCACATCCAAGAAACAAATTAGAAGAAAATATAACAAGTTTGAACATAAATGAACAAAAATTTAAATAATAGTACAAAAGATTAATAAACAATATAAAACAATAATACATGAAATAACATAAAAACTAAAACAACACATAACATACAAAACAATATGGAAACAACTTGAAAACTATTAAATATATAAAAATTTGCAAATGAATAACACATGATAGGGTTTGAAATGATTTACATATATAAAAACAAAACTAAGAATATGTAAACGACTATTAAAATAAATATTGTGAAAGAAAAAATTGGAGTTAATAACATACAAAAATATTTAAAAACAAAACATATATATTTAAAGGTGATAATATACATACAATAATAAAAAAATCAATAAAAAATATATAATGAAGATATAATGAAATAACAAAGAATAAACAATATACATGAAAGAATAACAAACCAATATATAATAAAACTATATATATATATATATATATAATAATCTTAAATAACAAAGAAATAATAAAATATGTTTTTAAAGAATAAACTATATACATAATAAATTTAAAAGAGATACAAATAAATAGATCTAAAAGAAATTATATAAATAAAATAACATAGAATTAATAATGTTTATAAAATAAAACTAATTTTAATATAAATTATATATATAGGTAATTTAAATTAAATATTGTACAAAATTTTAAAACAATATGATATATAAAAGGTGATTTTAAAATAATACTTTTATAATAAAAACAAAGTAATTTATCAAAGTAATTTAAAATGTATAAAAAAATTAAGAGATGAATGCTAAATGAATATAAAAAATAATGAATTATACAAATTGAAATGAAAAAAAACTTAATTGAAATAAAATTAAACTAACAGAGATAATTAATAAATAAAATAAATTAATGAAACTGACATAAGGACCAAAATGCAAGGCGCATGAATGCACAAGGGCTAAAAGTGAAATGTTCCCAACCCAAAAAAAAACAGCACTCAGGCACGGACTAAATTAGAATGGCGTGCAAACGTCTGGACAAAGATGAAAGAAATAGAATAGGATTAAATTAAAGGTGGCGTAACTTGGAGGGATTGGCCACGAAAATTACCCATTTAAGGTGTTAATGCGCAGATCCAGCGTATGGATCAGTCAACGCATGGGTTTTTCTTTCCCCCCCCTTAATTACGCCGATTTAAAATTTAATATAACTTTTATTATACATATATATTTTAAAAGCTTACAAAACCACTTTTCTAAGCAAAACCCCCAAAATTCTTAACCCTTTCAGCTAGGGTTTCAATCAACAAGCTTGCAGCAGCCGAACCACCACCAGATCCGGTGGCCGACAGCGCGCAGACGATGGCATGAACTTGCCAACGACAGAGAACTTTTACTATGCCCGTGGAGATTTGGTAAGTATATTCTCCCTCTTTTTCTTCTTTATAAAAAAAACTTCAAATCCTATATTTTTTCAAAAAAAAAAAAAAAAAACGAAGCGAGATTCAAAGAATGAAAAGGATTTCAACACCATTCGACCCTTGCCCGACCCTCCATGCTTCTGAGGTGTTTGGGCTCTCATCAGCATCGATTTAGGTAACCTTTTTCAATTTTCCATGCTAAAATTCTAAACAAATAAAAAGGGGAAAAAAAACTTAAAAGAAAGGAAACGAAATTTAAAATCACCTCTTGATATTTTTTTTGATTGCCTTTTCTGGTATTCAGTATCCGTAAAATTTACACTGATTCTCTTGGCCTTTTATAGCCGAAAAAATGAAATGAAATTACAACCCCATTTTCCTCTATATTTTTCTGCTTGCTGTGATTTGCTGTACATTGTTGCTGATTTCTTCTCGTTGATTCGAATGACGTGGAAATAGTTGTACAGAGGAAACCAGGCACGGGAGTCGCAGCACGGGAGAAATTTTTTTTCCAGAAACCCAAATATGATAGGTTATTTGGGCTAGTCCTGAAATTGGGCAACTGGGTCCATGCTAGAATTGGACTATTGAGTCCATGCATTTAGGTTAAGGTTATTGGGCCAGTGGGTTTGTGGTAATAGACTTTGGACTAAAAAAATTATTATTTTGGCTTTTTATTTTAATTTATTTTTGGTTTATTTATTTCTTGTTTTTTTATTCTAACGGGCCCGGGCGAAATGGGCTTATTACAAGAGGGAAAAAAAAAAGTTGTTGGAGAGGACGGCTAGTCGAGAAAACAGAGTAGTGAACAATCTTAGTTGAGAAAACACTTGAAATGAACTGGTCTCTATTGCTACAGCTGCCTTTTGTCACCTTCTCCTATTTCAGACGTGTTAAAACATTGTCATCGTAAATTACGCATCGAGGCAATTTCAGCCACAAAGTTTCAATAATTGAATTTGGACTATTTTAAAGGGTAACAAAGAAAGAGAGAAGAGATGGTGTTGGAGAGGACGGATGGTCGAGAAAACAGAGTAGGGAACAATCTGAGATGAGAAAGCAGTTTCAAGTGTTGAATGAATGGCTATCTCAATAGCTTATTGGAATTAAACTACAATAAAAAATAACAATTTCCATTTATATAGTGAATGTTAGTTGTGTTACAATTTAGATTTATTTGATTTTTTTTAACAGTATAAAACTAAATTGATTCATCTAATAATAAATGAAATAATTTTATCCAATTATATTTTCCTTTAAAACCACGTGAAGGCGCTGTAATTGCTGATTAGCGACTTTAGTTAGTAAAACATTCTCTTTTATTTCCCTTAAAAGATATGCAGTAAGATGAAAAACCTCAAAGCATGGTGCCTTTAAATAGAAGCTAATCATAAAAGCATTTGGATCACACAAAACTCTAAACAGCTTTTGCCATACTAAACAAAATGTCTTCTCCAATTTCTACAAAATTTGCCCCATCTCAAGATGGTAACACCGCCAAGGAAAATCGTCATTTGGCCAATTTAAACCTAGCTTTTGGGGGAACATTTTCCGTTCTTCTCCTTCTCAAATGGTATGATCGGACGTATGATAATCATTTTTATTTTGTGCTTGTTTGACATTATTATTTAGATTTGATGTAAGTGCTAATATGTATTTCATACAGATGTATTTAATTTTTAAAACAATTTTCATAATTGATATAAAAATAGAAATTCAACTTGCTATTTCTATATATTACTCGAAAAAAATTGATTTATGGATTTTACAATTGTAGCTTGCATTAAAAGTAAAACTTTGAAATTTAAGAAATATAACAACTAAGAATGATTCAATTTGAGAATATAGATTAAATCTATAATTTTACACAAAGTACAAGACTAATAATGATTTTCACCAAACAACGGTAATCGTTACTATTTAATCAAGATTAAGATTTTAAATTTTAAAAAGTATAAAACTAAAATTAACTGAATTTACAACTTATGTAAAATACAAGGATGAATAATTGAATTTCAACTATTTTATAAGGTAACAAAGAAAGAGAAAAGAAAAACGTATAATGTAGATATTTGTATTGGTGTATTTTAATGTATCATTTTGGATTTATTTTTAAAAAAATTAACAATTCTATGACTTAAATAAAAATTTCTAAATAATTCAATAACTTAAATGGAAACTTTCGAATAATTCAAGGATCAAATTTTAAATGACCGAAATGAAAAACTACTCATAATTTAATGATAATGCGCGGTGTTGTTGTTGATATAATAACCTTCAAGTGTTTGTGGATTGAAATTAGATACGCAACGTAAGGTGGCAATGATTCCTCGAATTTGGAAGGTGATGTTGGATTACTAACGTTGTATTAAGCCATTTCAATGTAATATTTAGGATTTATCGTTATTTTTAAAAAATTGATATTTATAATATTTATAAATATTAAATAATGAGAATAAATAAATTTTAAAAGATAAAATACTTATAAATTATATAAAATTATTTAATAAACTTCATTAATACAACTCATCATGAATTAAACTCGAAATGATTAAGTAAAGAAATTATTTTATAAATTAGACAATAAAATCATCTCAAGTTACCATATTATTCAGCAAATCTAAAATAAATAATAAAAATATTTATATTTATATTTATATTTTAGCAGTCATTTTTCTTGTATACATGCCAATACATCATATTTCAATCAGTACAAACAAAATCAACTAGATACCTTAAATTTCGTGTTTTTGCTTGACTTTATGAGCGAGGACTTAGTGCGGCCTGTTTGGGGTTTTTCTTTGATCTTTGTCTAAGCCTTGGTATTTTAAAAGTTAAAATCTGATATTAGTTTATGCATTATATGTAAATTGTGAATTTTGTCTCTGTATTTTAATTTAATTATTTTTATCTTTGTACTTTTAAATTTTAAAATTTTAGTCATGGTCGAATGGTAGTTATAAATTCATTAAGTTAAGTTATGTTATTTTCAAACTTTGATACAACAAACTTATTATCTCATATGTAACATCATTCAACTTGCTATTTCTACATATTACTCATAAAAAATCAACTTATGGATTTGGTAATTGTAGGTTGCATTAAAATTAAAACTTGGAAATTTAAAAATATAAGATCAAAGAATAATTCATTTGGAGAAAATAAACTAAATTTACAACCTTACGCATAGTACAAAACTAATAGCATAATTTATATTTATATTTAGCATTCATTTCTCTTATATCAACTAATACATCATATTTCAATTAGTATAAACAAAATCAACCAATAATATCAATAGATTCATTAAATTTCATGTAGATTCTTCTTTTTGATCGATCAATCAAAACCCCTTCCCAAAATGTATAAGCTTCTTCCAAAGCATACGGCTTTCTGGATGTAGATGATGATATCTATACAAATGGATTCATATAATTCTTGTATATTCTGTACAATGAAGTACCACATGAGTGAATATATAGGAATCCAAATTTGTCGAACCACTCATGTTATGATATTCTACATCCTAGGTCATGTAGCATTCAGACTGAATGACTCTATGAAATTACGTCAATACCTCCACATATTATGGGCAACGTAGGAGACATCTCTATTTTTCTCCGGGGAATCTTTAGAATTAACACTGCTTGGCTTTCAGTTCGCATCTAACCATCAAATGAAATGTGAATAATTCGTCCTCCTCTCTTTGAAACAAGGGGTGCTCTGGTTCTGTCGGAGCTTGAAATAATTTTGTCTTCTCCATATTAGTATATTTCTAGAGTCAATAATTTTATATGAGGAACTACTGAACTTAATCACTTGCTGCCGTTACTCTTCAATTTTCTGTTGAGGTCTATCTTGTAGAGGTACTCAAATTGGATCAGTGATCGAGTTTCGTCGTAAACCTAATTAGTTCCTTCCAATTACGTAAATCAATAGTTCAAACCGCACTCAAAGGTAGGGCATTTCCCATTTTTATAGGAACTTCTGTGCAAAATTTAACAAAACAGGACCATTTAATTAGGATTAAGATTTCAAAATTCGAAAATTATAAAAACTGAAATTAATTAAATCTGCAACTTAAGCAAAGTATAAGGATTTATAATAGAATTTGAACTATTTTACAGGGTAACAAAGAAGAAAAAACGTGTTGGGGAGGACACTTTCAGCTTGAAAAGACCATGATTTTCTTTCCCTAGAAAATAACTGGTCTCTATTTTAAATTACACATCGAGACACTTTCAGCCACAGATTTTCAATGACTGAATTTGGACTATTTTAAAGGGTAACAAAGAAAGAGGGAAAAAAAAAAAAAAGGTGTTGGAGAGGACGGTTAGTCGAGAAAACATAGTAGGGAACAATCATTTAGTTGAGGAAACACTTGAAATGAACTGGTCTCTATTGCTACAGCTGCCTTTTGTCACCTTCTCCTACTTTCAGACGTGTTAAAAAGTTGTCATAGTAAATAACGCATTGAGACACTTTCAGCCACAAAGTTTCAATAATTGAATTTGGACTATTTTAAAGGGTAACAAAGAAAGAGAGAAAAAATGGTGTTGGAGAGGACGGATGGTCGAGAAAACAGAGTAGGGAACAATCTGAGTTGAGAAAACAGTTTCAAGTGTTGAATGAATGGTGTCTATAAATAGAAGCTACTCATAAAAGCATTAGGATCACACAAAACTCAAAACAGCTTTTACCATACTAAACAAAATGTCTTCTCCAATTTCTACAAATCTTGTTCCATCTCAACATGGTAACACCTCCAAGGAAAATCGTCATTTGGCCAATTTTGAACCTAGCTTTTGGGGGGACATTTTCCTCTCTTCTCCTTCTCAAATAGTATGTTCAGAAGTATGATAATCACTTTTAATTTGTGTTTGTGTGACATTATTATTTAGATTTGATGTAAGTGCTAATATGTGTTTCATACAAATGTATTCAATTTTTTAAAACTATTTTCGTAATTGAAAAGTACATTTATTCTCATTTCAATGTGTCGGATACATGCAGGTGAATAATTTAAAATTAATATAAAGCTTTACATGTGAATAGGATATGGATGCTGGAACTCAACAAGAGTACGAAGAATTGAAGCAAGAAGTAAGGAGAATGTTGGTGGCAAATATGGATAAATCGTCCCAAAAGTTGCATATAATTGATGCAGTCCAGCGCTTAGGTGTGGCTTACCATTTCGAGAAAGAGATAGAAGAGGCCTCGGAAATTATATACCATCATCATTGCAATCATAGTGAGATTGATGGTGATGATCTTTACACTACTGCTGTTCGATTTCGCCTACTAAGAGAGCATGGTTTCGATGTTCATTGTGGTATGATTTAGTTTTTTGAAACCAAATGTGGTCACAAAAAAAAAGTATTTTTGATTATTTTAAAATTAAAAATTTAGTCTCTATGTTTTAATTTTGAGACATTAAGTCCCTGTATTTTTATTTAAAAAGCTTTGTCCTTTCATCTAATTTTGTTATGAAAGTTAATGGTGTCAAAGGTAAAGTAATTTTTAGACCTAAAAAATTATAAATGTTGAGGGCTAAAATAATTATTTTACCTTTAATACTTTAATGGTAAAATTAGATGGAGACACGAAGCTTTTAAATAAAAAAATACAAGGATTCAATATCATAAAATTAAAGTATAAAGATTAATTACTCGATAGCCATGTAACTAAAAAAATACTCGATAGCCATGTAACTTTAAAAAAAAAATGTAGTAATAAACTTGAATTTAACAAAATAATTTTAATAGTATCATCAATTGAACCTAAATTTTAAAATATGAAAAGTAGAGAAACTAAATTCTTAGAAATAAAAGGATAGAGACTAAATTAGAAGTTCATGAAAAGTATAAGGACTTATGACATATTTTAACCAAAAAATATTATATGCGATTAGATTTTAACCTATTTTTTAACATTATTCTCATTATAGGTTCATATCATATCGGCTCTTTTTGATAAAATACCTAGAACTATCCATAATCCTTTTCCAACCCCTAAATAGGAGAATACTACACTTCATTGTACTCAAACCCACGTCTTACCTTGACAACAATGCAAGATAAAGACATGGTAGCTGTCTAACCACACTATCGAGGTTTTAAATCTACCCATAGTGGACAAACAGGTCACTTGTCTTTAATCAAATACATGTTTTATTTAATATTTATTTTATATCAAAATTTTATTTTAATATAATCAATTGATTGATCGGTTTAATTATTTCAATCAATAATTAGATTGAGTCAACTTATATATTTTAAATATTGGATTATATGAAGTAATTGAGCTAAGTACTAGTTTTAAAGTTATTCTACTCTTAAATGAACCAATTTTATTATTGAATACAAATTTGGTTTCGGTAGATCCAAATTTGCAAAATCCTTTTAATAAAATTATAATCAAATTAAAAGGTGATTAGATTTTGAAATCCAAATCCTTCCATAAATCATTTTTAAATTTGTAAATTGCGACTTAGAAAATAATATCTCAAAATTGTTTGATGATTAAGCAGAGACATTTAACAAATTCAAATTCAAAGATGAGAAAGGAAATTTCAAAGAATCTTTAATTGGTGATGTAAAAGGCATGCTAGAATTGTATGAAGCTGCACACTTTCAACTACATGGGGAAAATATATTAGAAGAAGCCCTTTCCTTCACTACATTTCATCTGAAGTTGGCAGAAAGTACGGTAGACTATCCTCTCTCCACACCAATTGCTACTGCTCTAAAGCGACCCCTTTCACAAGAGCTTGCCGAGGTTGATTGCTAGGAGCTACATTTCCATATATGAAGGATACGATACCCAAGATGAAAATTTAATGAAATTTGCAAATTTACATTTCAAAATCTTACAACATTTACACAAGAAGGAGATAAACAAGATAAACAGGTAACCGATAGTGGTAAAGATTTCCATAAGTCAAGTCAAATAAAACTCTTATTCATAGCCTAGCCAATACACATATCTACTTAATAATATATATATATATATATATATATATATATGTATCATAATTTCTTCTTCTTTCTTATTTTAGGTGGTGGAAAGGGTTAGATGTTGCGACCAATTTTCCTTTTATAAGGGATAGATTTGTGGAATGTTATTTTTGGATGTTGGGTGTATACTTTGAACCCCACTATGCCATTACTAGAACTTTTGTTACCAAAGTGATATGCCTCCTATCAATTTTGGATGATATTTATGATGCATATGGCACATATGAAGAACTTAAAATCTTTACAAAAGCAATTCAAAGGTCATTGAAAACATATATCCACCTTTACTTCAAATCATTAGAAGTAAATGTTTTTTATTGAATAATAGAGAGAATCGACCATTTGAATGGATGATATATTGTAGGTGGGATACCAAAGACTACATGAAGTTGTGGTATAGTGAAGCCTTAAATATTTATAAAGATATGGAAGATTTGATGTCCAAAGGAGGAAAATCATATCGTGTCCAACTCGCAATAGAAGCAGTATATATGATCTTTACCTTTTTTTTCTTGAAAAAAAATTCTTATTTTGCAATCTTAATCAGCTACATTAGTTGGTTTTTGCTAACTTTTTGTTTCTTTGTTTGTTAATAGATGAAACGACAATGTCAAGCTTTCTCTGTTGAGGCCAAATGGTTGCATGAAAATTACATACCAACAATGGAGGAGTATATGCCGATTGCATTAGTTTCTTGTGGTTATTTGCATCTTACGATTTCATCTTTTGTTGGAATGGAAGATAACATAACAAAAGAGACATTCAATTGGGCATTTAATGACCCTAAGATTATCAGAGCTTCAAGCAGTATTTGTAGTCTGATGAGTGATATTGTTGGCCACAAGGAATAATAATTTATTTGTTTATTTTTATTATCTGACACAATTCTACATTAGCTCAAATAAATTTATGTTTATTGTAGGTTGAGAAAGAGAGAGGACATGTTTCCTCAGCAGTGGAGTGTCACATGAAACAATACAGGGTGTCAATGGAAGAGGCATACGATGTGTTATACGAACAAATAAACAATGCATGGAAAGATATAAATGAAGAGTTCTTGAAACCAACAGCAGCACCAACATCAGCTCTTAATCGAATTCTAAACCTTGCAAGGGTCATTGATCTCCTTTACAAGGGCGAAGATGCTTATACGCAAGTTGGTGAGTCAGCAAAAACTAGCATCACTGCCTTGCTGATTGATAGAAAACTTATCAAAATCTATTCTTATCTTTTCAACTAGCTTAATACAGACTTATATACAAACAAAACCTCAACTGCTACTAACAATTATACCAACTTTATACCAATATGATAACTGCCTAACAACTCAGCTAGTTACACATTAATCACATGTATTATTTAGATATTATAACATTCACCCAGTTTCTTCAAGCGGAATGACCCGAAGTAACTGACGAAAACGGGTAAACAACGACGCAGACAACGGTTTAGTGAGAATATCGGCCACTTGATCACAGCCAGGCACTTCGCCAACAATCAACTCTCCATTTGCCACCTTTTCGCGAACAAAGAACAAATCAAGTTCTACATGTTTGAACTTGGAGTGCAGAACAGGGTTAGCTGCAACTGCTACCGCACTCGAATTATCACACCACACTGTCGGAATATCAGCTGATGGTAGTTTTAATTCTGTTAACAGAGAGACTAGCCAAGCAACATCACTGGTGGCAGCTGCTAGACTACGATATTCAGCTTCTGCCGTAGATCGAGAGACAACTTGTTGTTTCTTAGAGCACCAAGAGACAGGTGTGTGGCCAAAATAGACACAGTAGCCTGTAGTAGACTGACGGTCATCAAAGTCAAGACCCCAATTCGCATCAGCATAACCAACCAAAGACAAACGCTCAGACCGGTGAAAAACCAAACCATGAGAAAGAGTACCACGTAAATACCGAAGAATACGCTTCAACGCGACCATGTGAAGATTAGTGGGTGCATGCATAAATTGACACACCCGATTAACAGCATAAGCAATATCAGGTCGAGTTAAAACAATATACTTGTAACACCCCGTACCCGAGACCGTGGCCGGAGTCGGACACGAGGAGTTAACGGGCTTAATCCACTCATTTTCACAGTCCATTTGAAAATTTTCCAGACAGCTGGCTAACTGCGTCACTGTCACCTTAAAAATCATAACTTGAGTTCCACAATTCAAAAATCAGTTTCGTAATTTTTCCCTGAAACTAGACTCATATATCCATCCACAATTGTTTTTCTATAATTTTTGGTCAAGCCAATTAGTACAGTTTATTAGTTAAAGTCTCCCCTGTTACAGGGTGCGACTACACTGACCTTCATGCATTACGACTTGGATATCTCCCTGTACAGGGCTTCAATACTGATGCCGTTTGTTTCTATAGAAACTAGACTCACAAATGAATCTATACATATATGGCATGACTTCTAAATGTCTCTGGTTAATTTATAATGAATTTCCAAAGTCAGATCAGGGGATCCAGAAGCCATTCTGGCCCTATCTCACGAAAACTTTAACATCTCATAATATACTGTTCATATGAACGTTTCGTTACTATCCTATGAAAATAGATTCATCAGGGTTCGATTACATAATTTATTCACTATTTAATTCCATTCCTACTATTTTTAGTGATTTTTCACATCCACATCACTGCTGCTGCCAGCATCTATTTTTAAGGTAAACTTTACCTATTTCATGATCCTCCATGGATCAACTAGAGTTTGTCATACATATACCAAAAGTGATCATGAATAACCATTCCCATAGCTAACCGTTACCAACATTTCCATACCTCTCGACGGACAACATACAAAACGATTATAATGCTATGATCAAGGTATATTTAAGCCATTTTCGCAAGGCTATCAAAATTTACACAAAACCGAAGGGTACATGATCAACAACAAAAGGGTAGTCCTATACATGCCATTTCAAAGTTCAACCAAAAGTATACCAAAAGGAGTTTTGATAGTGTGGGTGACTTCGACTTCAAAATCCCGAGTCCGATAGCTGAAGAACCAAAATCTATAAAACAGAAAATCAAAGAAACGGAGTAAGCATTAAATGCTTAGTAAGTTTTGAGCAGAGAATTTAAGTACAACTGAAGTATAGCATTCATATAACTAAACGGATGATTCCATATATACATATTCTCAAATCATTCCTACTTCACATTCCAACCCCTATATTCATACATAAGGGATTATTTTAGCCAAATATCGGAAACTCATTACTCGACTGAGCGAATATTATTCGAAGGGAATCAACTATTCCAATGCACATACGAAACATACCTCATTGTTGGGATTTTACAAGCGTATTAACTGAAATTTTACAGCAAGATTTCTCATTCCCAAATCACGTACCTTCAGAATTTAACCGGATATAGCTACTCGTTCAAACGCCTTCGGGACATAGCCCGGTTATAGTAACTTGCATAAATGCCTTCGGGACTTAACCCGGATTTAATAACTCGCATAAATGCCTTCGGGACTTAACCCGGATTTAGTAACTCGCACAAATGCCTTCGGGCTTAGCCTGGGATTAGTAACTCGCACAAATGCCTTCGGATCTTAGTCCGGATATAGTCACTTAGCACAAAGCCTTCGGGACTTAGCCCGGACATCATTCGAAAACCATGCACATTTATCAATAAATCATGACACATCCGTATTTCATTTTCATTAGCAAAGCTCAAACACAAGACGCTTATCACACTTGCAATTTCGGCTCATTAGCCACATACAAAGAACATGATCTAATCAAATCATAATCTAAGTTCCATTACTCGAAAACTTACCTCGGATGTTGTCGAACGGCTTCAACGGCTATTCAATCACTTTTTCCTTCCCTTTATCCAACTTTGTTCCTCTAGGCTCTTGAGCTAGTTCACACAAGTTTAACTTATTAAAGTCTCATTATGCTAGCTTATGGTCGAATATGACAAGAAATTTAATAGGTCATATAGCCACCTTCTAGCTCAAATACACAATGGTCATACGCATTTTTAATCACCTTAAGCAATTTAATACAATTCATTCGAACATCAAAAGAGAAGCTCAAGGTACTTAGCCCATATATACATTAGACATTAAAGTCCCATATGTACGAAATCACGAATCGAATTCAACATATTAGCTAATATTCCCCTTAGCCGAATTTTCTAAGTCAAGATAAAGCCATCAATATGCTTACCTATGGCCGAACATACACATCAATGCTAAGGCCGATTGCAACACTTAATACATTCAACAAGTATGGTCACTTGTATTGACTAAACACCATTTTGTTTCAAGTCCAAAACTTGGCTAATATACATATATACACTATTAAAGCATCTTCTCCCTTTCCATCAATTCAATACATGCATTACTCATTAATATACAAAATTTATATTCGGCCTTGGCACACAACTTGCTAGCCGATTCTTCTCCATCTAGCAACTAATGCACATATGTGCTCATTTGTTAGACTCTACTTCATCTAACAACAACCATATTTCCCTTCTACTTCTTACCATAGCCTAATGCATCACAACACCATACCATTTCAATGTCTCACTCAAAAATGCTAAAAAGAAGATTCAAGAGTCATCAATCCACCATCACATGCATCATTACAAAGCTTCACTTTTAGCATGCAAATGACATCAACACAAATCCACCTTAGCCGAATATCATATCCATGACATAGTAAAGATTTGAACCATGGGCTAGTTAGAACTCAAACTAACAACTAAAAACATGCATGAATCTCATGGACAACATCAAACATACCTTAGTCTAGTAAACCACCATAGCCGATTTTCTCAAGCTCTTCCCCCTACCTCTCTTTCTTCTATTCGGCCAAGAACAACCAAAGAATGAAGCCTTTTTTTTTGTTTTCTTTCTTCCATTCACGGCAAAAGGGGGGCATGGATGAGACCATTTTTTTTTGTTCATCACTCCTCCCTTTCATTATTTAATTACCATGCTCATTATTTTATTTTTCCTAACATACATCACTAACATAACATGTTTGTGACATGTTTCCACCTATAGCATGGCCGGCCACTATGCTTTAATTTGGCTAATTTGACATGCAAGGACAAGCACTTTCCCACATATATTAATAGGCCACTTGAACACTTGCCTAGCATATTTCTAAATTGTCTCACATAAGTCCTTACTAATAAATTTCACATACACTGACCAAATTAAAGTATGGAACTATCACACAAGCATTTACGCACATCATAAACACAGAATATAACCTTTAATTATTTATAAGACTCGGTTTCGTGGTCCCGAAACCACTTTTCGACTAGGGTCAATTTAGGGCTGTCACAATACTGAAGAGCACCAGCAATACTACGATATTCAGTTGGATCATCAAGACATTCACCCTCATCCTTGGATAGCAGAGACGAGCTGACCATCGGGGTATGAACATTTTTGGCACTAGACATAGAACTTCGTTCAAGAAGATCCCGAATGTACTTGCGCTGACATAAATGAAGACTGCCGGAGGAACCACGACTAACCTCAATTCCCAGAAAATAATGGAGATCACCCATATCCTTGAGAGCAAACTTGTGGTGTAGCTGTTGAACAAAACAATCGATGTCGTCAGACGAATTGCCAGTGATAACAATATCATCCACATAAACAAGAACATACAGAGTGGAGTCAGAAGAAGATCGAACAAACAACGAGGCATCAGATTTTGATAGCATAAACCCAGTAGAAACAAGAAACTGTTTTAACTTGTCAAACCAGGCACGAGGGGCTTGTCGTAGGCCATATAAAGCTTTAGTCAGATGACAGACCAATTTTTCACCAGTTGAACTATGTTGCTCAAACCCCGGAGGTTGCTACATATACACATCATCAGTCAGATCACCATTCAGAAAGGCATTATTGACATCAACTTGCCGGAGAGGCCATCCTTGGGTCACGGCAATAGACAGAATGACTCTAATGGTAGCAGGTTTAACGATCGGACTGAACGTCTCTGTAAAATCACAGCCTGGGACCTGCGAACAACCTTTGGCCACCAACCGTGCCTTCCGGCGATTAATCGTCCCGTCAGGATTCTTCTTTATCTTAAACAACCACTTGCAACCAATCGCCTTCCGTCCCGGAGGGAGAGAACAGAGCTCCCAGGTGGAATTGGCTATTAATGCATCAAACTCAGCTTGAACAGCTACACGCCAGTCTGGATGGACAAGAGCTTCCTCAATAGACCTGGGTTTAACCTCAACGTTATCGACACAAAAAACTTTAGGTTTAAAAACACCAGCCTTAGATCGAGTCACCATGGCATGAGTATTGGTGGTAGGAACAGTAACACGCTCAGAAGAACGAACCTCAGTAGGAATAGTCCTTGAGTTATCGAACAAATCCCCAGAAAGCTGTGGAGAATCACTTCTCATACCAGAAGAAGCATGCGAATCAAAGGCACCAGGATTACTAATCGAAACCCTAGGCGTAGGCAAATAACACACACGAGTATCCCTAGTGACAAAAGACCGCACAACAGGAACCTGTGAAGTAGTACGCAGACAAGACTACTCACTAGTAGAAGACGTACGCGAAAACAAAAATTGATTTTCATCAAAAACAACATGTCTAGAGACAATTACCTTCCCATCTAGCGTTAGACAAAAATAACCTTTATGACGCGCACTATACCCCAGAAACGTAGATGGTTGTGAACGAAACTCAAGTTTGTGTTTAGTAAACGGGCGTAGATACGAAAAACAACAGCAACCAAAAACTCGTAGATGATCATAAGTCGGTTCGTAACCAAACAAAATCTGGTATGGGGAGCGTCCTTTTAACACCAGAGTGGGTAAGCGATTAATAAGATGCACTGCATTATAAAATGCATAACCCCAGTACTGCATTGGCAATTGAGCTTGAGCCAGAAGAGTAAGACCAGTTTCCACAATATGTCTGTGTTTACGTTCAGCAACACCATTTTACTCAGAAGTATGAGGGCAGGAAACAAGATGAAGAATCCCGTGACGAGCGAGAACAGATGAGAAGGCACGAAACTCACCACCTCAATCACTTTGAAATTTCTTAATGCACTTCCCAAATTGAGTGTGAACCATCCTTTGAAACTGACCAAAACACTCTACTGCCTGAGATTTGCGGCTTATCAAATAAACCCAGGTAAAACGACTAGTCATTTCAATGAAAGAAACATAATATAAATTCCCTTCACACGGAACAGCAGTTGGACCCCACAAATCAGAAACAACCAATTCAAACAGATCATCATACTCAGTATTAGAATGAAAAAATGGCAACTTATGAGATTTTCCTTGTTGGCATGCTACACAAATGTTATCAAGATGACATTTATTGACAGCAATCTGACATTTATCAAGAACAGCTTTGACAATAGTAGAAGCAGGATGTCCTAGTCTTTTATGTTACAAAGTAAAAACATCATCAGCCGAGGAAGAACCAGCCGAGGAAGAACCTTGAACAACTGTACTATGAACAGACGGGGGCAAAACAGTCGAGCTTGCTGAGAATTGATAGAGCCCATCACGAACTTGGCCCCGCATTAAGGTTTCCTGTGTCTGGATGTCCTTAATCACACAATACGAGGGGTGAAATTCAAAAAATACATTGTTATCTGTAGCAAACTTAGAGACAGACAATAAATTTCTTCGAATACTGGGTACACACAGCACATTCGACAGATCCAGTAATTTCGTCTCCGTAGGAATAGTTGTACTTCCAATGGAGGAAATGTTAGTAGAGACTCCATTACCCATTAAAAGAGAAGAATTACCTGTATACAGAGTGGAGCAATGTAAATCCGAAGCATTTCGGCACACGTGATGAGTGGCCCCCGAATCTGGACACCAAGACGTGTCACCTAAGAGAACAAATGAATCATTAGACTGAAAACTAGAATCATATACTGTAGTATCAGAATAACCTGACGCATGTAGCTCAGGAAGCCTGGGAGGAACCCCTACAAACTGAGACGAATCATAAGGAGACGAGTCAACACTGAAAACACGAGCATGGGGTTTTGTTCGCCACGGAGCCTCATGAACAGTCTGCCAAGGCCTATCAACCCCAACACAATTAGTAGAAGGCCCAGGCAAAATATTGCTATCAGTTGGTCTAGACCGCACTGATCCACTAAGACCACGGGTCCGAGACACCACATTACCCAACGGTAGGCCCAATGAATCATCACCAACATGCGGGCCCATAGCAGGCCGTCCAACGTCAACCTCACGTCCATAAAATGCAAGATTAAATTTTGGATCAGCATTATTATACTGTCCATGTCCATGTCCATTTATCATAAATGGGTTAGCTGCATGCAGCCCACGTGGAGCATAATTATCCAGCACAAAATTCGGCCAAGTATAAGGCCTCCAATTTTGACCTTGAATGCCCCAATTTTGACCGAAAGCATTGTCCCCAAGTCTATCACCACGCGCCCATTCGTTCCCATTTTGTCCAGGAGGAAAACCGCCTCGTCGGGCCGCCGGTGGTTCAAGGGGTGACGACTCATCACGATTATATCTATAGTAGCACCACTGTGCAAGGTGGCCATAGCGGCTGCAAATCTGACATTGAACACGTGGACGAAAGGGGCGTCCACGACCACGAACAGTAGACCGTCCTCCACGAAACGAGCCAGTCGTCGTCTGATCTGCCGACGGAAGCAGAGGTCCTTCCACAACATTCGCAGCCATTAACACATCGTGAGTGGTCCAAAGTTGACGAGCTTCACATTCCAGCAAAGCATCGACAATGCGTTGAAATGGTAACGAGCCTGGCGAAAGAGAGACAGAGGAGACAATCGCATCAAAATCAGAGGGGAGGCCAGCAAGAAGGACCGCAGTCCATTCGGTCTCCGAGATCTGAGATCCAGAAGCTGCAAGAAGGGCTCACAGGTTCGTGATTTTATTAACATAAGATCTGATAGAAAGGCTACCTTTTTGAAGAGAATGCAGTTCATGACGCAGGTGAGACTGCTTTGTGCTGGAATCGGCTGCAAAGAGGTTATTTGCCATGAGCCAGACATCACGAGAGGTTCGAACCTCTGTGAAGAAGGACAAGAACCGAGAACTGATCGTAGATAAGAGCCAGGAGGTAAGCAGACTGTCTTGCTGATCAAACGCCAAGGCGGACGGATTGTCTACAAGACGGTCATCGGAAGATTGAATGAATCGCGCTGGAGCCATTAACGATCCATCAAGGAGACCAAACAAACAGTAGCCACGAAGAATGAGCTGGATCTGTTGTTGCCACTGAACGAATGAGTTGTCATCAAGCTTAACAACTTCATGGCGAGGGAAGGAGGTCACTACTCGCTCACCGAGAAACACTGAGCCAGTAGGCTTAACAGAGGCAGAATCAGCAGAGTGCGTGGTAGTCATGGCCGAGGATTACCAAGCGACTGATACCATGATAGAAAACTCATCAAAATCTATTCTTATCTTTTCAACTAGCTTAATACAGACTTATATACAAACAAAACCTCAACTGCTACTAACAATTATACCAACTTTATACCAATATGATAACTGCCTAACAACTCAGCTAGTTACACATTAATCACATGTATTATTTAGATATTATAACACTGATAGATTCGATCCCAATTTGATCAAGAATTTAAGGTTCAAATAAACATGAACTCACTTTTGAAAAGTGACATCCAGAAAATTATTCTCTTATCCTCAAGTTGTCAGCTCATTTGTAAAATAAATAATTATTTGTCACTGTTTTATTTTATGATGCTCTTCAATCTCTTGGCTTGTTCTGGGGTTTTAGAGCTATCTTGTAACGAACCGATAGTCAGAGGTGTCGAAAAGTGCATTTTCGAGACTCTGTTCCTGTAAATCAGACTCGTAAATATTTATTAAAAATATTTACGAAGCTAGTTGTGTAGTTAAATAGGTTTTAGTTAAGTGAATTTGCATGAATTAAAAGTAATTAGGTATAAGGACTAAATTGCATATAGGGTGAAAGTTGAATTATAGGTTAAAGAATAATTAAAGGGACTAAAGAGGAAATTATACCATTCTCTCTTTAGTAGGGCGACATTAGATATAAATTAGGTGTAAATTTATTTTTTTATATATATAATATAATAACTAAAGTTAAAATATATATTATAATATGTTTACTTAATATTTAAGTATATATATTATAATAATAATAAGACAAAATAAGTAATAAAAGAAATAAAAAAAGACAAAAGCTAAACAAATTAGAAGGAAAGGAAAGAAAGAAAAGAGAAAGAAGAAAAAGAAAGAGAACCCACGGCTAAGGGTTTCAAAAGTTTACAAGTTCAATTGGTTAGTCAATTTTTTTTTTTTGTAATCTTTATGTTTTGAAATCCAGTGTTAAGTATTACCCGACCCATGTTGAAATTTTAGCAATTATTAAATTTTTAAATGTTGTTAATGTTGAATAATTTTAGTATTAGGGATTAAATTGATATATTTTAAGCTAGAAGTGAAAAATGATTAAATTGTAGAATAAATTGTAAATTTTGAGTAATAAGGACTAAATTGTAAAAATTTCAAAATTTAGGGATTTAAGTGAATATAGGGAGTTAAATTTTGTTTAAAGTGAAATTTGTGTAAAAATATAAGATTAATTGTGAAGAATAAAAATTAGTCTCGGTTTAGGGACTAAATTGAAATTTAGGCAAATATTGAGTCAAAATTTAAAATATTCAATATGAAATTGAATTGTGTTATATCGATGAATTTTAATTGTTTTAATTGTTTGAATTGAGGCAAATGTGTTTGTAGTTTTTATAGCCAATAATTTTTTTTTTGCTGCTATTTATCTGTTTTGACTTGTTGTTGTCCTTTCTTTGTCGTTTCTTGCAGGTGGAGGAGGCCAACTGTGGGGGGTACAGAGGCCGTACATGGAGGCAGTGGCGGCAGCTAGGCTAGGGTTTTCTTTTGGCTAAAAATCTTTTAGGTTTTCTGGGCTATGGTTTAGTTTGGGCCTGGGGTTAATTTGGGTTACTTTCGGTTTGAGTTGTTTGGGATTTGGGCCTGATATGTTTTGTAATGGACTATTAATTTTTATATTAATTTGGGTTTGGTTTTGTAATTGGATTTAGGGTTTTAAATTTGTACTGGACTTGGACATGTTATTTATTTTGAGTTCTATTCTATAAATTGGGCCAGGCCAAAATTGGCCTATTACAGCTGCCCCTCTTTGCTCGTTGTCGTGTAACGAGAATAGAGCAAAGACTTCAAAAGGGCCAATTTTTCCTGGTCTCCGAATCTCGATTTCATTGGTGCACTTCTTCTTCAAGTAGCCTCGTTCTAATCCATTGCAACTTCAGGGAGATAAGACTTGTCGCTTCGATTTACTCCAATGTAATTTCAGGGAGAAGAGATTTGTACCTTCGATCTACTCCGCTGGATCTTAAAGGAGATAAGAATTGGTAATTTCAACCTACTTCACTGCAACTTCAGGGAGATAAGGTTGATATTGAAATGGCATGGTTTGAGAAATGGAAGTGATATAGTAAATTGAAAATAGAATGTGAAATATGTTGTAAATACATGGAATACATGAGTTATATACTCATGAATTGAATATAGAATGGATAGTGTCATTGTTTAAATGATATGTGGACCAAATTATGAAAAGCTATTATATAGTAAGTGATGAAAATTGAGTATAGTATATAATGATGTATTTATGAATTGAGTATTGCATGGCTAATGTCATAGTACGAATAAATATGGTTTGATATATAGATAACTATTTATATAGCAATTGTGTGAATTGGGATATTGTTTAACAAATGAAATATGATAGCATATGATAGTCATGATACTAGACATTAATATGTGCTTAAAATTCAATTGTGCATATTATATTATCTTTTCTTTAAATATTCAGATTATAGAAATACCATTGAGTTTTACTCAGCGTACGGTTTTGTTTTCTGTGCACATGTTAGGTACTTAACTTTTGATCGCCGATTCGGCATCCAACAACTATCCTGAACTCAAATGTGGCAATGTTTGCCTTTTGTGTCAGCATGTACCTAGGGTGTCTAAATAACAGTTATTTTGTAGACTGATTGTAAATAAGGTTATAAGTTTAATATTGGTTTGATATATATTTATAAACATGTGTTTTTGTTTGAAGCTATATTATGGCATGACAAGTTGAACCAAATCTAGATATGTGCATGTGAATTTAAATTGGTGTTTAAGTGCTTATGAACTAGGCAAAACAGACTGAAATTGGTATGTTCATAATTTGGAATTTAATGGTGCTTTGATGATATGTTTTGATAATATAAATGTGGTACCAATGAGTGTACATTGGTTAGGCACCTATGATGATTGTTTTGGCATGTTTTGAATGTATTTGATCGTGTTTTTAACTGGTTATACGAATGGTTTTTGAGTTGTTTAATGCCCAAGCATGAAGGAAATGGTAAATTGTTGTTTAAGGCACATTTTAGATCCACATGGCCAGACACACGGGAGTGTGAATTGGCTGTGTGAGACACACGGCTAGCACACATGTGTTCAAGGCCATTTTGAAAGGGTACACTGCCTGACATACGGACGTGTGGCTTGGTCGTGTGACCCAAGTTAGAGAGTTACATGAGCATGGACATGGGCTGGGACATGGTTGTGTGTCCCTATTTCGAATGCCCACGTGGCCGTGTGGCCCTTGCAGCTTTGAAAAGTTTTAATGTATTTCGATAAAATTCTCTAAGTTTCCGAATTAGTCCCGACTTCTTTCTAACGCGTAATCTAGGCCTCGAGGGCTCAAATAAGGGACAATATCTATGAGTTTGATTGGTTTCTTACCTAAATATTATATTCTATGAAATATTGAAATTTTTTTCTGTTTTATCTGTAAATTTTGATAATGCTCCGTAACTCGATCCGATGATGGATACGGGTTTGGGGTGTTACATATCTAGTGTAACTGGGATTGTGTTTGTGTTTGTGTCTATTGTCGTTGTTTTTTAGTGTTGGTCATGTTGAAAGTTTTCGATTTGGTTTTTTTTGTTGGATTGAAAGTCTTTGTGGTGTTTTTGTTGTTGGGATACAATGGTCGTTTTCATTACTTGTATCAAAATTTGGTGGTTGCCACCTTCTATTGGAGCTGGAAGTGATGCTTGGTTAATCCTCTGTGGTCTTGATGATTTTTTTTTTGTTTCTAATATTTTAGGTGGCTTGGGTTGCTATCTTAAAGTGTATTTTCAGTTGTAAGATTGTTGGAAATTGTAAATTGTAAGTTAATTATTCATGAGCACTATTCAAATTAAAAATTGATAATTAATCATCCAATGGATACATTTCCATGGAACATGTTTCTTCTAAGAAGTATGTCCAACATGAAGGGTTGTTGCTTTTCAAAATAGCATCCATTGGGTGCATATAAATAGAAGGACTATGGTGCTTACAAAGTACATTATAATCAATCCAATTTCAGAAATTAGATTAAGAGTTAAGGAATTCCTTAGAATTTGCTAATCGAAGGAAATTCAAAAGCTTCGTTGTATCCCGAGAGGACTTTTGTCTTAACCCTCTAGCAACTTTGTACAGGGTTGTTCTCTTTGAAAAGTGTCACCCGCGCTGTGAAGTCTGTTGTTTAATTCCATATAGTCTCCAAATCTATCGTCTCAACTCAATGTCTCCAACAATCAAAGATAACTATTTTGGAGATGGGGACAGAGGCTACCATCGCAGTCAAAGTGATGAACCAAGAGTTTGTGCAACTTGACCAATTTGATGGATCAAACTTCAATCATTGGATCAATAAGATGTTGTTCTTTCTTACCGTCTTAAATGTGGAGTACGTTTTGTATCCAAACCTATAACCCATGGAGGATCCCGCCCCCAATACAAACCCCGAAGAAATTGCGAATGTGGCTAAACTTAAAAAGAAGTGTGAAGAAGACAATTTCACATGTCGAGGACACATCCTCAACACCTTGCCTGATTGATTTTATGATCTCTATATGTCGATGCAATCCATGGTGGAAATATGGAAAGTTCTTGAAGAGAAATACAACACTGAGCAACAAGGTACTGATAATTTTTTAAAGATGAAGTATTTTGAATTCAAAATGCTTAATAGTATCTCAATCATAGATCAAGTCTATAATGTAACACCCCAAACTGGCCTAGACGTTATGGCTGAATCTGGAAGTGTCACATGAAATGAGTTGAAAGAAAACTATTGTCGTTAAATTAAAAACTCTTACCAGTTCATTTAGCCTTTATAACTATTATTAATTTCAAAGCTCACTTTCATTTAGTCATTTAGAGATAAAACTTATTTGTAGCGAACGCTTGTAAAAATGTTGTTTTTAGAAAACCGTTCAAGTAATAAGTAACTAAGACCAAAACCTCGATCCAAAGCCAAACAGTTTAAAAACAGTCTAGAGAGTCCCAAAAAATACAAACTCTCAAATTTTAACGCCAAATTTAAATAAAACTAAAACAAATAAAACAATTTTGGTGAATGGTCACCATCGAGTCCTTTGCTGCACCGATCCGCCTAACTCTATGGATTACCTATACTGAGTAACAAGAAAGGGGTGAGTTTACTTAAACTCAGTGTGTAACCCAACATATTTAAGCATGCACAGAACCAGAAAATCAAAATCAGACAGATATAGATTCGGGCATAAGTTTACAGCCACAGATGCATGTTTGGGCCTAAGCCCATTTTAGATACAAATACAGAATTACAGTCATCATCAAAAATTAGATATCCTACTCCCATCCTCTACACACCATCTCTGACCATCCCAACACACCATGTGGGGTTTAAAACACCCACCCAGCCCTACACACCATAATGTACCGATGCGGCACATAATAGATATACGCAGCAATGCTGTCAAATAATAGGCAAATAGCCTCTCAAAACACTTCCTCCATTATAACAATCCCTCCCCCAAAACAGTAACAGCATAGAACATGCATATAGAATTACAGATAATACATGCTTAACATGCTTATGAAAACAGATAGCAAATATACATGGCACAAACATGCTCAGAGTCATACATCAGTCTAGCAAAACACATAGTTTTAGGGATAGCAAGCCTTTACCGACCCTACGGTAGGTCCACAGTCGATTAGAGCGACCCTTAAGACCCTACGAAGAATTTTAGTATAATGGACCCATATGCCCGTGTGGCCTTCCTGTGTGGGTCCACACGCCCATGTGGCCCACGCGCCCAGATTGGCCTTGCCCGTATAGATCACACGGCCTGGCCTAGATTTCACACGCCCATGTGCTTGCCTGTGTAGGCCCACACACCCGTGTGGCATGCCTGTGTGACCCACACACCCTATTTGGCGTAGCCCGTGTGGCCCACACAATCACACCCTGGCCATCACATAGTCGTGTCTTGTGCACGGCTCAACCTTCGTCGATCACACAGTCGTGTGTCGCACACAGCCTACCACACGGTCGTGTGGAGTCGACAGGAAGGTTTTCAGCTTTTGTCAAAAACTCGTTTTCTTACGTTACCGGTACACACCTAGTACGATTTCGATACCGTTACAAATACAAACACTCCAGAACCTAACAAACGACATACCAACGCTTAGAATCAATCTAAAAAACTCAATTAAACCGAGAACACAAACTAACGATAACTCAAACCAATGTTCGTCGCTTACCCTAACACTCTGAACGATTAACTACAACTCCACAAGAGGAGACTCACGATCAAGATCCCTCGTTGTTGCCAAAACACAAGTCCAACATGAATGGGAAACCACATCGCTCAAACGGCTAAAAGAAGACTCTAACCTCGAGCAAAACCCCCTTACTTACCAAATGTAAAACGCACTGCTTTATTATGCCGAAAATAAGGGAGAATAGTCTTTGTTAAAATGGGAAGGAAAAAGAAAATGTTTTGTTTGGAAGGGAAAAGGGGAAAATGGGGAAGAAGGGAGATAGACATCAGTTTTTTTAGCAGAAGAGATTTTTGGGAAACAAAATAATCCTAAAACCCACTACATCCATATCCCTAACCACCCACTAACTCAGCATCCCAATCCCATCCAAACCCTCTTAGGCAACCGAGCCAAAAATAAATTCCCACGCTCACACTGGAATTCGAACATAGGACCTCTACACAACACACAGACTTTCTTACCACTCGAACCAACAGGCTCATTCTAACATGATTTTACAAATAATTAAATATAAGCCCACTTCCCAAACGCAAGGCTTAAATCAGAAAAAAAAATCAAAATTTTCCAAAGGCAAGGCTTGAACTTGGGACCTCTCACACACACCCAGAACACTTAACCACTAAAGCAAGCACACAGTTGTGTTACATTTTCACAAAAGCAAAAATAAGAATTTTGGGGCGTTACAACTCTACCCCCTAAAAGAAATTTCGACCTCGAAATTTACCTGATCAGAATAGATGAACTGGTAAGAGTTTTTAATTTAACGACAACAATTTTCTTTCAACTCATTTCATGTGACACTTCCGAATTTGGCCATAACGTCTAGGCAGAGTTTGGGGTGTTACATAAGTCTCCGACCAAAGAAGAATAAAGTTAGGACCAAGAGTCGTCAAGGGTGCATATTTTGGACATGCCCAACACTCTAAGGCTTATCATGTTCTTGACTTAGTGTCAAATATGATAAATGAAACAAGAAATGGTTTATTCATTGAAAATAAAGTTTTTAATTATTCAACAGTCTCAAAAAAAAGAATATCAACCAATGATCTCAAGTGATCAAATTAAGAGAAGTCTTTGTGATAATAAGGATATGGAACCGAGGAAAAGTTAAAGAGTGAGAAAAGTAAAAGACTTTGGTTTAGGAAAAGTAAAAGAAAAATTGTGGATCACCGAGGAAATGTCTTCACAATCTCTAGCATTCCTTATTGAGGGAAATAGAGAATCTGGAATTAGGAAGATCCCCAAAATGTTTAATGTGGATGGTGATCCACAATTCTATAGTGAAGCGATAACTTCTACGGATATGACATTTTGAAAAGAGGCAATCAATGATGGAATGGATTCAATATTGTCAAACAATACTTGGATTCTAGTTGATCCTCCTCAAGGATCGAAGCCTATCAAGTGTAAATGGGTGTTTAAAAGGAAGAATACTCCAACAGGGGGTTCTCCAACCTTTATGCTAGGTTAGTGGCTAAAGGATTTAGGCAAAAGGAAGGCTTAAATTATTTTGAAACCTATGCACCAGTGTCTAGGATTTAGGACTTAGGCGTGTGTTTCTAACCTGAAGATGCTGAAATCGGTCACAAAAATCTAGAATTTCGTGCAAATTTTGAAGTTGGAAAACTACGTCACACGACTGTGTGGTTGGCTATGTGGCAAACCGTGTGGGTCATATAACCGTGTGGTATGTCGTGTGGCAAACCGTGTAAGCCACACGACCTGTACAAGTAAGGTGTGTAGGCAACACGGGTGTGTGTGCTTATTTTAGTCAAATTGTTAGGCTCAGTTTGGGCTGAAAGTGAGATTTTAAAATAAGATTTGTAGATACTCTATAAGCTTAGAAGATCAATAAATTTGTAATTTAAGCGTATGCATGTTAGTAAAGCATGACTCTGATTAGTAAAACTCTGTGTGGGCTATGTGACATTATCGGTTTTGATGACATTTATGTAAGCATGTCATAGATCTGTTTAGCTATGATCATATGTAGCATGAGATGTTAGTATGTTATTGCATGTCATTGAGGTGAGATATGATATGTGATGGAGGAAGTGTGTTCTGACAGTTTTACTACAATTTTGGAGGTATACCTATAGTATCTATTCTGGTAGCACAACTGCAAATTTTCTGAGTGACATAAGACCACATTTTGGTGTAATGGTTGGATGTGGGTTTTTGTAGGCATAATCGGTGTGATTGGTTAGACGAAGTTGGTGTGTACCAGATGGGGGTAGGATTGTTTTATTCTGATATATGCATACACATAAGTGAAATTTCTAATCTGTTTGTTCTAAAATATGTATTAAAGTCTGTTCTGATATGATTTTTGCCTGTAGGCCATGTACACACTGGGCTTTTTAGCTCACTCTGTTTGTTTATCATTTTTCAAGTGATCCTCAAACTAAGGATTTGGCAGCACTAAAAAGCTCGATTCAGTTTACTAAATTAAATTTTACAAAAACTTTATTCTAGATTTTATGGACTGCTAGATTATTTTCAGATTTTAACTTTGGTATTTAGGTTTTACTAAATATTTTTAATTAGTTATTTAAAATGAACATGATTTTATGATAATTTGAGTTAAACGAATATTTTACAAAATTAAATTTGAAAGTTTTCCAATGCATGGCACTAAATATGATTATGAGTTTTGCAAAGCAAGTAACTGAAATTAAGTTGGAAACCGTTTTGTAAAAATCAGATTTCTTAAGAAAACAATTTATGTATTTCTAATTTCTCTTACCAATAAGTCATGACAAGTTTTTATAAAGTCTTCGATTTTTCGATTTCGGAATTTGATCTTCAAAAATAATTATCAAAATCTTTAATTTATTAATGTAACCTTTTTAATTCGGTCATAACATTTAAGTTGAGTTTAGGGTATTACATAGTATCTGATTAGTACATCATATTCTAGTCGGTATTAAAAAAATCAATCAATACGGTGAATATCAATTGATACCTTAAATGTCATGTTTTTATTTGGCTTTTTGAACGAGGAATTTGTGTGGACTGTTTGAGGTTTTTTTTTTTTTTTCATCTTTGGGTAAGCCTGGGTAATCTAAAGGTTAAATTTTGATATTAGTTTATGTATTATTTGTCAATTGTAGATTTTATACCTACACTTTAATTTAGTTATTTTCAATCCTTTTTACTTTTTAAAATTTTAAAATTTTAGTCCTAATCGAATGGTAGCTATTAAATTTATTAAGTTAAGTTCATTATTTTTAAAATTTGATATGATAAATTTATTATCACATGTATAACATGTATAACGCCATGTCAACTTGTTATTTCTACATATTACTCAATAAAAACTAATTGATGGATTTAACAATTCTAACTTCTATTAAAACTAAAATTATGAAATTTAAGAAATATAACAACTAAGAATGATTTAATTAAAAATATAGACTAAATCTACAATTTTACGTCAAGACTAATAATATATTTTATCTAAATAAATTTAACTATTACCATTTAATCAAGATTAAGATTTCAAAATAAAAAAAAATATAAAAACGCAAAATACAAGAATTAATAATAGAATTTCAACCATTTTATAGGGTAACAAAGAAAGAGAAAAGAAAAACGTGTTGGCGAGGGCGGATGGTACATAGTACGGACCAATCTGAGTTGAGAAAACAGTGTCAAGTGTTTATTGAATGGCTATCCCAACAGCTTATTGTATCCTGTCTGCTGAACCTTCGCCCATGATTTCCTATTATTAAACAATAAAAATGATTTTTGATATATTCTCAACCTATTATTAAACAAACTCAAAATAAACAAGTAAAGAAATTATTCCATAAATTAAACAATAAAATCATCTCATATTTTGCATATTATTCAACAAACCCAAAATAAATAATCAAATTATTTATATTTATATTTTAACATTCATTTTCTTGTATCAACCAATACATTATATTCTAGTGTTACGGGACTATAACTTTAGTCTCGCAATAGGTGCAGTCTTAGGTAATTTCTTGATTTTTAAATTTGTCTAAATCAACCTAACTCTCTCAAAGTAAGGATTCTCAATAGAAATTCTCTGAGGCATCAAAATTAAAATGGAATCAACTCAAAAACAAAACTGCAACGAAAAAAATAGAAAAAGCCATAAGAAAACAATGCTCACAAAGTGTTTTGAGTAAATACTCTCAAAGTAGTCTATTACTCAAGTATGAGATACAATGGGATTCTATGGGAAGAATATAAATGAGGAGAAAAACCTTCATTTATAGTTGAGCTCCCCCAAAATTACATCAATGGCTGAGATTAGTGTCTATCTGCAAGATAAAAGTCCTGCGGGATTTAAACCCTACACATCTTTATCCCTTAAGATTTACATTAATTACCTTGGTAACTCTAGTTTTATTGGAGTGTTTCACTAGGCCACCAAAGCATCAAGTAGATCAGTTTCTCCATAGGTTCCTTAAATCAGGCTAGTTCAAGTGGGTCAAATGAGCCCTATTTAATAAGTTGAACTCTATAGGACATTCTATGAGAAATAGTCACATGCTTTAATCCACGGCTCGCGACGTTCCACCACCATTTCCGGTGGCACCTCATCGCGTCCTCGAAATGACGTTGGTTTGACTCGTTTTGGAACTAGCTCATTGTCTCAATTGATTCCCAAACTAATCTCCCTATCGGGTAGTCCCGCCACTTAAAACATTTACCTAAAAATTAATCATATGTATTATAGTTAAATATTTTCCATTTGTCAACTTAAAATTATATATGTATAATCATGGAAACAATATTTATTAGGGTTCTTATTTAATAAAAATTTATTGAAATAACGAGTAAATTTTCTAAATAAGATTAGTAGAAAGTCAACTTTTAGAAGTAACTTTTGGAAAGTTATCTGCAATATTTTTACCAACAATTTTTGAAATTTCTTCAAACCTAATTAAAAATTTCAAACAAGAAATCGTGTTTAAAAAGTTAATCATGATTAGAAAGAAGCCCTGAAATCATATTGTTTCACCCTATAAATATTCTGACAAATTCATAAATTAGTACATGAAAAAAAATAAAACTAAAAGAATCTCTATACACCATAAAACAATAAGCATCAAAGATAAATAAAAAGAAGAAGAAGAAGAAGATATTTCGTTTTAGAACAATTTGGTTTTGGAGTTTTTTTCAAAAAAAGTTAACTTAAAATTTTTGAGATAAATTTGAAACAATATTCAAAATCAAAATTTTCAACGATTTTAAAGTTTGGATTTTTATTCATTATTTAAAAGAAAATATGAAAGAAGTTTATTTTTTTTAATAACACAAAACCACACAGAGAAAAAATCTAACTATTTTGCAAAAAGGAAAAAATGAAAAGTGTTTTGTTTGTGTCACTTTTTTGTGTCATATTATGTTTGAGGTGTTATATCTGTCGAAACCATTTTTTAAAGGAATGTTTGAAAAATGGGGATTGACTTTTGAAAAACGAAAACGGGAGTTGCCACCAACCTTTTTAGGTGTGATTGGATCACCTTATAAAATGTTTTGGTCTACGAAAATTAAGAAAAACAGGTTCGGGAGTCGGTTACGTACAAGGAAGGATTAACACCCTTGCAACGTCCAAAATTGGTACCAAATTGAATAGTTTTCTGTCTTAATGTCAAAAATTTGAAAGGATTTAAAAATAGGATCCCTTTTTTAAAATCGGAATTATTTAAGTTGAAAAATCGAGATTCCTTAGCTTCGAAAGAATACAAACATCACATCCAGCATGATAGGACACGATATTCTTAAACTCTCGTAACTGAAATCATCTTGTGATTTACAAAATCTATTTAGAAGGATACTTTAGGCATTTAGACAAACGGGAAATCGCAACCCAGCATGTTAGGGCACTATTTCCCGAATTCCTAAATACGAAAAACATTGCCTCATTTTAGAAAAACTTTTGGATAAAATATGACAATTAAATGAAATATATTTTTTTAAAATAATGATTTGAGTAAAATTTAAAAAAATAATTTACTAAGAGTAATAAAAAAATTTATTAAAAAATGAAAGAGTTTGATATGATACTAAAATTATTAGAAGATTAAAATATATAAAAAAAATCAGGGAAACATGGATTAAATCAAAATAAAAAGGGTTGAAAAACGAAGATGAACAAAGAATAAAATAAGAACAAACCGTAGAAAAAAAGAACGTAAGTGGGAGAGAAATTTGAGTGAAAGCTCTCAAAAATTTTTTATTGTTTCCCAAAACTCCAGTGTGTTTACAATGAAGGGAGAGACCTCTATTTATAGTTGAACCTCCTCAAATCCAACGGTACAGATCAATTACATCAACGGTTAAGATTAAAAGGTATCTACAAATTAAATCTCTAAGATTACAAAATCATATCTTCTAAGATTGCATATCATATCTAAGATTGCAATCATATCTAAGATTATATATCATATCTAAGATTGCATATCATATCTAAGATTGCATATCATTGAAGATTATATTTCCATATGAGTCAAGCTTGTAGATGGACCTTAAATCTTTTTAAGTAATGGGCCATTCCGATCGGGCCAAATTATATTTGTAATTCTGGATTGAACTTGGACTTCCTTTTTTTTTTTGGGGTTTATTATTTTTGTTTTTGGACTTATTTCTGGGCCCGGGCAAAATTGAGTGTCTATAGCTGCCCCTCTTTGCTCATTGCTGTGTAACAGGAATAGAGCAAAGACTATAAAAGGACAAATTTTGCCCGGGCTCGCCGAGTCTTGAGTTCTTGATCCTTGATCTTCTTTAAATGACCTCTTGACGGCTTCAATCTGCTTCACTGCAATTCAGGAAGGCGATATCTGCTATCTTTGATCTGCTCCCAGTCTAATACAGAGACGCCAAATCTGTTATCTTCGATCTGTTCCCCGTCTAATACAGAGACGCCAAATCTGCTTCTTCAATCTGCTCCCCGTCTAATATAGAGATGCCAAATCTGTTATCTCTGATTTGCTCCCCGTCTAATACAGAGATGCCAAATCTGTCATCTTGGATCTGCTTCGATGTAAACACATGAAGGTCAGATCTGCTATGTCTTTGATCTGCTCCCCGTCTAATACAGAGATGCCAAATCATCTTGGATCTGCTTTAATGAAGGTCCAATCTGTTATGTCTTCGATCTGCTCCCCGTCTAATATAGAGATGCCAAACATTCTTGGATCTACTTCAATGAAGGTCAGATCTGCTGTGTTTTCGATCTGCTCCCCGTCTAATACAGATATGCCAAATCATCTTGGATCTGCTTCAATGAAGGTCAGATCTGCCATGTCTTCGATCTGCTCTCCGTCGAATATGGAGATGCCAAATCTGTTTCTTCGATTTGTTCTCTGACAGTACAGAGATGCCAAATCATCTTAGATTTGCTTCAACGTAAACACGTGAAAGCCAAATCTGTTATGTCTTCGATCTGCTCCTTGTCAACGCAAGGATGCCAAATCATCTTGGATCTACTTCGATGTGAAGACATCCGAAGGTTAGATCTGCTATGTCTTCGATCTACTCTCCGTCGAATATGGAGATGCTAAATCTGTTTCTTCGATTTGTTCTCTAACAATACAGAGATGTTAAATCATCTTAGATCTGCTTCAGCGTAAACACGTGAAAGCCAAATCTGCTATGCTTTAGCCTGTTACCCTACTGCTTAGGGGGTTAAGGCGCATCAATCTTCATTGTCCCTTAAAGGACATAACCTGTATAATGTGTATGAGTTCATGCCTAATGATTAGGATGCTATGATCGAAGTGAGTCAAATGCTCCTAATTAAACCTATTATAATGCAAAATGTTTATGAATATGACCCTTATTCCAGACGTCACCACTCATTCTTTCGTCGAAGTTTATCCTTATTTCTCTCGAAGTATCATTCCTACTCAGCCTGTGGGTTTGTACCATTCTTCAAATGCTATGACCCACCAAAAATGTCTGTAAGATGATCCTCTCTTATGATCGAATCGTTTGATTTGTCCAATCATCATTTTGGACTAAAGAAAGAATTTTTTCGAGTTCTTTCAAACCTCACTTACGTGAATTCTTCGAACAATTGTTCTGTTTTAGTTTCTTGTATTATCTAGAAATTTCCAGAGTAATGAGCAAAACTTCATTTGTGAAAATTATTTAGTTCATCTATCATTATTTTAATGCAACATACTTTAAGAATAATGGAAGATGAATTTAATCTTGAGAATAATTAGATTTGAATAAATTTGTCAAAAATACAAAGGAAATTAATCTGAAAGCCTATCTTTGAGAAGAAAAAGAATCTAAAGATAGCAAACAGTACAAAAGTTAGACGCCCTAGATATCGCCGCTTGAGCGTTTATATGCCAGCTCCATGAAGACTTTCTTGAATTCAACATGTGTTTAAAAGATCCAAAGTACTTTGTTGATGCCCCGATATACAACACGCTTCACTCTTCGTTGAATCAGATATAGCTAGATTATCATGTGCTCTTCAAAATTTGAGCTGCCCTTTCAAGTTTTCAACTCAAAACCCCTTTGCTCACAAGGCGCCCTTTGTGGGTTTTCACCTTGACCTCTCCATTTTTTTTTTGAAAAGTCAAGCTCCCTTTGCGGGTTTTCACCCTAAATTCTTCTCTCCTTTAGAGAAAGTACTTTTTGACTGAGTCTGAATTCACTGGATTGGGCAAAATCTTCCCATCCATTTCCGTTTAGATCAATGCACCCCCAGAGAAGGCCTTCTTCATGACATACGGCCCTTCCCAATTTGGCATCCATTTTCCTCTAAAGTCCTTCTGAATAGGGAGGATCTTTTTCAGCACAAGATCCCCCTCGTGGAATTCTCTTGGTCGCACTTTCTTGTCGTAAGCTCACATCATTCGCTTCTGATATATCTGACCATGACGAATGGCCTTTAGCCTCTTTTCCTCAATCAAGTTCAACTAATCATATCACGATTGTATCCATTCAGCTTCATTCAACTTTATCTCTGACAAGACTCGAAGAGACGGTATTTCCACTTCAATGGGTAACACTGCTTCCATCCCATAAACCAACGAGAAAGGAGTTGCCCCGGTAGAAGTTCTGACAGACGTTCGGTAAGCTAAGAGTGCAAATGGTAACTTCTCATGCCAGTCTCTGTAGGTTTCAGTCATATTCCTGACTATCTTCTTGATGTTTTTGTTAGCAGCTTCCATTGCCCCATTCATTTTTGGGCGATACAGTGAAGAGTTATGATGCTTAATCCTGAACTGACTGCAAACTTCTGCTATCGTTTTGTTGTTCAAGTTCAGTGCATTGTCTGATATGATCCTTTCAGGCATCCCATACCGACAAATAATCTCTTTCTTCAAGAAACGACTTACAGCTGACTTAGTAACATTCGCATAAGAAGTAGCCTCTACCCACTTCGTGAAGTAATCAATGACCAAAAAAATAAAATGATACCCATTTGAGGCTTTTGGTGATATTACCCCAATGACATCCATGCCCCATATAGAAAAAGGCCATGGAGAAGTCATAATGTGTAGAGGTGAAGGTGGTACATGAATCTTGTCTCCATATATCTGACATTTATGGCATTTTTTGGCGTAGTTGATACAATCCCCTTCCAAAGTAGACCAATAATATCCAAACCTCATGATTTGTCTAGCCATCGTGAAATCATTAGCGTGCGTCCCAAAAACACCCTCGTGAACTTCTTCTAAGATTAACTTAGCTTCCACGGCGTCAACACATCTCAACAGTACTTGGTCCTTTCTTCTTTTGTACAAGATGTCCCTATCCAAAACGTAGTCGCAGGCTAATCTCCTTAAAGTTCACTTATCATTTTCAGTTGCCTGTTCTGGGTATTTACGATCTCTCACATATCGCAATATATCCTGATACCAAGGGTTATCATCCTTTTCTTCTTCCTTAATGTTACAACAGTGGACTGGAGCCTCAAAGATACTCATCTGAATGGGTCTCATCTCCTCCTCTTTATTCACTTTAATCATTGAAGCCAAGGTTGCTAGAGCATTTACCATCTGGTTTTTGTCTCGTGGGATATAATTGAAAGTGATGTCATTGAACTCCTCAAGTAACCCCAAAACTACCTTTCGATAATTGATCAATTTAGGATCCCTTGTCTCCCATTCACCTTTAAGCTGGTAAATTACCAACGCGAAGTCTCCATAAACTTTTAAGGTTCTTATTCTTCGCTCTATAGCCGCTCAGAGTCCCATGATGCACGCTTCATACTCGGCCATATTATTTGTGCAATCAAAATCCAACTTGCACGTGAATGGATAATAATCACCATTTGGGGATACCAAGACTGCCCTAAATCTATTTCCCACTGTATTGGATGCCCCATCAAAGCTCAACTTCCAAGGATAATCCTCTGTAGCTGCTACACACATCAACTCCTCATTTAGGAAATCAAAATTCAACAGCTCATAGTCTTCTAGAGCTCTACTAGCCAGAAATTCCACTATCGCACTTTCTTTTATAGCCTTCTGGCTCACATAAACTATGTCAAACTCTGAAAGCAGAATTTGCCACCTCGCCATTTTCCATTCAAAGTTGTTGACTCCATCATATACTTCAGAGGATCAAGTTTTGAAATAAGCCAAGTAGTATGATACAACATATATTTCCTCAACCTTCGAGTCGTCCAGATTAAAGCACAACACAAATTTTCAATTGGTGAATATCTCATCTCACACTCTGTGAATTTCTTACTGAGGTAGTATATCGCCTTCTCCTTTCTTCCCGACTCGTCATGTTGGCCAAGCACACATCCCATTGAATTGCTAAACACTGATAAGTACAGAATTAATGGTCTACCAGGATTAGGTGGAGATAACACAGGAGCATTTAACAAGTATTGCTTAACCTTATCGAAAGCACTCTGGCATTCCTCATCCCAAGTACCTTGGTTGTGTTTTCTAAGGAGGCGAAATATAGGGTCACATTTCTCAGTTAATTGTGAAATAAACCGAGCAATATAATTCAACCTTCCAAGAAAACCCCGATCTTCTTTCTGAGTACGCGGTGAAGTCAAATCTTGTATGGCTCTAACTTTGTCTGAATCAACTTCTATTCCTTTTTCACTGACCACAAAACCTAGTAACTTCCCCGACCTGGCTCCGAAAGTGCATTTTGCTGGATTAAGTTTTAACTGAAACTTCCTTAATCTCAAGAATAGTTTCTTTAAAACCTCAATATGTTCCTCCTCTGTTCAAGATTTGGCAATCATATCATCAATATACACCTCAATTTTCTTGTGCATCATATCGTGAAATAAGGTCACTATAGCCCTTTGGTATGTTGGCCCTGCATTCTTTAGCCCAAAGGGCATTACCTTGTAACAGAAAGTCCCCCACAAGGTTATAAAGGTGGTTTTGTCCATGTCTTCAAGATGCATCTTTATCTGATTGTACCCTGAAAAACCATCCATTAAGGAGAACAACGAATATCCCGCTATGTTGTCTACCAAAGTGTCTATGTGAGGCAGAGGGAAATTATCCTTTGGGCTAGCTTTGTTCAGATCCCTGTAATCAACACACATTCATACCTTCCCATCCTTCTTAAGAACTGGTACAATGTTAGCTACCCATTCAGAATACTTCACCTCTTGTAAGAATCTTGCATCGAACTATTTCTTGACTTCATCCTTTATTTTTAATACGATATCTGGTCTCATTCTTTGCAACTTCTGTTGAACTGGTTTACAATCCTGTCTTATTGGAAGACGATGCACTACAATATCAGTATTTAACCCTGGCATATCTTGATAGGACCATGCGAAGATATCCTTGAACTCACGTAACAACTCAATCAGTCTTTGCCTTATATCATCAGCAATATGCGTGCCAATTTTCACCTCTTTCCCTTCCTCTAGGGTTACATTCTCTACTGCCTCTTTCTCATGTGGCATGATTTGTTTCTCCTCTTGTTTCACCATCCTCAAAAGATCTAGAGACACATCACAATCTTGGACATCTTCAAAATCCTGTGATTCCTCTAAACACATGTCTTGCTCACGAGAGAAATCAGGATTTGTAATATCAATGCTCATGTCATTGATATCTAGGGATCTGTGAAGTATAAAGAATATACAAAGAATGAATGAATTTAAGAATGATTATTTATGTGCTATGAATGAAAGAATAAGAATTGCCAAAATTTAACGGAATATTGGTTGATAAAAATGAAACAATACTCGTTCAAATTAATAAAAGTTATGTTTTATTAAAAAAAATAGATGATTGTAAGCCCATTTCACAAATGAAATCCTATTACTCCTAGGCTCTAGAGTAACAAGAATGTTTCGAGAATTACTCTGAAAAATTCCTAAAGACTACAGGAAGTTCCTCCGTAGTCCAATTGTTCAGAGAGCTTCCCGATTCGTAAGGGCGAATGCCCTCATGGTTTCCTTAATCAGTCCCTTCTTCATGTATGGAATTGATGGAATGATTTTCATTTCCAAACACCCCCATCTCCAGGTAAGCTATCCCTCCTAATACAAAAGTCTAGGATATGTAAGGGAGCGTCTTCTTTTCACTCAGCCGTGACCTTCTTCTCTCTTTTTTTTATCTTTTTAACCTTAACTAATTAGGTTCTTTTTATGGATTTAAATGCATGTGGTGTGATGCAATGAAAATACATGAATGCAAAAGAAAAGGAGATGTTGATCTTGAATTCAATTCCATTAGAATAACTTTTCTAGAAAACTGATTTCTTTACATGAAAATAGATTACATATACGGTCTTGCCCTTCATAGTCCAAGTAAACACTGATCTTTTCTTCATGTTCGAATCCTATAAATTCTCCAAAAGATGCCTTTGCTAGCTCCTTGCTGCTTAATCTGAGCCTCGATCTCTTGCTTGCTTATCTCCATGATACTCATCAAAAAGTGCCGGCTCTTGGATAATCTTCGTTGGCAATTAAATCAAGTCATGTATTCCTTTGTGGACTTCTGGCTTTCTCTCGTCATGCTCTTGGATAACCCTTGTTGGCTTCAATCTCTGGCAATTACATCATGTATTCCTCCGTAGACTACCAGCTTTCTCTCGTCGTGTTTACTTGGACTATATTCAGACGACGCATTATAATCTACTTTATCAAGAAATTCGTTTCCTTATGACAAACTATTCTATTTAGGAATCAAATTTCGAATCAACACCTTCTTTTCTTTGATGTAATGTAATGCAAATGCATGAATGCAAAAAAGGTATCGATCTCAATTCAGTTTCATTTTAGAAAACGTTATTTAAGGAACAAAAGTCTTTTCATAAAACGGATTACAAATACACTTTTGCTCGTAGGCCCAGAGTCTTAACCCTATCTAATAACAAAGCAAACTCTCAACCTCTATCTAAACTGCCCCGCTTTATATTTCCTTAGGACGAGTAACGGTGCATAGCCAACGACTCCCCAAATTCCTGGCAAAGGGACCTAATCAAAACTGCCACAGCGGTAAAGGACTTCACTAGGAACCAACCAAAGAGCCTTCCACATAACATATTCCTCTCGAAGATTCTGAAGAATGTCTATCCACCTCTCCTCTGAAATGTCATGTCTCCTCGGCATGTCATCGCTTCTTTAAGGAGAATAACCTCAAAGAATACTCGGCAAGGAACCTTATCCACTTAGAAAATGACTGTGGAACCAAACCAACAACAATGTGCACATCCAATGAATCTACCTTCATGGCTCTCCGACATGCACTCAAAGATCTAAATGTCTCACTAGGATTCTTTGGTACCGTGTATTCGCTACCAACGCGATCGAACAAATCCGCAACTGCTTCATCTATGTGCCCCAACGCCTTTGGGAAAATCACCATGTCGTAAATACTCAAAAGCCAGGACGTCAACCCTTTTCTTTATGTCTGGATGTGTCGATATCAAATCCCTCAAAATGGCCCATGGAACGCACTTACTATCACCCTTTTGCTATATACGAGCTATAGCCCACTGCTCACTCATCTCAGTAATCATCACCAACTTCTTTGCAAAAGTTGGAAGACTAGCATGCTAGCATAAGCCTTGTGACCCTGAATCCTCGGGCAACATAGTAAAGTCATAGACTCCTCCAAAGTAGGTGCAAGATCAATATAACCAAATGTAAAATAACTATAAGCAGGGTTCTAGAACTGTACCATAGCTCGAAACAAGTGCCTATCTACTTTGACGTTTAGCAAATAGGGAAGGTCTCCATAATTCTGATAGAAAAGCTGCTTAGCCTCGTCATCCCATTGGGCCCAAATGTTTCTCAGCTCCTAAAACCCATTCTGCGTCGAATTAATACGGGTGAAGTCCCATAATTCTGGCGTATATCCCTCAGTGACACTATCTCCTTTCTCTAACTGGGTTTTCTCTGACCAGGTACAGACAGAAGCATTGTCCTCCACTCTCTCAAGGTATTTATTCCTCATTACAAAACTTTCTAATGTAGAAATCGAGCAGTGAATCGACACCTTTAAATGTCAAATGACATGCAATGACTACAAAATAAAAATAAGTCAGTATCATAAAAAAATGATAAACAAGTACTTACAAGGGTAGCTTACTAAAGGCTATCACTATCTTTCCTAAACTCTTTAAAGTTCACTATATGAGTTTTAGCTCTAAAGCCAGGGTACCTGAACCAGCAGATTCCTTGGTCTTCACCCATTATAGGCTCATATAGACCAAGTTCAGTTCAGGGGGACACATTTCCCTATGGCCATACGGAGATGAAAATCTCACGAAGACATAGGTGAAGTATCCCGGAAGCAATCCACTAGCTCATATGAAGGTGAAAACCTTATGAAAGCGTAGCTTCTCACTCCCACTTAAGGGTGTGACCACAACGGTCATGCAAATGCAATGTATAGCAATAAGGTAACAAACATATGCAGCAAACACATGTAAAAAGGATCCAATTTTAAATTTTCCAAACTTCCGACATTAAGACAGAAAATACTCAATTTCTTGGCTTGACTCTCTTAAGTCCCCAGGGAGTCGCCACCAACTTTTTTAGGTGTGATTGGATCACCTTATAAAACGTTTTGGTCTACGAAAATTAAGAAAAACAGGTTCGGGAGTCGGTTACGTACTAGGAAGGATTAGCACCCTCACAACGCCCAAAATTGGTACCAAATTGAATAGTTTTCTGTCTTAATGTAAAAAATTTGAAAGGATTTAAAAATAGGATCCCTTTTTTAAAACTAGAATTATTTAAGTTGAAAAATCGAGATTCCTTAGTTCCGAAAGAATACAAACATCACATCTAGCATGATAGGACATGATATTCTTAAACTCTCGTAACTGAAATCATCTCGTGATTTACAAAATCTATTTAGAAGGATACTTTAGGCATTTAGACAAACGGAAAATCGTAACAAAGACATGTCGGGCACTATTTCCTAATTCCTAAATCTGAAAAACATTGCCTCATTTTAGAAAAACTTTTGGATAAAATATGACAATTAAATGAAATATATTTTTTAAAATAATGATTTGAGTAAAATTTAAAAAAATAATTTACTAAGAGTAATAAAAAAATTTATTAAAAAATGAAAGAGTTTGATATGATACTAAAATTATTAAAAAATTAAAATATATAAAAAAAATCAGGGAAACATGGATTAAATCAAAATAAAAAGGGTTGAAAAACGAAGATGAACAAAGAATAAAATAAGAACAAACCGTAGAAAATAAGAACGTAAGTGGGAGAGAAATTTGAGTGAAAGCTCTCAAAAATTTTTATTGTTTCCCAAAACTCCAGTGTGTTTACAATGAAGGGAGAGGCCTCTATTTATAGTTGAACCTCCTCAAATCCAACGGTACAGATCAATTACATCAACGGTTAAGATTAAAAGGGATCTACAAATTAAATCTCTAAGATTACAAAATCATATCTTCTAAGATTGCATATCATATTGCAATCATATCTAAGATTGTATCATATCTAAGATTGCATATCATATCTAAGATTGCATATCATTGAAGATTATATTTCCATATGAGTCAAGCTTGTAGATGGACCTTAAATCTTTTTAAGTAATGGGCCATTCCGATCGGGCCAAATTATATTTGTAATTCTGGACTGAACTTGGACTTCATTTTTTTTGGGTTTATTATTTTTGTTTTTGGACTTATTTCTAGGCCCGGGCAAAATTGAGTGTCTACAATATCAATCTTAACACCTCAATAATTTATGTTACAATTTTTACAATTTAGTCTTTATACTTTAATTAATTATCAATTCGGTAAGATTAAGCAATCAAACTTAAATAAATTTTTAATATTTACAAACTCAAACATTTGAAATGGGGTTCCGAAATCATTGTTTCTGATGCCACTAAAAAACGAGCTATTATATTTATAGTTCAATTTTTTTTCATGAATTAACTTTGGACATTACAAATTTGTCAACAAAAATTCAAACAACTTTTTTCTTTAATCTCTAACATTGTCGGTCATATCAACTTAGATCAAAGTTATGTTAAATCGCTTCGTCGATGAGTAAGTCTTGATCCACCATATTAAAAATCATTTAATAAACTTCACTAATATAGGTCATCATGAAAAAACTCGTAATGATCCAAGTAAAGAAATTATTTTATAAATTAAACAATAAAATCATCTCATATTAGCATATTATTCAAAGCAAATACAAAATAAATAATAAATAATAAATAATATTTATTTTTATATTTTAGCGTTCATTTTTCTTATATCGAGCAATACATTATATTTCAATCACAACAAATAAAATCAACCAATAATATCAACAGATTCCTTAAATTTCATGTTTTTGCTTGACTTTATGAACGAGGATTTTGTGTAGCCTGTTTGGTTTTCTTTTCTTTTTTTTTTCATCTTTGTCTAAGCCTTGGTATTTTAAAGGTTACATTCTCATATTAGTTTATGCATTATATGTAAATTGTGGATTTGGTTCTTATATTTTAATTTAATCATTTTAATGTATATACTTTTTAAATTTTAAAATTTTAGTCCTAACTGAATGGTAGCCAAACAAAGCTTCCAACTTTATTATCTTTCTCCAACCGAAAATACAAGCAAGAATAGGCCATGGGAGCTTGAAATTATCAGCCAATAAAACCCTTGCATGTAAGTGAATTTTGAGTTCGATTTTAATGATTTTTATGTTTCTGGGATCATTGTAGCTTAACCTAGCTAGCCCGAGATTAATTTGCAAAATGGTTGAATTTCTAGGGTTTTACCATGAGTAAATTTTAGTTTTTTGTGAAGTTTAATGGAAGAAAATGAATCTTTGTTGTGAGTTAAACAACTTTTGTTAAGTGATTTTTGATGAAATTCTTAATTAGGGGTTAAATTATAAAAATGTGAAATATTGTGGTAAATGTGTGAAATTGTGACATGTATGGGCTGCAATAAGCATTTATAGAATTTTTCTAGGCTTGGGTATTGATGAAATTGCATGAATTTCATTTTACGAGCCTAGGGACTAAATTGTAAAGAAATCAAAAGTATAGGAGCAAAATGGTAATTTTGCCAAAAGATATTTTTGGACTAAATTGATTAGAATGGAGTTTGAATTAGTTAAATTTGATTATATAGATCAAGGAAAGCAATATACAGATTTAGATTAGGGAAAGGACAAAGTATTCGGTTAAACGATCGTTTTTCTCAATACGAGTTTGAGGTAAGTTCATGTATTTAATTAGCATTAAATTATTTATGATTTAAACGCTTGTGTAACACCCCTAACCCGTATCTACTACTAGAACAGGGTTTCGAAGCATTACTACCATTTGCAGATCACTTAAAAAAATTTTTAAATACTTACCGATTCAATGCATCATATAAATAAATATATTACCATTCAATCAACAGTTTGGCACTTGTATGAGCATCAGACAACAACATTGTTAGTATACTTGCAAATTTCTCATATAAATTCAACATTGATATATCTATTTTCTCGATATATCGCACTTGAGTTGAATAATAGTCTCAACTTACATAATTTCCTTGTATCAACATATCAAAGATAATCATATATGTACATGTCATAAAACATATCATGCTCTTATCGTTTCTTCATAAGCATATATCATTCATTTCATTATATCAAGATTTCATGCTCCATCATTTCCATATATTTTATGTATATTTATTAGGTAATAGCTTATATCTCAACATAAATTATATTCCATGTACTTTTACTTATTTCGTTTATCTATCTTCATAATTATTTCATACAACTATTTTGTACATATATTTCCATATGACCAGTTCCTGTAAACATTTCACACAACCATTTCATATAATCATTCGTCATCTGATACATATTACCTGAATATCAATTGTTCAACAGATGTCATAGCGTTTCCCATCCACGGTCTTATTTATCTTTGACATGATGGCATAGTGTCTTTTAACTATGGTCTTACTCATTTTCTGTCATGTTGCCATGGTATCTTTCAACCATGGTCTTGTTCATTTCATATCAGGTTGCCATGGTATCTTTCAACCATGGTCTTACACATTTCATATCAAGTTGCCATGGTATCTTTCAACCATGGTCTTACACATTTCATATCAAAGAGCACACTCCCACGAACCTCATCCTTACAATGGGATTATCAGTCTAGACTAAATCCTCTGTAATATAAACTCATAGAGTATTATCGGGATTACCAGTCCAGGCTAAATCCCCTGCAACGACAATTACCCTAATGAGCTTGGATCTGAATTACCGGTCCAGGCTAAATTCAGACCCTAATTCGGATTACCCGTCCGGGCTAAATCCATTTTACGCGTATTCTTCGGGAGGGCTATATCAGAATAGGATCACCCGTCCGGGCTAGATCCTTTTTACCGTCAATTCCTTTTCAGAGATCCATCGAATTTTCTTTTCATTCAATCGAGATTTCTTCCCCTTTTTATCAAATATATCAATGTTTCATCAATTTTCATACAATGAACATTCAAATTATTTTCACATCAATAACATACATTTCAAATATTTAAAAATATAATTCAAGTTACACGAACTTACCTAATTGCTTGTTTGTGTTTATAATTTCATTAATCCGATATCTTTTCTTTTCCACGATCAAGTCTCATATTTGAGTCGTTCGGATCTTTATAAATAAATTTGATCATCATTTTCATTCATTTCATATTCTAATGCATTTAATTAATGCTCTAGGCAAAATTACCATTTTGCCCCTAAACTTTTAATTAATGACGATTTCATCCTTAGGGTCAGGAAAATAAAATTCTTGCAATTTAATCCTTATTTCTAGCTATTATTCTCATATGTATTGATAACAGTCCATGAATTCTATAAAATATCAGAATTTTTCATAATTTCAACACTTTTCAATTTAATCCCTAAAACATGTTTTCCCCTGATCTTGAACTAAATTAATAATTTCATTTAATTTTATAATTTAAATAATAAAATAATCCATTTCATGCAATTTGGTCATTTTTGACATTTTTTACAAAATTGCCCATAAAGTTTTACTTTTATTCAATTTAGTCCCTGAGCCTAAATTATACAAATTAGCCATGCTAGATGAATATTCATACATATTTTTCCTCCTCCTCCTCTCCATTCCACATCCTTAATGTAGATAACAAACTTGTAAGTAACATTATCCATAATTTTTATTATTTACTTTTATGAATATTCAAGCTGTCTATCTGTGTCATAGTCACTAAATTATTTATATATGGAGCTATAGAAATCAAAATTAAGATCCTCTAATTTTTCCTGAAACTAGACTTATATATATTCTTACCATAAAATTTTTAGAATTTTTGGTTTAGCCAATAAGTACAGTTTATTCTTTAAATTTACCCCTGCTCATGCATCTATGATTGTCCCTTCTTCACTAAAAATTAATTATATCCTCGTACAGAATTTGAATGATGTTTGTATTTGTTTATATTGAAAATAGACTCATTTGGGATTATAAAAATATAAATTAAGCCCCTAATTATTTTTATCCCATTTTTTATGATTTTACAAAGTCAGAACAGGGAACCCGAAATCATTCTGACCTTGTCTCACAAAATTCATCATATCTCATGATTTAAAATTCCATTTCTTACATAATTTCTTCTATAAGAAACTATACTTAATAAGATTTAATTTCATATTTTATTCATCCTATAATTAGATTTCTACAATTTTTATGAGTTTTCAAAGTTAGACTCTGCTCATTGTCCAAAACTGTTTTAGTACAAGATATTAATTACCATGTTATAACACCCTTATTTTCTTTTTCTACACCATTTCTCATCACTATATCTTATTTTTTCTTCACTAACATATCAAGAACATAGGACCTTATGTAAGAAAACTCTACTATAACATTATTTCCATGCTTTGTCAATAATAACAAACTTAAAAACATATTGAAATCTTGATATACTTACCTTGTTCTATTGATACTAATCTTTAACTTGATTTTATCTCTCCTCTAGCTTCTATTTCTTGAATCCAACTTGATATTCTAACTCCCCATGGTCTCCTTAACATTTTTCTCTCTTAGTAGCTATGGAAATTCTTTTGATTTCTAGGTGAAAATGGTGAATTTTTGGTGGAAGGACCAAATTGTAAAGAAAAGAAAATTTCTTTCTTTTCCTTCTCTTTTAACGTTGGTTGTATGCATGGAAAGATGATGAAAATTCTTCATCTTTCCTTCCTTTTATACTAAATAATTAATAATGAAATAATAATAAAATAATAAAATATCTCATTAAAATAATATATATCTAATTAAATAATCATAAAATATCATCAACATCATCATTAGTTTCTAGATTTCTCTCTCTTCCAATTGACCATTTTGCCCTTTATTATCTTTTAAAAGTCCATCCTTGAGTCATCATTTAATTTGGATAAATTGTAATTTAGTCCCTCATAGTTCTTCACCTATTCAATTTGGTCCTAATTCATCCATTTTCCTTAGTTTCTAGATCATTCCACTCTTAAAATATTTACACTATTGGTCCTTCAAAATTTTCATATTTACACTTTAACCCCTCAAATTTTGAGTATTTTCTCTTGTACAACAAAAATTTTCTCACTTTTACAATTTAGTCCTTTTTTGAATTAATATATCATAATATACTTCTCAATATTGACATAACTCAAAATTTCCCTTTTTGTCACTTTATTTCCTTATTTTACTATATTAAAGATAATATCTTCTTGTAAAAATTTTCGGGGTATTACAGCTTGTGTGTTATAGTATTTGTATTATGGCTCTACAAAAATCTCTGAAGAAGTTTCGGTGACTTACGGATCCCAGTTGAACCTTAGGAATAAATAAGATACAAATGATATGTCATTAGGGGTTACCGTGTTTTGGTTGCTGGTCTCATATGTCCTACCGGTGGCTGAGTTTCTGGCATGTGTTGCAGTTACTTTACAACTTATGTGAGCAACACCGTGTAGCTACGTCTTGACTGACAGCTTGTATGAGCAGACCTAGTTATGGCTCGAGAGAGAGCATTGGTATGAGATTGTAGTGGTTTTGACCACGTGTTGGCACATAGTGTGTGAGATTCCCGCGTATCTAATATTATTCTAAATGGTTCAACGGACACAGTGCTGTTACGAGGTTATATGAGTTTGATACGAACTTGTACAGGTATTGATGTGAAATACTTGGAATTGGTATTTATATGACAAATGAATTCATGCCTAACTTGGCTGATGGACATATGTTAGGCTTTTGAGGCCAAATTGAATTGTGTTATGCCTTAATTTACTTGCATAAATTGGGGTTGAATGGTAAGTTATGTTTTTAGTTATACGAACTTACTAAGCTTAATTACTTACTTTGTGTTATTTTTTGTGTTTTATAGTGTTTCGGAAGCTCGTTCGGATTGGAAGATGTCGAAGATCTCATCACACTATCTATCGGCTATTTTGGTACTTTTGGTTAAATATTTTAGGTTTAATGGCATGTATAGGTCATTTTGGCTAATGGTAGCCTATATGTTTTGTTGTGTTTTAGCCACTTAAATTGGCTTGTATTGTGGACATATATTTTGTTATGTAAATATGTAAATGGCCATATTATATACGGTGTATGATTGCCATGTGAATGTCTTGTTTGAGAATTGGTATTTTGGGTACCAAATAGTTGAGTGACATACATGTTAAGTTTTAGGCACAATGATGCATATATGTGTTTGACCATTTAGGTAGATTTTGGAGACATAATTGACATGTTTTAAATGACAAATTGAGGTGCCTATGAGTATCATGGTTGTATGTGATCATGTTATAAGCTTGATGTTGGTTGGTTTTAATGCCTATTTATGTCGTGGTCATATGCAATTTGTTGTGTGTTGATTGGTACCAATTTGGGTGAGAGATATGGCTTGGAAAATGGCCTATTTTTGTCCACATGGGCAGAGACACGGGCATGTGTCTCAGCTATATGTGACACACGGCCAAGTGACATGACCGTGTGTCCCCTATAACTTCTAAAGAAAACAAGTCAGGAGCTTCACACGACGTAACACACGGGCGTGTGGCTTGGCTGTGTTGCATAAGTTAGTATGCCTTCCAGTTTTCACACGGCCTAACACACGACCTGGCACGTAGGCCTGTGGTTTGTCCGTGTGCCTAAGTTAGTGAGTTACACAGGCACAGACACAGGCTAGGACACGATTGTGTATCCTTATTTCAAATGCCCACATGGCCAAGAGACACGGTTTCGAATGCCTACACGGCCCGGCCACACGGGCATGTGTCTCTTGTATCTCTAAAAAATTTCCATGTTTTTGAAAAATTCCTTGAGTACTCAGTTTAGTCCTGACTTATTTTTAATGTTTATTTTGGGTCTCGAGGGCTCGTATTAGGGACTATATGATAGATTGTGATTGGTTTTTTATTTGAATGTGAGATTTAATGAAATGTCTATTTGTTCAATTGTAAGTTTGGTAATGTTTCGTAACCCTGTTTCGAAGTCAGATACAAGTTAGGGGTGTTACATTTATTGGTATCAGAGCTACGATTTAGTCGATTTTCGTACTAACGTCGTGTATGTGAGTCTAGCTATACATGCCATTATATAACCTATGATAGTGTGATATCTCCTGACAGTTTTTAAATCATGTTTTCATATAGTAATAGGTTCCAACCGAGCCAAATCCGATGATGTAGAAAGTAACGCGCCTCCATTTGTGGAGCAACGCTGTCTGGATTGAGACCCATATCTGAAGGTCGTGGAGGAAAGGCAAAAGAAGCTTTCTTCCAAATAATGAACGAGTGGTTCACTGAGTTTGTCCGAACTAAACCGGCAGTTCAGCAACCACCACCCCCACCCTTTCCCCAACAGGTTCCCGTAGCTCCTCAAGTTTTGGAACCTATAAGCATGAGTAAGCCGCATGTAGATAAATTTTAAAAATATGGGGCCGAAGAGTTTAGGGCTACAGTTGATGATGATCCTGAGAGAGCCGAGTGTTGTCTAGAGAATGCGATCAGAGTTTTCGATGAGTTATCTTGTGCACCAATCGAATGTGTTACATGTGATGTATCTCTTTTAAAAGACGCCGCATACCAATGGTGGAGCACGTTAATTTCTGTAGTACTGAGAGAGCGAGTCACTTGGGAATTCTTTCAGACAGAGATCAGAAAGAAGTATATAAGCAAACGATTCCTCGATCAAAAGTGCAAAGAATTTCTAGAGCTAAACAGGGTCGTATGACTATAGCTGAATATGAAAGAGAGTTTGTTAGATTGAGCAAGTATGCCCGAAAGTGCATTTTAATAGAAGTGGTTATGTGTAAATGTTTTAAGGACGGGTTGAATGAAGATATCAAGCTTTTAGTTGGAATTCTTGAACTGAAAGAATTCGTTGCTTTAGTTGATAGAGCACACAAAGCCGATGAGCTTAGTAAAGAAAAGAGAAGAGCCGATTCGGAGGTCAGAGATTCAATAAAGAGGTCAACAGGAAAATTGTATTATTTATCGTCAAAGAAATTGAAGGATTTCCATAATCGTTAGACTGCTTTAGTGGAGTATCCTAATAGAGATCGTGAAAAGCAACATATAAGTTTAAAAGCTCAAGCTACATCAGTAGCGAGCATTGATAGTGTTAAGGCCAACAAACCTGAGTGCGAACGGTGTGAAAGACAACATTTTGGTGAATGTCAGATGAATGAAAAAACCTATTTCAGATGTGGGTCACAGGAGCATTTTATTCGGGACTATTAGGAGTTACCTGAAAAAGTTAAACTTCAGACTACTCGACTGAACAATACAGCTACAAGAGGGAGACCACCCTGAAATACTGGAAATATGAGTGGTAGCTAAGGTGCAACGAAGGATTCTGCTGTGAGATCCGAGGCATGGATGCCACCAGAGCTTACACTATTTGTACTCGCGAAGATGCATCAGCGCCAGAGACTACAGGAAAATAGGGTTTTAGCGGCTGTTTTAGCAGCGTTTTATCAAAAAACGCCGCAAAAATTGTAAAACACAGAGCAATTGCGGCGTTTTTGGTAAAACGCCACTAAAAATAGAGCATTAGCGGTGCTTTTGGTAAAACGCCGCTAAAAACCAGAGCATTAGCGGCGCTTTTGGTAAAACACCGCTAAAAACCAGAGCATTAGCAGCGCTTTTGGTAAAACGCCGATAAAAACCAGAGCTTTAGCGGCGCTTTTGGTAAAACGCCGCTAAAAGTCATATAACCCCTAAACCTCCAAAAAATCATAAACACTAATCTATAACCCCTAAAACAATAATTATTAAAATTTATGGTTATACAATATATTAAATATTTTCTTATATAATCGTAAAAGAGATAGTATTGAATTTAAAATATTGAATTAATTATCATTATAGTTTAAGGTTTATGGTTTAAGATATATGGTTTAGGGTTTAAGGTTTATGAGTTAACTATGGTTTAAGATATATGGTTTAGGGTTTCAGGTTTAAGAGTTAACTAGTATTTGAAGGTTTATGATGAATAATGGGTTTAGGGATTATGATTTAGGGTTTAGGGGTTAGGGTTGAAGTTTAAGGTGTAAGGGTTTGGGGTTAAGGGTTTAGGGTTTATGGGATAGGGGTTAAGAGGTTTAGGGTTTAAATTAAATATTAAACGATTTCTTATATAATTGTAAAAGAGATAATATTAATTTGAATATATTAAACTTATGATTATAGTTTAAATTATTTAAGAGATAATAGATAAACTTTATATATATATATTAAATGGTTTAAGATTTAATATAAAAATATTTTGATATATTAAAATAATTCAATTCAAATTAATTCCTCTACACTTAATTTATTTAAGTGAAATTTAAACTTAAAATTTAGTTCTTATATTTTAATTTGATTAGTTTTAGTCCCTGTATTTTTCAAATCGATCAATTTTATCTTTTATACTTTTCAAAATTTAAAATTTTAGTCATGATCACTCAAATGATAGCAATTATATATGTTTGGTTAAATTCTGCTATTAGTCTTGGTATTGTGCGTAAAGTTGTAGGTTGAGTTCATGTTATCCAATTAGATCATTCTTGGTCCCTATACTTTTCAAATTTTGAAATTTTAATTTTGACACAAATGACAATCGTTAAATCCGTAACTGGCTTTTTGTGAGTAATATGTTTGTTACATTAGATTTTAGAAATAGCAAAACTTAATGAATTTAATAGCTACCATTTAATTAATACTACGATTTCAAATTTTCAAAATTACAATGACTAAAAATAACAAAATTAAAGTAAAATGACTAAATCCACAACTTACATATAATTCAATGACTAATAGAAAAATAATAATAATTAAAATATTTAACTTGTTTATATTTAAAAATTAATAAATATAAAATGAAAATAACATGTATATATTTATAAAAAAAATTAAAACAATAACATTAGGTTTAAGTAAATTTACGTTAAGTATTTATAAATATGATGTGTTTGAAGTAAAATTTAATTGGAGATTTAAGGGGTTAAACGCCGCAAAAAAACAAAATAATTTAATGTAAACGGTATCGTTTTAATTCGAGATTTAGGGAATTAGCAGCGTTTTTTTAAAAAATGCCGCAAAAAAACATAATTCTTTAACTTCGTTTTCCTTTCTGAAATATTTTCTTTTTTTCATGCCCGACACTACTAAAACCCCTAATTTTTTCCCCTAAAATCAGTATCCAAAAAACACCCCTAATCTCACCCCCTCCGTTGCCCTTTTCAATAAAGAAACTCTCCAACAACAGCGTCTCCAAGCTCTTATCGAAGGTGCCCACGATTACTCTAGCTCCGCTGTACTTGGATGGGGCGATGGGTATTACACGGGTGAAGAAGATAAAGGGAATAGGAAGTTGAAAACTTTGTCTGCAGTTGCGGAGTAATTCCTTGTGGGAAGAAGGAATTTCTTACAGAACTTCATCCAGTATTCTATGCACAGTAAGTTAGGTTTTATGTTTTATGTTTTAGAATTTTTTTATTTTTTTAAAGTTTTTTCTATGTATTTTTAGGATTCTTGGAGGATTATATCCTCATGCTCATGTCTGGATATGCATCAAACACGGATACTTCTAGAAAAATGAATAGTCAGAGCAACAAAGTGTGCTAGTGCTAGATTTCCAATGTTAGCTAAAGTTTTCTGCACTTGAAAGTTCCTTTTTTCCCTTTGCTGGTTAGAAGTTGGGAAGCTTTAGGCATGAGCTATGACTAGTCATATTTGCTTTGTGAACTAGTTTCCGATGCCAAGGTGCATTAGGGTCCCAATAAAGAAAGATTAAAGAGCAATAAGTCGAGGCTTTTTTAAGTTGTTGCATAACATTTTGTTATTATTTTAAGATTTGGAAGTTTTCACACATTGCATGATGTGAAGTGTTTCTCATCCAGCATCTCAAATTCCCCAAATTGAATAGAGTTTTAGTTTGCAAGTTCAAGTAAGACTTTAAACACTTGCCACGGTAGAGATAATGATATATTTGAAACATTGGACATGCCGAGTTTTGCCAGACCTAGATATTGACTGCCTTCGCATGTTCTATCATCTTTTACTTTTTTGTACTACAAACATGCCATGTTTTCAATTATAATTTGATCCTTCTAACATTTCAGTGCTTGTAGCTACTATTAATTGTTCTTTTGAAATGTTCAATAAAAGACTAGGCAATAGAGACTTGTTGGAAGGTGGGAAAAATTACTGGAAGACGCTTTCCTCGCAACGAGCACTGCTCGGAAAAATGTTGTTTGGATTAGATATTGAACAAACTTCTGGTTTCCATATTTTCCAATTATATCGTCATCTTCATTAAAGAAATGGTGAAGAACATATTCTTGATAGTTCCCTTATAGCATTATTTTATTAATAGATCCAACTTTTTTGAGCAGTCATTGACCTGCTATACAAAAAAAAAAGGAAGGTTTTGAAGAATCTATTTATAACAATAATTGCTAAGCTCACTACCTTGAAGTTGAGCTAAGACATTCTCCACTTTTAATGGATGGAAATGCCTCCAATTGTGATTTTAGGTGGAGGTTGGTAATTAATAAAGTTAGGTTTTATGGTAGTATGTCATATAAATGTTTGAAAGTAGAGCATGATCGAGGCAAGGTGGCGTGCAGAGAAAGAACCAGTGGAGGGCTGTAGCATCTTCTCTCTATATTATTCTTACATAACATTAAGGAGATAGTTGAAGTGCTGGAGAACAATGATTTATCATATAGCATTGTAGCAAATACAAGATAACAATTTTCTGGCATTCACTTTTATGAAGAAGCTCTTGTTAAACTATAATGGAAAATCTAGAGAAATAGTATACATCAAGAAGAATGATTCATATATTTCACTCTCATTGTTTCTGTACAGCATATGTGCTTATATAACAAATACAAGTGAGTTTATCAACCGACTAACTGCTTAACAGACTTACCAAACAAACCGATACTGAACCAATCCTTAGTTAGTTACTCTAACATTCTCCTGGTTTCCTCAACTCCTTTTGGTGAAAAAGAAACATCAGTGCTGGACAACACACAAAGAGCGCGGTAAAAAGTTGCAAACTGCTTGGGAGTGATGGGTTTAGTCAGAACATCAGCCACCTGTTTGTCAGAGGGAACAAAGTTGACCAGCAGGGTACCATCAAGTACCTTCTCACGAACAAAATGATGGTCAATCTCGATATGTTTTACACGAGCATGGTGAGTAGGATTTGCAGCCATTGACACGGTAGAGGTGTTGTCGCACCAAACAACTGGAGACTGGCAGGGAGGCATACCCAGCTCATCGAGCAACTGTTTAACCCACAGTAATTCAGCCACACAGTTAGCGAGACTACGGTATTCAGCCTCAGAAGAGGATCGAGAGACAACGGGTTGCTTTTTGGAGCACCATGTAATGGGAGTCGACCCTAGATAGATAACATAGCCAATGGTGGAACGCCGATCTTCCACCGAGGAAGCCCAATCAGCATCAGAATAGCCGACTAACTCAAACTAGCCTTTGGAGAGAAACAATCCATGATCTAAAGTACCTAGAAGATACCGCAACACCCGTTTAACAGCCTTCCAATGAGCTTCACTAGGAGCGTTCATGTATTGACTAAGCTTATTAACACAGAATGATAAATCGGGATGAGTAATGCACACATATTGAAGCATGCCGACTATGCTTCGGTACAAGGGGCCATCAGCAAATGGCAGGCTGTCATCAGAGGCAACTAGCTTTGGAGTGCTGACCATAGGTGTTGGTGTAGTCGATGCGCCTGACATGCCAGTCTTGTGAAGTATGTCTGTAATGTATTTTTTCTGGCTTAAGAGCAACCCTTGTGATGTATGATGAACAGAAATACCCAAGAAAAAGTGGAGTTGTCCCATGTCTTTTAGAGCAAATTAACGATGAAGTTGCTGCACCACAGTATCAATCTCATTAGTGGAACTTCCAGTGATAATAATGTCATCGACATATGCCATAAGCAATAGAGAACTCTCTGTAGTAGCTCGAATGAAAAGTGAAGGATCAACTTTTGAAGCTCGAAAACCAAGTTGAGCAACCAGATAGTGTTTGAGAGTCTGAAACCAAGCCCGAGGGGCTTGTCTCAAACCATACAAAGCTTTGTTAAGCTTGCAGACTAGCTGCTGACCATTGGGATCGACCACCTCAAAACCTAGTGGTTGACTCATGTAGACCTCCTCAGTCAACACACCATTGAGAAAAGCATTGTTTACATCAACCTGTCTTAAGGACCATCCTTTCATGACCGCAAGAGCGAGAACAGTGCAAATAGTTGCTGCTCGTACAACTGGACTGAAAGTGTCATGAAAATCAAGTCCAGCATACTGAGAGAACCCTTTTGTGACTAAGCGAGCTTTATATCTATCCACCGTGCCATCGGCATTCCTTTTCACCTTGAAGAGCCATTTACAGCCTATGGCTCGTCTATTTTCAGGTAGTGGATAGAGACTCCAAGTACGATTGTTAATAAGAGCTTGCAGCTCATTATGAACAGCAGCTTTCCAAGGCTCAGTGCTCATGGTGGCATGGGTATCAACGGGAACATCTTCAGACATATCAGTTGCTGTACTCAGGTATACCTTAGGTTTAAAAATCCCTGCATTGCTTCTGGTGACCATAGCATGAGAGTTATGAGGAAGACAGGTTGTTGAAGGGTTTTGACCAGGTAAGGGGTGTGGAGATGATGGATCAGGTAGGCTAGAACTAGGTGGAGAAAGGGAAGAGTTGATTGAAGTGGGGAGAACATGATCAAACGAGATAGGGTGAGGTGTAGGATGCAAGGGGATGGCTAAGGGAGTGGTTGAAATAAGAGGTGGGGAGCTCGTAGTGGAAGATTGAGCTGGCGACAAGACAAGAAGTCTAGAACTAGACTGTGACTTAGTTATAGGTGGGACAGATTGGTTAGCAATGGATTGAAATGGAAAGACTGTTTCATGAAAGGTGATGTGACGAGAGACATATACACACCCATTACTATCCTGACAACGGTACCCTTTGTGCATGGGAGAGTAACCTAAGAATGTGCATGGGGTTGACTTAAACTGTAATTTATGAGTGTTGTAAGGGCGAAGGTTAGGAAAACACAGACACCCAAAGACACGTATAAAGGAGTAATTTGGTGAGACTTTAAACAATTTTTCATATGGGGAGACCTGGTTTAGAGGGGAGGAAGGTAACCTGTTTATCAAATACACAGCAGTGCTGAAAGGACCATGCCAGTAGGATAAGGGCATGGTTGCATGAGCCAGCATGGAAAGTCCAGTCTCGACAATCTGCCTGTGTTTGCGTTCAACTAGGCCATTTTGGGCAGATGTATATGGACAAGTGAAGCGATGGAAGATCCCTTGTTGAGCCAAATAGGACTTCAATGCATGAAATTCACCGCCTCCATCTGATTGTAACGCTTGAAGTCGACAACCAAGAGCACGTTTAGCTTGGCGATGAAACTGTGGAAATACAATGAGCACTTCTGATTTCTGTTTCAGAAAATACACCCAAGTATATCATGTATACGCATCTGTGAATGCAACATAGTAACGAAAACCATCAGAAGTGACAGGGGCTGGTCCCCAAACATCAGCAACTATCAGCTGCAGAGGTGCATTATGGGTAGTCAAAGACTGCTGAAAAGGGAGCTTGTGGTCTTTGCCCAGATGACAAGCAATACAGTGAAATGAGTTTTTATTTGTGCCAAGAGAAATATTACAACTCAATAATGCCTTTGTAAGCGTAGCATTACAAGGGTGGCCTAGTCTAGCATGCCACACAGTTAGAGGAATAGTAGAAGTTGCTGAAAAACATTGAGCCAAATTTGAAGTCAAGGTGTTGGGAGCAAGGTCTTGTACGTGAAGTTTATACAACCCGTGCTGTACTGATCCTCGGAGAAGTACCTCTCCAGTCTTTAGATCACGCACTAGGCACTTTTTAGGAAGAAACTCAAAAATCACCTGATTATCGCTGGTAAACTTGGAGACAGACAAAAGATTTTTTGTTATACCAGGCACAAGCAGTAAGGATCTCATGTACAACGGTCTGGTTTGAGTAAGTAAGGAAGACTGACCAGTAGATAAAACAGGAAGAGTAGTTCCATTACCAACATATACTTTACCTGGACCATTGTAGGAGGTGCTGTCACCCATGGCAGTAGCAGAATGGGTAAGATGATACGTCGCTCTAGAATCTGGGTACCAAGCATTGTCACTGACCGTTTCAGGAGTGGCAATAAGAGCTTGAGGTTGAGAAACAACTGGAGGAGATGTACTGACTGGTGAAGAAGGATTGGCCACAAAGGGGTTGAGCCAAGTAGGAGCTGAAGTAGATGGAAAATGCCAGCCTGGTTGAGGAGTGAAACCAGCAGTAGGCGGAACCCAAGGTGCCACAGAAGAACCAGAACCCACCATACAGATATTAGCTTGCGGCGAGGGAGGAGGTCTGTAGCCTGAACTTTTATAGGATGTGTCGAAACGATAGTAGCAGCGATCAACAAGGTGCCCCTACTTCCCACACAATTGACACTGAAACTGTGAACTAGAAGAGCGACCACGCCCGCGCCCTCGAGCTGCAGAAGACGGGCGATAAGCGGGTGTAGGAGCAATGTTATCAACAGGTTGATGTGTCACCATGTTGGCTGAACTGGGAACCTCAAAAATAGAAACCTGCTGACGTGCTTCTGCATCAAGAAGCATAGTGGTGACAGCCTGAGCATTATAGGAAACTTGACTGGCCATGGTGATTGTAATCACCGATTCATATTCAGGAGGTAGGCCATTGAGAATAGCAGTAACATGCTCACGATCACTAATAGCTTCGCCACAACTGGCAAGATTATCACAATACCCTTTAATTTTCAGCAAGAAATCTTTCATGGGGAGATCACCCTTACGCTGAGAGTGTAAGGTTCATCTGTAGTACATTAGTCTAGAAGTGCTTTTGCTACCAAAGAGATTAACAATAGCATTCCATATATGAGCACTAGTGTCCTTACCAATAAGGTGCGGAAGAACCGACTGACTGACTGAAGATAGAAGCCAAGAAGCTAGTGCACTATCCTGTTGCTCAAAGCGAGCAAAATCTGGATTTTCTTGAAGGACGCCATCAGCATCCGGAAGCAACGGAGGAGGTGGAACAATAGTAGCATCCAAGAAACCTTGAAGCTTATAGGTCTTAATCGCCAGGAGAACTTGTTGATGCTATAACAAATAGTTGTTATCATCAAGAAGAACACTTATTTTCTTGGTAGAAGAGAACCGAGTATCAAGAACTCCATCAGTAAATGTAGAAGCGATGGCCTGTGTATTGGAGTGAACAGCAGACGGACTTGAATCTCGAGACATGAAGAAAGAAGAAAAAAAATTACCAGGAATCAATGGACATCTGATACCATGTTAAACTATAATGGAAAATCTAGAGAAACAGTATACATCAAGAAGAATGATTCATATATTTCACTCTCATTGTTTCTGTACAGCATATGTGCTTATATAACAAATACAAGTGAGTTTATCAACCGACTAACTGCTTAACAGACTTACCAAACTAACCGATACAGAACCAATCCTTAGTTAGTTACTCTAACAGCTCTAACTAAAACATTTAGTTCCTGGATGCTTCTCTAATAACATCTTTCATTTGATCCATCTTTGTAAAAACTTATAAACCAAAACAAGTTTTTGATTTTTCATGTTTAGTACTTTTTGGAGCTGATGAAAGTGCCACGAGTAGAGTCAAAACTAAGAGTGTTTTCTTTCAAGATTCAGTTCCGAACTCAGGTTTGGCGGTATCTCCATAGTAAATTTGATTTGATAAATTTACAATATTATTCAATAATTAATCTCCTTCTTGTTTTTCATTTTTCTTTTATTGAATCACTTGTTTATCCTCTGTTCTTACATTTTTTTACCACCTACAGGTTTCTAAATTTAAAAGGAGCTTAAATACTGTAAATTTTGCATGTAATGAGGTATATCATTAATGTTGTTGATGACGGCAGTGTTTATTCGTTCTTATCATACAAATTTTGTATTGGTTATATAGGTACGAAATTCCCTTAAATTGAAGGATCTCATGAAGAAAATTCTCTATCTAGGAAATACATTGAACCAAGGAACTGCAAGGGGTAAGTGATATTCAGTTTCTCCTTTTGGCTTCAGTCTTTGATGCTACAATTGCAGCTTGTAAAAAGATTATGCAGAGAAAAGATTACTAGCTAAACCACATGTAATGTATTACTAAAACCAATTAAGGTTGGCCTGTCCAGTCCTTGCATTATCTAAAAATTGGGTAAAATTCAAACCGATCAAAAACTAGTTTTCTATTGAACAGGTAAAAAACCAATTATTTTTTTCCCTTTTTCTTAAATTAAAGACCATGCCATTAAGGTAAATGCATATTATTGTTAACTATTAATTATATTAACTATTTATTTTACATTAAATTAATGTTTAAACATAAAAAATAAAATAAGAAACAATCAAACCAACTGGTTTAACCTGTGGTCCAGTTTCTTTAACATTGGCATTTATGTCTTTTAATGTTGAACTTCTACATTTATGTCTTTCATTTTGAATTTTTAGATGATAGTAGTGTCAATCAATTCTTTGTCCCTTGTTATGCTATTAGTTCCTTTGTTTTGCATTTTCTTTTTTTCTTTTTTTGCCAAAGCCACTTGTCCCAGGTGTCATGTTTTTTATGCATTTCCTTAATTTTTTCTTTTCATGAGTTTTTGGCAATTCATTTGCTAACTTTTAGTACCAAACCTCAAAGCTCTTTATACACTCATGATTCCTTGACATTTCCACAACGGTGGAATCCTAGTATTTGCATTGTCCAACTAGGCAATGTCCCAAAAGTGAGTGTTGGATTGGATATTGGGCCTTGCCCATGAAAGGTTGAAATAGAATGCTACTCTTCTAGACTCCAATTAATAGTCATAATTCATTAAGTTTAAGCAAATTAGTAGTGCAGCATGTTTCTGTTCAGCAAACTAGTAGTGCAAATTAATAGTTTTTCTTGATATGAGTTAACTATGGAATATTATTTTCATTTTCTCATATATATGTATTTGGTGATGCATTTATTGCAGACAATTGAGATTATTTTCAGCAAAAGGATAATCTTAGATATAGAGGTTAGTTCCTTTAATTCCCTCTTGCTCTAGAGCACATGCGCTTATCTTTGTTCGGCTTTTTTGTTCTTTGCAATCCTCCTTACCTTTGATTTCTTAATTTTATGTTACCTCGGGCTCGAGTTACACCAGAAATCATTAAGCAAGGTTTAGGTTAACAGATGCCTGGTCTTGGACCTTCTACTTCTACTTCTACCTCCATTTCAAAGAAAGGTAGTCCTTAGAGTTTCTTTCTTTTGCATTCCATTTTCACTTTTCTTTTCCCTGCTTTTGACCCTATCATGTCTCTGTGGCTTACATTCTCAAGTGCTGCTTAATTTATCATTGAGGCTTGCATGAGGCTTTGTAAAGGTAAAGGTCACATAGTTATCATTTTTGTGTATGTTTTTCCTTGATTGACTTTTAAATTTGTCTATAGATTCAGTGAAACAACATTTAATGTTAGATCGGTTGCTGATTTATTGAGGTTAATTTAGGAGACATGCAGTTATGCTTCCATGCAACATGTGGAAGTGCATGTAAGTTTATAAGAGCCATTATTGACATTGCTATCCCTGTTTTCGTTTCATATATATTGGATTTGATCAGTTTCACAAACCTCAAAATCATGTTGTAGTAGTAAACTATAATCTGAAATGAGTGCTTTATGCGCTTCCTGTCCAATTTATTTACACTTGGAGAATGGCGATCCTATGATTTCCCCTCTTTTTTTGTTCATCCAATTTTCAATTAGTTACTGCCTAATTTTAATTTACAGTAGATGAGCTTTGCAATACTATGATAACCCATTACTCCTTTGTAAATTCTAGGAATCATTTATTCTTCGTCCGAATTTTCCCCCAAAGGCATACTATTTTCACTTAGCATTTCTATCAATGTTGTTTCTGTTGTCAATTAATAGAACACCATATCCTTGGCTATGGGGTTTTGCTTGGTAGCTATGCAGCTATTTATTGAAAGTTGAAACTCATGCTTGTTTTATGAATGCTTACATGCATGGCAAGCTGTTGTTAGCCTTTCTTTCTATTATGTTTGTTGCTTTGTATTAGCATTCTCTATGCTACTTGCCCTGCAAAGTTCCAAGTGTCCATTTTTATTAAAGATGGCAATCGGGTATTTGTCCAGCAGAATTAAGCTAATTTTGTGGTTCTATCTTTAATTAATGCAGGACTGAGAAATGCTTCCTTTACAGGTCAGTTTCCTATTTCTTTGTCATGGATGGATGTATTTATTGGAATATGGGACAAAGTAACTTAATACAAAGAAATTTTACATTTGATTTTCTATGCCTTTTAGATCACCTCTAATTTTAAGATTGATTGCAAATGACTAATATTATTGTGAAATAACACTTACATAAGATAAAGTAGTAACTCTGGCTTTGGTATGCAGGATGAACTGCTTTGGTTGGAATTGCTTGATAATTAATGTTGTGGAATTTTTTTATCCGAGAGTAATTTGGATGTGAATGTAACATTAAATGTAATAAGCATTAACAAAAACCACTGCCTTCATCTAGAAAATGATTTCATTTCAGGGTGATATTGGTGATTTTGGGTTTTATTTATGTTTTATGGCATATTCAAAGTCTGCAGTTAAGTTTACAGTGAGCCAGTTGACTGCATTTCTTTTTTCATTTTTTCCAACTTTTTCTGACCAACAATTTATTTGTTACATATATGTTTTATTTTATTGTAATCGTTAATTGTATGTCACTAATGCTTAATTGTTATAATTTTTTACATAAATATTTTTTTTTTTACTCGAGGCTAAGAAGTTAGCATCACAATATCAAAAGGCTAAGAAGTTAGCATCACAATATCAAAAGGAAGCGGACAAATGCAATTCAGGTATGGAGACGTGCGAAGAAGGGACAAAGCTAAAGAAGCACTGTCGGCTCAAATGAAATTAACAGCAATGTGGGAAATAAGAGCTCGTCAGAAAGGGTGGAGAGAAAAGTTCGCCAAATCTAATGCACAGACACAAGGTAACCTCCAGTTTGTCTAAACCATCCACCATGGCCTGATAGGAAGAAACTTAGTAGAAAACGTATTTCTTTCATTCTCTCTTTTCCACTGTTCAGTGCTCTGCAACATTGTAGTAAACATTATATTTGATAATTTTGGATACGATATATAAGAAAAACGATTAAAATACAACATGATATGAACATCTAAATGTGCCAAAGGGATATACTGATTACCATATCTAGCAAAATATGATTTATTTCTAACATAAACTAATTCACTCCAAAACTACTCTTTATTGTAATTTCTCATCAATAGCTCATGCTTCATTCTAACTATCATTTTTTTTCTTTATGGATTTTCACTAGCGTTGATGATGCAAATTAATCATTATTCATTCCAATATATTTGAAGAAAGGAACATTTGTTCAGATAAAATATAGTATATATTCTCGGCTCCTATCTAATTTATCATCAATTTGCCTTCTCAACGACTGTTATTTTACCAGAATCCCCACTGATTGAATCATACCTTTGAAACATGATAGCTATAATTTACTGTGTAAGCTGATGGAAGAATGGCGAGATGACAAATTTTGCTTTCAGAATTTGATATAATCTACATAAGTCAGAAGGCTATCAAAGGAAGTGTGGTAGCAGATTTCTTAGCCAGTAGGGCTCTAGAGGATTATGAGCCATTGAATTTTGATTTTCCAAATGAGGAGTTGATGTTTATAGCAACGGCCGAAGATTCTTCTTGGAAGCTCAATTTTGATGGGGCTTCTAATGTAGTCGGAAATGGAATTGGGGCAGTCTTGGTATCCCCAAATGGCAATCACTACCCTTTCACGTGCAAGTTGGACTTTGATTGCACGAACAATATGGCTGAGTATGAAGCATGGATCATGGGACTTCAAGTAGCTATAGAGCAAGGTATAAAAACCCTAAAAGTATATGGAGATTCTGCGTTGGTAATTTATCAGCTTAGAGGTGAATGGAAAACAAGAGACCCTAAATTGATCAATTATCGAAAGGTAGTTTTGGGGTTACTTGAGAAGTTTGATGACATCACCTTCAATTATCTCCCACGAGACAAAAATCAGATGGCAGATGCTTTAGCAACCTTGGCCTCAATGATTAAGGCGAATAAAGAAGAAGAGATAAGACCAATTCAAATGAGTCTCTACGAGGCTTCAACACATTGTTGCAACATTGAGAAGGAAGAAAAAGATGATAACCCTTGGTATCAGGATATATTACGATATGTGAGGGATCGTAAATACCCTGAACAGGCCGATGAAAATAACAAACGAATGTTGAGAAGGCTAGCTTGCGACTATGTCTTGGACGGGGATATCCTGTACAAGAGAAGGAAAGACCAAGTACTTTTGAGATGTGTTGATGCCGTGGAAGCTAAGCTAATTTTAGAAGAAGTTCATGAAGGCGTATGCGGGACACATGCAAATGGGTTCATGATGGCTAGACAAATCATGAGATTTGGATATTATTGGTCTACCATGGAAGGGGATTGTATCAACTATGCCAAGAAATGTCATAAATGTCAGATTTATGGAGACAAGATACATGTACCACCTTCACCTCTACATGTTATGACTTCTCCATGGCCCTTTTCCATGTGGGGCATGGATGTCATTGGACCAATATCACCGAAGGCTTCAAATGGACATCGGTTTATCTTCGTGGTCATTGACTACTTCACAAAATGGGTAGAGGCCACTTCTTATGAAAATGTTACTAAGTCGGCTGTGAGTCGATTTTTGAAGAAAGAGATCATTTGTCGGTATGGGATGCCTGAAAGGATCATATCAGACAATGCATTGAACTTGAACAAAAAAATGATAGCAGAAGTTTGCGACCAGTTCAAGATTAAGCATCACAATTCTTCCCCTTATCGTCCAAAAATGAATGGGGCAGTAGAAGCTGCCAACAAGAACATTAAGAAAATAGTGGGGAAGATGACTGAGACCTATAAAGATTGGCATGAGAAGTTACCGTTTGCACTCCTGGCCTATCGAACATCTGTCAGAACCTCTACTGGGGCAACCTCATTCTTCTTAGTTTATGGGATGGAAGCAGTGTTACCTATTGAAGTAGAAATACCTTATCTTCGAACTTTGACAGAAATAAGGTTAGATGAAGCTGAATGGGTTCAATCCCGATATGACCAGTTGAACTTGATCGAGGAAAAGAGGCTAAGAGTCATTCGACATGGTTAGATGAATCAGAAGTGAATGATACGAGCTTATGACAAGAAAGTTCAACCCAGAGAGTTCCACGAGGGAGACCTTGTACTGAAAAGGATTCTTCCCATTCAAAAGGATTTTAGGGGGAAATGGATGCCGAATTGGGAGGGGCCGTATGTCATGAAGAAAACCTTCTCTGGCGGTGCATTGATCTTAATGGAAATGGATGGGAAAAGTTTACCCAACCCAGTGAACTCAGACTCAGTTAAAAAATACTTTGTCTAAAGGAGAAAAGAATCCAAGGTGAAAACCCGCCAAGGGCGCCTTGAGATTAAAAAAAAAAAAGGAGAGGCCAAGGTGAAAACTCGTAAAGGGCACCTTATGACCAAAGGGGTTTTGAGTTGAAAACTCAAAAGGGTAGCTCAAATTTTGAAGAATACATAGTGATCTTGCTATATTTGAAGAGCGAAGCACGTGGCATATTGGGGCATCAACAAAGTACTTTGGATCTTTTAAACACATGTTGAACTCAAGGAAGACTTCATGGAGCTGGTGTATAGACACTCAAGCGGCAATATCTTGAGCATCTAACTTTTATCCTGTTTTCTATCTTTAGATTCTATTCCTTCCTAAAGATAGGCTTTCGGATTAATTTCCTTTGTATCCTTTCCTTTTAATTCATTCAAATCTAATTATTCTTAAAGATTTATTCATCTTCCATTTTGCATTGAAATAATGATAGATGAACTAAATATATTTACAAATGAAGTTTTGCGCATTACTCTGGAATTTCTAGATAATACAAGAAACTAAAACAGGACAATTGTTCGAGAAATTCACACATCCTCAGTGGGCTGTAGCATTGGAGGAAGGGTACAGGCCTACAGGTTGAGCAAGAATAATGCTTTCAAAAGACAAATGAAGGAATGAGTGGTGACGTCTAGGATAGGGGTCATATTCACAAAATTCTGCATCATAACATGTTTAATTAGGAACATCCGACTCATTTCGATCATGGCATCCTAATTATCAAGCATAATCATTCTACAGGTTATAAAAAATGACGCACCTTAACCCCTAAGCAGTAAGGTAATAGGCCGCAGCATAGCAGATCTAGTTAAAGCAGATCCAAGATGGTTTGGCATCCTTGTGCTTACAAGGAGCAAATCAAAGACATAGCTGATTTGGCTTTCGTGTACTTACGCTAAAGCAAGTCTAAGATGATTTGGCATCTCTGTATTGTTAGAGAACAAGTCGAAGTCTGGCATCTCCATTTTGACGGAGAGCAGATACATAGTAGATCTGGCCTTCAGATGTTTATACTGAAGCAAGATCCAAAATGATTTGGCATCCTTGTGCTTACAATAAGCAAATCGAAGACATAGCTGATTTGGCATTCGCATGCTTACGCTAAAGCAAGTCTAAGATGATTTGGCATCTCTGTATTGTCAGAGAACAAGTCGAAGTCTGGTATCTCCATTTTGACGGAGAGCAGATACATAGTAGATCTGGCCTTCAGATGTTTATACTGAAGCAAGATCCAAGATGATTTGGCATTCTTGCGCTTTCAAGGAGCCAATCGAAGACATAGCTGATTTGGCTTTCGTGTGCTTACGCTAAAGCAAGTCTAAGATGATTTGGCATCTCTGTATTATCAGAGAACAAGTCAAAGTCTGGCATCTCCATTTTGACGGAGAGCAGATACATAGCAGATCTCGCCTTCGGATGTTTATACTGAAGCAAGATCCAAGATGATTTGGCATCCTTGTGCTTACAAGGAGCAAATCGAAGACATAGCTGATTTGGCTTTCGCGTGCTTATGCTAAAGCAAGTCTAAGATGATTTGGCCTCTCTATATTGTCAGAGAACAAGTCAAAGTCTGGCATCTCCATTTCGACGGAGAGCAGATACATAGTAGATCTGGCCTTCAGATGTTTATACTGAAGCAAGATCCAAGATGATTTGGCATCCTTGTGCTTACAAGGAGCAAATCGAAGACATAGCTGATTTGGCTTTCTCGTGCTTGCGTTAAAGCAAATCTAAGATGATTTGGCATCTCTGTATTGTCAAGGAACAAATCGAAGAAGCAGATTTGGCATCTCTATGTTCGACGGAGAGCAGATCGAAGATATCAACATGACAGTCATGAGTTTGCAAGGAGTAGATTGAAGAAGCAGATTTGGCGTCTCTGTGTTCGACGGAGAGCAGATCGAAGATATCAAGGTGACAGTCATGAGTTTGCAAGGAGTAGATTGAAGAAGCAAATTTGGCGTCTCTGTATTAGACGGGGAGCAGATCGAAGATAACAGATTTGGCGTCTTTGTATTAGACGGGGAGTAGATCAAAGATAGCAGATATCGCCTTCCTGAGTTGCAGTGAAGCAGATTGAAGCCGTCAAGAGGCCATTTAAAGAAGATCAAAGATCAAGAACTCAAGTTTATAGTCTTTGCTCCATTCTCATTACACAACAATGAGCAAAGAGGGGCAACTGTAGAGGCCCAAATTTGCTCGGGGCCCAATAAACCTTAAAACCCAAAACAAAAACCCAAAGCCCAAACTATAACCCAATTACAAGCCCAATCACCTAAACCCTAATGGCCCATTTATGAAATAAAAAAAATTAAAGAAATAAAATCCAAATATCTTTACTCCACTAAACCACTCCAACCACTCCACTAAACCATTACACTAAACCACTCCACTAAACCACCCTAACCACCCCACTAAACCACTCCACTAAACCACCTTAACCACTCCACTTGCCTACAAAAGATTTATTTGTAAAGTTTGGCTATAAAAAGCCATTCAAGACTATGTTAGAAGGAGGTTTTTTTTTTTTGGAAAGGCTAGTTTTTGGAGATTAATCAAAGATCAAAGCAAAAGAGGTTTCTTTTGTCTATTCTCATCTTAAGTTCTTTGTTTGTTTATTGTTTTCCTTTCAATTTTATTTTGTTTTTTTTATACGAAAGTAAAAATAAAAGTAAGAAGCTTATCCATATTTTCATTACTGAAAAAGTTTTTTTAGGTCCGCCGCTGTGTGGTGGCGCCGAATGATATTTGTGGGGTCCGTGGATCGAGCAAAGCCCGACCAATGGCGGATTTAGAAGAGAGGAGAGAGTGTTATTTTTAATATTGCTATTATTTTCTATTATTATTATTATTACTAATACCACTATTATCATCATTATTGCTATTATATTATAATACCTTTTCATTATTATTACTATTGTGTTTTTACTATTATTATTATTATATTTTCTTTTTTTGTATTTACTTATACGTTATTATTTTTATATTAACTAATTTAATAAATATATATTTTTAGCATATTTATTTTATTTACATATCATTACTTTTATTATTATTATTTCATCATCTATTCTACTTATAGTTATTTAAATAATTTCAAACATTTAGCTTATTCATTATTTCCCTTTCTTATTATTTGTTCGACTCATTTATCTTACCTTCGTATTTATCATTACTATTCATATTTGTGTTTATGTTTATCTTGTTATAGTTATTGATTTTTATTTGTTATCGTTCTTTATTATCTCGTTCCATCACGAATTTAGGTTTTATCTAACCCAATAATAATTCTTTCATAAAAGTAAATATTCCGTATTTGGTAATTCGAGACAATCGTGCCCTAACTTACTGGGTTTCGACTTTTCTCATTTAATCTAAATACGAAATACTCTTTTAAATCACTATACGAGTTTTTAAAAAAAAATACTTATTTTCGAAGTACGAGGTGTTGTGCCCTAACTTCTTGGGTATGACACTTTGTCACATCAAGTAAGAATTTGTTTTAAAATAAAGGCAATATTCTAGATTAGGAAATTCGAGAAAACGTGCCCTAATTTCTTTGGGTTTCGACTTTTCTTGTTTATCCTAAATAACTGAACAACCCTTAAAAATTTAGAATATATGAATTATAAATAAAGGCAAGCTCATTCTCAAAGTTTGAGATGTCGTGTCCTAACTTACTGGGCGTGACATTTTATTACTTCGAGATGAGAAAGTCTTTAACATTTGTTTTAATTTATTCGGTCATTTTCAAATTAGCATTTTTACGAAGAGGGATCGTATTTCAATGTCTTTCAAGCTTTCAATTTTCGACACTAAGATATTAATTAATCAACTAGGTACCAATTTTTGGGCGTTATGAGGGTGCTAATCCTTCCTCGTGCGTAATCGACTCCCGAACCTGTTTTCTTGATTTACATAGACCAAAATTGTTGTTTAAATAAATCAAACCATTTATTAAAAACAACCACTTTTACAAGGTGATCCAATCACACCTAAAAAGATTGGTGGCGACTCCCGTTTTCATTTTTCTTCAAGTCGATACCCGTTCATTTTTTTTCAAAAAAATGGTTACGACAGAATTAGTGCCAATAGTTTGTGAATATCCAGATGTGTTTCCAGAAGAGTTACTCGGGTCGCGACCAATCAGAGAGGTTGAGTTTACTATTAAGTTAGTACCGAGAACATCACCAATATTGATAGCTTAGTACAGAATGACTCATACAGAGTTGAAAGAGTTGAAGGCTCAGTTGTAAGAGTTAACAGATAGAGGTTTTTCATGACCGAGTTTCTCCTTTTTGGGTGCACTAGTTCTGTTCGTAAAGAAGAAAATGGATCAATGAGATTGTATATTGATTATCGTCAACTCAACAAAGTTACGGTTAAGAATAAGTGCCCGTTATAGTGAATAGATGATTTGTTTGATTAGTTGAAAAGTGCAACGGTATTTTCGAAGATTGATTTATGTTCTAGTTATTACCAGTTGAGGGTTAAAAATTCGAATGTACTAAAAACTGAGTTCAGAACCAGGTACGGACACTATGAATTTCTTGTTATGCCATTTGGGTTAACTGACACCCTTGCAGTATTCATGGATTTGATGAATAGAATCTTCAGACCGTATTTAGACAAATTTGTTGCAGTATTCATTGATGATATCTTGATATATTCCTGAGACGAGTCTAAGCATGCCGAGCATTTGAACATTGTGTTACAAACTTTGCAAGGTAAAAAATTGTTTGCTAAATTCAGCAAATAAGAGTTTTGACTCCGAGAAGTTGGGTTTTTAGGACACATTGTATCGACAGAAGGCATCAGAGTTGATCCAAGTAAGATTTCAATAGTTGTTGACTGGAAACCACCAAGAAACATATCAGAAGTCAGAAGTTTTATGGGATTAGCAGGCTATTATCGGAGATTTGTAAAAGGGTTCTCAATGATAGCTACACCGATGATACAGTTATTATAGAAAGATGTAAACTTTGAATGGTCTGAGAAATGCCAACACAGTTTTAACTAGTTGAAAGCACTGTTAATCGAAGCACCAGTTTTGGTTCAGCCTGAGTCAGGTAAAGAATTTTTGATTTTCAGTGATGCATCATTGAACGGTTTGGGATGTGTTTTAATGGAAGAAGGCAAAGTGATAGCTTATGCATCGAGATATTTAAAGCCGCATGAGAAGAATTATCCGACACACGACTTAGAGTTGGTCGTTATTGTGTTTGCATTGAAAATTTGGCGACACTATTTGTTCAGTGAAAAATGCCACATATTTACCAATCATAAGAGTTTGAAGTATCTGATGTCACCGAAAGATCTGAATTTGAGATAGCATAGATGGCTTGAACTGTTAAAAGATTATGAGTTAGTCATTGATTACCATTCGAGGAAAACAAATGTAGCTGCTGATGCTTTAAGTAGAAAATCTTTGTTTGCTTGCGAGCGATGAATACATGATTAACTTTGTTTGATGATGGCTCAATATTAGCTGAGTTAAAAGCTAAACCGATGTTTCTTTAGCAAAATCGCGAAGCTAAAAAATGTGATAATGAATTGCAAGCTAAACGAGTATAGTGTGAGTCAACTTTTGGTTCTGAATTTCAAATCGGACCCGTTGATTTTTTATTGTTTCGAGGTAGAATTTGTGTACCGAAGAATGCAGAGCTTATTAAAAAAAATTTGCACAAAGCTCATAGTTGTAGCTTGTTTGTTCATCCGGGGAGTAATAAAATGTACGATGATTTGAGACAAATATACTGGTGGTCGGGTATGAAACGTGAAATTTTTGACTTTGTGTCCAGATGTTTGATTTGTCACTAGGTTAAAGCTGAACATCAAGTGCCTTCAAGATTGTTACAGTTAGTGATGAGTGAAAATAGGATAGAGTTACGATGGATTTCGTATTAAGGTTACCCCTATCTCCGAAAAAGAAAGATGCTATCTGGGTTGTTGATTGTTTGATGAAGTCTGTACATTTTATTCTGGTACGTACAGACTTTTCACTTGACAGATTAGCGGAGTTGTATATTTTTGAGATTGTCAGATTGCATGGAGTGCCAATCTCCATTATTTCGGATAGAGATCCGCAGTTTACATCATGATTTTGGAAGAAGTTACAAGAAGCTTTGGGTATGCGATTGCATTTTAACACTGCATTTCACCCTCAAACCGATGGTCATTCTAAGAGAGTGATTTAGATCCTCTAAGATATGCTTCGTTTTTGTGTTTTAGAGTTTAAGGCAACTGGGAAAAATATTTATCGTTAGTTGAGTTCGCGTATAATAATAATTTTCAGTTGAACATAAATATGGCACCGTATGAAGCTTTATATGGTTGTAAATGTCAAACTCTACTATATTGGACTGAGCTTAGTGAGAAAAAAGATACACGGGGTTGATTTGGTCAGAGAGACTGAAGAGAAAGTGAAAGTGATTCATGACAGTTTGAAAGCAGCTTCAGATCGACAGAAATCGTATGCAGATTTGAAAAGTAAGGATATTGAATTTCTGATCGAAGAAAGAGTGTTTCTAAAAGTATTGCTTTGGAAGAGGATTCTTCGATTTGGTCGCAAAGGGAAATTGAGTCCGCGATTTATCAGACCATATGAGATTATCGAGAGAATAGGGCCAGTGGCATATCGACTTGAATTACTGTCAGAGTTAGAAAAGATTCATAATGTGCTTCATGTATCTATATTACAATGGTACCGATGAGACCCTTCACATATAATTTCTCCGACAGAGGTTGAGATTCAGTCTGGCATGTCATATAACGAAGAACCGATTAGAATTGTGGCACGAAAGATTAAAGAGTTAGGAAACAAAAGTATAGCTTTAGTGAAGGTTCTTTAGAAACGTCATAGGATAGAGGAGGCTACTTGGGAACTCGAGGAAACCATGAGAAAACAATACCTAATCTATTTTCTGGTAAGATTTTCGGGGACGAAAATTCCTAAGGGGGAGAGTTTTGTAACATCCCATTTTCAGTGAAATCGAAACAATGGTTTTGGGACAAAAAATTTGAGTATTTTAATATTATTTTATGGTCTACAGTATGATAGTATTATCGTATAAAAATTTCGTTAAGAAATTTTAAAGTTTACATGTTCAATTTGATGAAAAGGACTAAATTGCGTAAAGTGCAAAAGTTGTGTTCTATTAGGAAAAGCTATTAAATAGCTATAGAACTTTAAAGTGGAGGTCCTTATATGGTAATTAGACTAGTAAATGAGTTAGTGGATGTGCATGGCTTGGCAATTACGAAAAATTTAAAGTTAGGTAAGGGTAATTTGGTAATTAGATAATTAAAGGTAAAAATAGATAAAACAAACAAAGCTTCCATCTTTGTTATCTTGCTCCAACCAAAAATACAAGCAATAATAGGCCATGGGAGCTTGAAATTTTCAGCCTAGAAAACCCCTTGCATGTAAGTGAATTTTGAGTTCGTTTTTAATGATTTTTATGTTTCCAGGATCGTTGTAGCTTAACCTAGTTAGCCCAGGGACTAATTTGCAAAATGGTTGAATTTATAGGGTTTTACCATAAGTACATTTTAGTTGTTTATGAAGTTTTATAGAAGAAAATGAATCTTTGTTGTGAGTTAAACAACTTTTGTTAAGTGATTTTTGATAAAATTCTTAATTAGGGGTTAAATTATAAAAATGTGAAATATTATGGTAAATGTACGAAATTGTGAAATGTATCGGCTACAATAAGCATGTATAGAATTCAGCTAGGCTTGGGTATGGATGAAATTGCATGAATTTCATTTTATGAGCCTAAGGACTAAATTGTAAAGTAATCAGAAGTATAGGGGTAAAATAGTAATTTTTCCAAAAGATGATTTTTGGACTAAATTGAGTAGAATAGAGTTTGAATTAGTTAAATTTGATTATATAGATCAAGAAAAGCAACATATAGATTTAGATTGGGGAAAGGACAAAGTATTAGATTAAACGATCGTTTTTCTCAATAAGCGTTTGAGCTAAGTTTGTGTATTTATTTAGCATTAAATTATTTGTGATTTAAATGCTTGTGTGTTATAATATTTGTATTATGGCTCTACAAAAAACTCCAACGAAGTTTCAGCGACTTACGGATCCCGGTTGAACCTTAGGAATAAATAGGATACAGATGACATGTCATTAGGGGTTACTGTGTTTTGGGTGCTGGTCTCAGACGTCCTACCGGTGGCTGCGTTTCCAACATGTGTTGCTATTACTTTACAGCTTGTGTGAGCAGCACCGTGTAGCTACGTCTTGACTGACAGCTTGTGTGAGCAGATCTAGTTATGGCTCGAGAGAGAACATTGATATGAGATTGTTACTGTGCGAGATTCTCACGTATCCAATATTATTCTAAGTGGTTCAACGGGCATAGTGTTGTTATGAGGTTATATGAGTTCGATACGAACTTGTACAGGTATTGATGTGAAATACTTGGAATTGTATTTATATGACAAATGAATTCATGGCTAACTAGGTTGATGAATATGTGTTAGGCTTTTGGGGCCAAATTAAATTGTGTTATGCCTTAATTTACTTGCCTAGATTGTAGTTGAATGGTAAGTTAGGTTTTTAGTTATACGAACTTACTAAACTTATTTGCTTACTTTGTGTTATTTTCTATGTTTTATAGTGTTTCGGAAGCTCATTCGGATTGGAAGTTGCCAGAGATCTCATCACACTATCTATCAGCTATTTTGGTACTTTTGGTTAAATATTTTAGGTTTAATGGCATGTATAGGTCATTTTGGCTAATGGTAGCCTATATGTTTTGTTGTGTTTTAGCCATTTAAATTGGCTTGTATTGTGGACATATATTTTGTTATGTAAATATGTAAATGGCCATATTATTTGTGGTGTATGATTGCCATGTGAATGTCTTGCTTGAGAATTGGTATTTTGGGTACCAAATAGTTGAGTGACATACATGTTAAGTTTTAGGCACAATGATACATATATTTGTTTGACCATTTAGGTAGATTTTGGAGACATAATTGGCATGTTTTAAATGGCAAATTAAGGTGCCTATGAGTATCATGGTTGTATGTGATGTTATAACATGTCATGAGCTTGATGTTGGTTGGTTTTGAATGCCTATTTATGTCATGGTCATATGCAATTTGTTGTGTGTAGGTTGGTACCAATTTTGGTGAGAAATATGGATTGGAAAATGACCTATTTTTGTCCACACGGGCAGAGACACGGGCGTGTGTCTTAGCTGTGTGTGACACACGGCCAGGTGACACGGCCGTGTGTCTCCTGTAACTTCTAAAGAAAACAAGTCAATAGCTTCACATGGCGTAGCACACGGTCGTGTGGCTTGGCCGTGTGACACAAGTCAGTATACCCTCCAGTTTTCACATGGCCTAGCACATGGCCTGGCACACGAGCATGTGAGGTTATTTCAAAGGATACACGGCCTGGCACACTGACGTGTGGCTTGGTCATATAACACAAGTCAGTATACCCTCCAGTTTTCACATGGCCTAGCACACGAGCGTGTAAGGTTATTTCAAAGGGTACACGGCATGGCACACGGACGTGTGGTTTGGCTGTGTGACACAAGTTGTTGAGTTACACGGGCACGAACACGGATTGGGATACAGCGGTGTGTCCCTATTTCGAATGCCCACATAGCCTGAGACATGAGCGTATCTCTTGACCATGTGAGACACACAGCTTTTCCACACGGGCGTGTGTCCCCTGCACCTTTGAAAAATTTCCATGTTTTCCAAAACATTTCCTTGAGTACTTGGTCTTGACTTGTTTTTAATGTTTATTTTGGGCCTTGAAGGCTCGTATTAGAGACTATATGATTGATTGTGATTGGTTTTTGATTTGAATGTGAGATATTAATGAAATGTCTATTTGTTCGATTGTAAGTCCGGTAATGCTCTGTAACCCTATTCCAGCATCGGATATAGGTTAGGGGTGTTACAAGTAACATTTATATCTCTATCTTTTGACAGTCATCCGCTCCGATGCCCAAAACAAAGCATTTCCTCAATTAGACTTGATAAACGAAATATTAATCTTTGAATCAGTTTTCTCATTTTTTATTAGACTAAGGACATGTTTAGGTTTGTATACTAATATAATTTGTCTTTCTGTATTATGATCCAACCACGTAATGCCGCTTAGTACTAGTTTAAACATTAGACAACCAGTGAGAAACATTTGCTTCTATTTTTCTTTTCGTGCAAAAATCACATGAGGAAAATTATACAAAGTATATTAATGCAACTAATGAATTTGTTTTATTAACTAATCTATTAAAAAAATTTACAAGTTTACAAACGATAAACTCAAGGCACCAAATCCAACAATCTTTCACTTGCTCTACTAAAGTAGATGAGTCATATTCCATATTCACATGTTTCTCACGTGTTTCTAAATGCTCTTAGCTAGTAGAGTCTTGGTAAATGTGTTATAGTATGCCTAAAGACCAATCATGAGATGATTGTAATTACATACTTGTTTTACATTATTTATTAATATAAGGCATTACCATTATTATTTCAGTTTCTTTTTCTATGTATATAAATAAACTGAATTATGATAAAGTCCTAAGAAAATATTATTATTCTTAAAAACTCCTTTAGTCAAGTATTATTGTGAGTTTGGACAACTATAATGCATTGAGACTAATGTGTAGCTGATTAATGACAAAGTGTTTTCATTGACATAGGGAGGTCAAACTCAATAAATGAGTATGTGCTAGTGAACAACATATTGGACTAGCCCGATATGAGTATGTTTCTTAGATTATTATGTAGTAGTCACAATACTACTCATAGTGATGGCTATGTATATGATCCTCAGGCTTGAGATCATCATTATCCCAACAACGTGAGTCGTATAATTTGATACAGTCAAACTTCTACTGTAACAAGTTGTATAATAAAGATTGATGTTGGATATACCACAATCCATGTAGTGGGATATGGTTGATCAAGATATCTTAGGCCTCTTGATATCATACTTGTTTGTTTATTGTAGTCTACTTAGAAAATCAAGAAATATGAGATTGAACTATACAAGTGTGACTATTCCATGACTTGTGTCCAATCTAAATATTAAGGATAAAATTATACAATACATGAAAAGATTATCACAGGAAGGTTATATCGAATCATGACTTCTTATAACTTGGGTAACAATGATGCATTGCTAGATGCCACTCATTGTTTGTAATGTTCAAAATGTTCTAGTACTACTACCAACATTACAAGAGCCTACTGGCTCACACCTTATAGTTGAAGTGAACAGAATCCAAATACATTTAGTATTATATTTAGTTGTCCCATGAATTAAATTAATTGTTGAATTAATTTAATTTGATAATTAAATATTAAACATATTACATGTATAAACTTGTTGTATACAAACAGAGAACATACATAAAATTAATATATAAATTTGATTCTTACAAAAATATGAATTATATATATATATATTACTAAAATTATTAATATAAACAGTTATAATAATTTCGGTCAAAATATAAAATGACATGTAAAGTGATATTCTTTTGGAAAGAATATAATCTTTTTTTTTACTTCCCATTTGTTTCTCTAATAATAAGGGAATAATCTCGTTTTTATTTTTCTAAGTTATGATATCAAATAAAATAAAAAGGAAATGAATCTCTTAGTGTGTTAGGGTTACCAAGAAAATAAAACAAGGGGTCTAACAACCATTCTTGAAATTCTCTCTGAAAAGTTCAAGAGAATTTTGTTGTTTGTTCTTTGACTGGGTGGATTAAATAGAGGTTGTGATGTTTTCGTTGTGGCTTAGCATTGACATGAAAACAACTTCATCCTTTCATAATTTTTCAATTAAGAAAGTATGTCTTCAACCTTATTTCAACCTGTTTCGTTCTTCTTACATGAATCCATTGCTGAGGATCGTCGGAATAATTTTCCCATTGCGCCACGGGACGTACTGGCAATCCCAACAAAATGGGTCGACAAAGTTATCCTCGGATGCGACGTTGATTACATCCACAATTCCGTGTGGAATGTTACTTTTAGATATTAGGAGTGTAATACTCTTGTGGTTTCTTATCTATTTGGTATTAGCTATTGCATCTGTAAGGAGTTGAAGTTCTTCAAATGCGCCATATGCATCATATATGTCATCCGTAATTGATGTCAAGTCTATCAGTTTTGTTAATATCTGTCTAGCAAAAGAGTATTACACTCCTAATATCCAAAAATAACATTCCACCACTCTATTTCATGCAAAAGGTAACCTTGTCAGCAAATTTTAAATCTTTCCACCACCTGAAACAAAACCTACGTTAGCCCTAATTAGCCCTTTCAAATTAGGATAAACAATTAATGTTGAATGTTGAAGGAGTAATATATTTCCTTGAGCGCTTGCTTAGCTCTTCCTTGTGTGAAATTTGTAACAACCTGAAATCCAACTCAGCAAACTTCAACAGCATTTTGTCATGTGAAGCATTCTCTCCATAAATGGGAATGAATCGCCTTGCCTTCAATCTTGGCCAGCTCTTGCGGATGGGTCCGTATAAAGCATGGGAGACTGAGGCTAAAAGAGGATATTCGATAGTGCCAGCAGCTTTTTCTAAACCTAGATGAGTGATGACGAAAGCAAGGGCTTCTTCGAGAATATCTTCTCCATGCACACATAAATGTGCCGCTTCGTATAATTCTAGCAAGCCTTCCATAACACTTGTTAAGGACTTCTTAAAGTTTCCTTCATTGTCTTTGAACTTGCTGAACATGTCTGCTTCCATATCACTTGTTAAGGACTTCTTAAAGTTTCCTTCATTGTCTTTGAACTTGCTGAACATATCTGCCCAATACAACAAGATATTATCGTTTTAATCGTTATAATAGGTAGAATTTAAATGAAATTTCAACTCTCAACTGCAAAAAAAAAAAAGAAAAAAAAGGGTAGATTTTAGGTGCAAAATAGAAGGGGGTGGACTCACCACACTGAACATTAAATCCATCATCTCTAAGCAATCGAAATCGAAGAGAAGTAGCCTCCAGAGTTTGGTCATCTTTGTCGTCATGTTCGTAAATATTATGCAATGCTTCCTCTATCTCTCTTTCAAAAATGGTAACTCACACCTAACCGTTTGATAGTATCAATCAAATGCAATAACCTATCATCCATTGCTAACTTAATCATCCTCCTCGTTTGTTCTTTCATATCTTCATGTTGTTTTTAGTTGCAGCGTCCTGCACAATTGTAGTGTAGGAGAAGAATTTCATGAACTAAACTCATCATAATACCAAATGAAGAGATGATTCTTTACCATTTTAGTTGGAGATGAAAGGAAAATATCCCCCCCAAACATCATTAGGATGAAAGTTGGCTGTGGGACTATTCTGGTTGGACATGGATCCTTGAGTTGAAGAAGGAAGCTTTGAAGAAGACATTTCTTTAGCTAGTAATTATGTTGGAAGCACTACAAAATGAGATGAATTGGTGTGAGCCAAAGAGCTCCAATATTGTGGTATTTATAGAATCTTCTATATGGTAAAAAAAAAAAAATACTAATTATTAATTATGGTGATATTTAATTTTATTTATTTATTTTATCATCCCATTAAGAGTGTGTTGAAATCCATTGGATGATTAAATGAATGTATAAACTATTCTAGTAATTACATGCTCTAAAATTATTTATTTCATACAGTACAATCATATAGTATTTTTTTTATTCGTGAGATACATGTACTGATTTAATATATTAATAAAAATTTTTAGTATATAATAATTTAAAATATTTCTATTTAGATATTATTATAGGAAAATTGACATTTATAATTTTAATAAAAATAAAATTTATTTGGTATTTTAAAATATCATTGCAAATAAATTTCAATTTAACAACTGTTTTAATTAATATAATTTTTAATAGAATTTCATTAAAAATAGTTTTGTAAACCGTATTACGTAGAACTATTTTAAATTTTTTAAAAATATTTTTGACATGTTTTCTTATAAAAAAATCACAAACGATTTCAATTTTATTTAAAATGAAATTAATAAAATGCATTAAATTAAAAATAATTTTAACAATACACCTTACATTCATTTATGTCAAATATCTATATTTTAAACTATCCACGTCATCGTTCATCCTAAATCTTGTAATATATTTATGCAGCAATTTCTTTTGGTGCGATAAAATACCTTTTGTACAAGCCCAATTTTGGGACCCAACTCAAACCTACCCAAAACCCATTACAACCCAAGCCCAATAGGCCCAAAATAATGTAGCCCAAACCTTTAGAGCAAAACAACAGGAATTTCAAACCCTAGGTGCGCCGCACCTAGGGTCTTCTGACCCCAACCACTGCCTCAGTGCTAGTGGCACCTCCACCACCGCCTCTGCTCCACTACCATTTGCCTGCGACAACAATAGGAGGATAGACAAAATATTAAAAGAGAAAAACATGTAATGGCTATATATATATAAAGCCGAATCAAAAAATGGGGGGGGGAATTTTTTTGATTTCAACAAACAAGAGTCTGTAGTCAAAGGCATAGAATATCCAATCAAAGAGCAAAACGTTAAAGAAAGAAACGAAAAACATTGAATCAAAAAAATCAGAAAAACAAAGGTGATTTCATTTTTCCTTCGATTTATTTTTCTTTTATTTTCCTTTTCTATTTTCACACCCTTTCATTCGCACATATACATGTATTGTAAATAAAAATAGCAATATAAAAAAAGAGGGGAAAAAGTTACCTGGGACGATTTTCGGCCACCGTGTACGGTGGCCGGAGCGGCGGCGCCTACGGTGGGCAGTGGTCGGACCTGAGGCCAGAACCCTCGTCACTTGCAGAGAGAAATCTCTCTCTTTTTTTTTTTTTTTCCTTTTAACTCAGAAGAATGAAATTTCAGCAAAAATTTGGCCTTTATAGTTTCTCTGGTACGACGTCGTTTGGGGCAAACATTCCATCCCCAAAACGGCGTCGTTTCATGCCAGACCCGAGGACCCGACCCGCTTGTGCCAAGGATCCGCGTGTTTTGGGACTGAGGGTCTATTTGCGCTCTCAGTCCCTTCGCTTTTGAGGCTGGTTTCTATCTGGTCCTATCTCGTTTCTTTGATATTTCTAAATTTGATCGCTTCTTTTGTTTTTGTTACAATTTGGTCCCTAGACCACTCAAATGGCCAAGTACCCGAACGGTGCCGTTTATGAGTATGGGTTAATTTCCTATGTGGCCCCTGTATTTCTGCTTGTGATTCATTTTAGCCCTCCAATCTGCATTTCGCTATTTTTATTTTAAAATCTATACTCGAACTTTTGTTTCTTCATAATTTAATCCCATTTCTTTATTATTACTATTATCATTATTATTTGTTGCTTGATATATTATTGTTATTATTTTTATCCTCATTATTATTATTATTATTATTATTGTTGTTATTAATATTATTATTATTACTATTATTTGATACTATCATTACTATTATTATTCTAATTACCATTATTACTATTATATATATACATACCTTTTATTATTATTCATGTACATATATTTTAAATATTATTACCATTATTATTTTTATCACTTACATGGTTATTATATATATACATACCTTTTACTATTATTCATGTACATATATTTTAAATATTATTACTATTATTATTTTATCACTTACATGGTTATTATTATTCTATTAATATATACTTTATTGCATATGTACGTATATCTGTAAATATCGTATCGTTTGTACATTCTATTATGTATATTTTATAACTATTATGTGCTCATTTCATATATATCCGCATATTTTTAATATATCATATATATTTTTCGTTTCTATTATTATATATATTTTAATACCATATGTATTATTATCGTCTTATACTATTGCTATTATTATTATTTTCGTCATCATCGCCATTTTTCTTTTGTCATGTTTTATGCATCTTTATTATTTCATGTATTCGAGGGTTTTATTTTCTTCATGCATTTGTTTATATTTACACATTACTAGACTCGCTATCATTTCATTTTTATATAATTGCTCACATTATTATTTTTGTTATTGTCACGTTCATTATTATACATTATTATTAATACCAAAATTTGCCTTTATAAATCACGTTATATTTTGTCACTCAATATATTCAAACAATTCTTTCATAAAAGTAATATCCTATATTAGGCAATTCGAGATAATCGTGCCCTAACTTACTGGGTTTCGACTTTTCTCATTTAACCTAAATAACGGAATATATTCTTTTAAATCATTATACGAGTTTTGAAAATGCTTATTCTCAAGATGTGAAGTGTTGTGCCCTAACTTACGGGTATGATATTTTGTCATCTCGAAATAAGAATTTTGTTTAGAAATAAAGGCAATATTCGGTGTTTGAGAATTCGAGAAAACGTACCCTAACTTACTCGGTTTCGACTTCTCTCGTTATTCTAAATAATCGAATACCCTTTTAATAAAATACACAAATTTCATAAAAGGCAAGCTCGCTTTCGAAAATTTAAGATGTCGTGTCCTAACTTACTGGGTGTGACATTTTATATTTTGAGACGAGAGGGTCTTTAACACTTGAGCTTTTTATAAAGAAGGATCGTATTTTAAAATTCTTTCAAATTTTTTTTTAATTTTCGACACTAAGACACTAATTAATCAACTAGGTACCAATTTTGGGCGTATCAAGGATGCTAATCCTTCCTCGTGCGTAACCGACTCCCGAACCTGTTTTCTTGATTCTCGTAGACCAAAATTGTTGTTTAAATAAACCAAACTATTTATTAAAAACAACCACTTTTATGAGGTGACCCGATCACACCTCGTCAAAAAGGATTGGTGGCGACTCTCATTCTTTTATTTTCAAAATCCAATTGGATTCCCGTTTTTTTCAAAAAATGGTTACGACAGCTTGGCGACTCCACTGGGGACACGAATGAGAGAGTCAAGCCACAAGTTGATTAACTCTTGTCTTTTTATCGAAAATCAAAAATTTGGTTTTGAAATACGATCCTTTCATTGCATTTCATAAGCTATTTTTGTGGTACCATACCTACTGCCTTGGTTCGAGTTTTTAAATAGTTTTGCATATTGCATGACCGCTGTGGTCACACCCCTTTAAGTGGGAGTGAGAAACTACTCCTTCGAGAGGTTTTCACCTCCGTGCAGGATAGTGGATCGCTTTCGGGATACATCTGTACCTATGTCTTCGTGAGATTTTCATCTCCGTGCAGCCATAGGGAAATGTATTCCCCGAATCTGAACTCGATCTCAGTATGAGCCTATAATGGGTGAAGATTGAGGAATCTACTGGTTCAGGTACCCTTATTCTAGAATCAAACCCCATGTAGCGAGCCTTAAGAACCCACCCTAGGTAGAGCCACTCCGAAACCCTAGTGATTACCTAAGCAAGTGCTATATTTATTATTCTTTATTTGCTTTGAACTGCGTATAAATTACTGACTTGCTTTGTTTTACTTTTATTGTATTTGCATGGCATTTTCATCATAAAAGGTGTTGATTCGCATTCGGTTCCTAAATAGATAGCTTATCATGGAAAAGGGGTTTTTTGATAAAGTAGAAGACAACGCGGCTATCCGGATATGGGCTGAGATAACACAACAAGAGAAAGGTGACAGTCTTACCAAGGGGTATGTGTCAGAGCTATGGAATTTCACTCGGATCAGCGTAACCCAGAATAATCTCCAAGAGTTGAAAGAAATATGGAACCAGTGGGACGACGAGGTCAAACAGTTATTCTATTGTCATTACGGTGATTTACCTTATCTGCTTGATGTCAAGGTAGACGAGCACCTGTTTCGAGCCCTTGCCCAATATTGGAATTACGCTACGGTTGCTTCACTTTCGGGAAGGTAGATTTGGTACCTACTATAGAAGAATACACGACCTTGCTCCGTTGCCCAAAGATTCAGATAGATGAATTTATACGGACCGCCAACGCCCCAAAGATTTTCAAAAAGCGATGAACATCACGGGATGAGCGAACAAATGGGTGACAACCGGATCAAACAAAAGGAGATTGTAAATGCATCCCATGGAGGAACACGAGGATTTAATCTTAGCGCACTCGACGTGAAGGAAAGGGTAGATGTCTTCGCCTTGAGCATCTATGGATGGTCATCTTCCTCAAGGTTTTGGGGCATGTAGACGAAGGTGTTGTTGACCTTTTTGTGAGTTTGGTAAAGGAACCACACTGCATTCGCAATCTTGGCGGAAACTTTCAGATCATTAAATGCTTGTAGAAGAGCAAGTGAAGGAGATTTATTGGATGTGCACACTCTTGCTATCCCGGTTCCTGACCATTTTTGGAAAGTGGAAAAGGTCTCATATCGTATCTTCTCGAAAATTACTCTCCATTGAAAGAGTTAGTGGCTACACCGAGGCGAGATGATGTAATGAAGAAAATTGGATGACGGTTCTCCAAAATCTGCAAGAAGAAGATGTTGAATAGAGAGCCCCGTGGATGGTCCCTGATGAAATATTATATCGATGCGGAGATTTTGATTGGGTTCCCTTGTTAGGAGTATGGGAGCCGTCGAATACGCTCCTCGCTTGCATTGCGACAATACTGATCCGCATAGTTTACACCACCAACATACGGGTTAGCCCAAATGCGAGTTCACGTTCACAGGGAATAATTACAAAAAGAAAGTTCGCGAGATATCAAATGCCTGGAACCAAACTCGTAAAATAAAGAAGTTTGCTGCCAATCCCATGACTACTCCTGAGTACGACCGATGGTGGAATCAGAGGATTAACGACAACATCCCTACATCAGATCAAGGGAATCCTCAGTCGATAGAAGAGCACTTGAAAGTAATCCCATCTGAGCTAGAAATCATCGAGCAAGATTTGAGAGAAAGAGTCGGAGCTAGAAAAAGGATCGAGCATTTGGAAGAAGAAAAGATGCGATTAGGGTTAGACGTCGATGCCCGAAACTAGAAGTCGAAAGACTCGTAAAAGGGAAAAACAAGGTCAAGAGGACTTAGACAGGTTTGAAAACGGACTATAAGAAGTCGCACAGATTAATGAGAACCGCTGGGTTAGGAAAAACATCCGAACAATGGCGACATGAAGTTAAAGAAGAATAAAGCAAAGCCAACCAGTAGGAGGAAAAATTTTGCGATGCTCAAGCTCGAGAAGGTGCTCTGAAAAGAAGTTTGGTAGAAAGTCAGAATGAGAAAGAAGGGTTAAAGATCCGGATATCAGAGTTAGAGAGGTTATTGTACCAGTATCGCTCGCGTAACTCTGCAATCGAGTTGAAAGCTAGTCAGAACAGAATCGAAGAATTAAAAAAGAATATAGAAGAACTCAAAACAACGTTGCAAAATCGTGAACTTCAGATAGAACTCCTCGAAGTAAATATCGAGCGATGGAAGGAGCAACTTCATCAATCCCAAGACCAAATCAGGAGCAGGGACTACATCATGGGCGAGGCTTTGACTCAAGTACGAGAAGTGGCTGACCACTTGCAAACGTTAGCAGTACAAGCCGATGTGCTGAGTTTAAAATACGAGTCAGAGTCGGACCGAGGCCAAAAGCTAGCTTGGCTTCTTAGACAGTCAAGGCCTTAAGTATCGAGGCCAAGCCTTATATGTAATCTATTTTATGTAAAAAACTTGTTTTCTAGAAAAGTTACTCTAATGAAATCGAATTGGAATCAACCCCTTTTTGCATTCATCGCATTCATTGCATTCATGTATCAGCATAGCATCATACGCACTAAAAACTCACAAGAAACCCTAAAAATCATGGCAGTTACCCTGGAACATCGTTACGGTACAAGAGGGAAAACAAAAGCAATGGATCAAAGGTTAGAGAGATTGGAACAAATGCAAAAAGAGATGCAGGATCAACTACAAACACGTATGCAAGAACAGCTGGCCAAAATCCAGCAAGATGTAAGGGACCAGATGTTGGAGTCCCAAAGAAGTATGATGGATCAATTAACGCGTCTATTGGCTGGTGGAAAGGGAAAAGCCTCATAACCAATAATGGAGATGACAACGAAGATCCCGTCTACCCTTCGGGGTTTGTCCCAGCGGACGTTCAGACACAACCTGATGTGTACCCAAGAAGGCCATCAGTCACAATCAGGCCTCAACCATTTCAAGCCGGTGTCTCGGCACAGATGAATTATCAGACTGGTTCGGGCTCTAATCCGGGGGACAATCCGACCAACCCTGTGGTCCTCAATCTCGATGAAGTAATAGAAACAGAAAAGACAAGGGTAGAATTCCCGAGAGAGCTTGAAGAAAGATGTAAATGGTTGGAAGAAAAATTTAAAGAAATGGAAAGCACCGACTATCGTGGTGGGATCGTCGCTAAGGAATTAAGTTTGGTTCCAGACCTGGTACTCCCTCCCAAGTTCAAAACTCCAGAATTTGAGAAATACAACGGGACTAGCTGTCCCAAAGCTCACATCATTATGTTCTGCAGACGCATGGCAGGCTATGTCAATAATGACCAACTATTGATCCACTGTTTCCAGGAAAGTCTAGTTGGGGCCGCTTCTAGGTGGTACAACCAACTGAGTCGTAACCATATCAGTTCATGGAGGGATTTAGCATAGGCTTTCATGAAGCAGTACAGTCACGTGACAGACATGGCCCCTGATAGAGTCACATTACAGAACATGGAGAAGAAACAAAATGAGAGTTTCAGACAATACGCCCAAAGATAGAGAGAGGTAGCAACGCAAGTTCAACCACCTCTTCTGGAGAAAGAAACGACCATGCTCTTTATCAATACGCTGAAGGCTCCATTCATTAACCACATGCTAGGGAGCGCTACTAAAAGCTTCTCAGACATAGTAATGTCTGGAGAAATGATAGAGAACGCGATAAGATGTGGAAGGATTGAAGCAGGGGAAAGTGCTAAGAGATCAACCCCGAGAAGGAAAGAGAACGATGTGAACAACACGAGTATGTATAATAAGCCAGTCACCATGAGCCAACCAAATGTGGTGACTACCAGCCATCAGGGCTCCACAAGACGGGACTTCAACCCAAGGCCTAACACGGAAAGAGTCCAGTTTACTCCTATCCCGATGTCCTACAAGGAATTGTACCAGAGTTTATTCGATGCCCATGTAGTGTCGCCCTTCTATCTAAAGCCAATGCAACCCCCATTCCCCAAGTGGTACAACGCAAACGCCCAATGCGAATACCATGCAGGAGCCACAGGGCACTCAATAGAAAACTGCACCACTTTCAAGAAGCTGGTTGAAAGACTCATCAACATGGGGGTTGTGAAATTTGATGATACATCCAGTGCGGAGAATCCATTACCTAACCATGGGGATAAGGGAATAAATGCGATAATTCAGAGTTCGGGGAGAGAAATTAAGATGAATGTTGTAGAAGTGAATACCCCGTTGAAAGAAGTATGGAAGAAAATGGTGGAAAGAGGTTTGATGGCGCAGAATTCGGGGGTCAGGCCTCGAGAAGCGAAGAATTATTGTGAGTTCCACGATCAAGAGGACCATGAGATTCAGAAATGTAGCCAATTCAGGGCTTTAGTACAAGGATTGATGGATAATAAGGAGCTGGAATTCTTCGAATATGTCAGGAACCAGGAAGAAGCAGACGTGTGTGCCTCCGAAGAGAGGTCGACGAAGGATGTTTACAAAGTCCACCACCCAGTGGTTATCATATCACGTCCGAAAATGAATGAAGCTGGGGCACAAGTCGCACCAAAAGTCGTGATCCAGAAGCCCGTTGCTTTCCCTTATAAAGATAGCAAGAGGGTACCATAGAATTACAGCTGCAATGTGATGATCCCAGGAAAGAAAAGCCCGGCCAGTGCTTCGCAACAAAACCAAGATGTAGGTTTTTTTACACGCAGTGGGAGACGTTATGTTCCCGAGGGTACAGGAACCAAAATTACCGAAGAAAGAATCCCGACAGTAGAGCAAAGGAAAGAAAAGACGGTCGAGTTCGAATCGCCAGTCAATGAGTCAGTAACCGAGAATGAAGCCAGGGAATTCTTAAAATTTTTAAAACATAGTGAGTACAGCATTGTTGAATAGCTACATAAGCAACCAGCTCGTATTTCGGTGCTAGCCTTACTCTTGAGCTCAGAAACGCATCGGAGCGCGTTAATGAAAGTGCTGAACGAGACATACATCGCGCACGACATCTCTGTCAATAAACTGGACCGCCTGGTCAACAATATCAGCGCTGACAATTTTATTTTCTTTAACGACGACGAAATACCACTAGGAGGTAGGGGGTCCACAAAGGCCCTGCACATTACCACGCGTTGCAAGGGATACACATTACCGGGGGTATTGATCGATAATGGATCAGCATTAAACGTCTTACCCCTATCCACACTGAATAGGTTGCCCGTGGATAGTTCCCATATGAAAACATGCCAAAATATAGTAAGGGCGTTTGACGGTACTGAAAGGAAAGTAATGGGGAGGATTGAATTACCCCTTCAAATCGGTCCTAGCATGTACGAGGTAGACTTCTTAGTAATGGACATCAAACCCTCTTACAATTGCCTATTGGGAAGACCATGGATCCACTCGGCAGGGGCAGTGCCGTCATCATTATATCAAAAGCTCAAACTTATAACGGAGGGTCGATTGGTGACTATAAATGCGGAGGAAGACATTATTGCATCTGTTACCAGCAATGCACCATATGTGAGGATAGATGATGAAGCCATAGAATGTTCTTTTCGATCGTTGGAATTTGTAAATGCGACCTTTGTTGTCGAAGGAAATAAAGTCCCGACACCTAGACTTTCCAAAACCACAAGAATGGGACTATAACTGATGGTTGGGAAGGGAGCCTTGCCAGGGAAAGGACTTGGAAGAAGCCTACAAGGAAGGGTCGAAGTACCTATGCCCACAGACAAACGGGACCGCTTTGGCTTAGGATTCAAGCCAGATGCAAGACAAAAGAAAAAAGAACTTGAGAAAAAGCAAGAAAGAAGGTGAACGCGATCAAGTGGGGGAGAAATCGAATGGGAACCAATGATCTTCCCCCATATATCGAAGACTTTTGTAACTGGAGGGTTCATTCACTCCAAGTGGAAGACGTCAGGAAAGGAAATCTTGGAAGGAATGATGGAGAGTTTGGACATCAACGCCACATATGAAGAAGGAACTGGGGTAGAGAATTTGTCGGGCATTCGCCCCTATGAGCCGGGAAGCGTTCTGAATAATTGGACTGTGGAAGAGATTCTTATAGTCTTTAGAACTAACTCAGAGTAATTTCCAAAACACACTTATTACTCTAGGCCTAGGAGTAAGAAGTGTCATTTTGTGAAATAGGCTTATGTTCGAAGTCGTTATTTCAATAAAATGCATCCTTTAGACTTATTTCATGCAAATATTTTTCATTCATCATACCATACACATCTTTGTTCTTAGATTCTCTTGTTCTTTGTATCTTCCTTGTACGCATTACATGTGTCTTGAGATATCAATGATGTGAGTGATGCTGCGACTCATTCAGAGTCTCCTTTTGAGCGGGATATGTGTCTAGAAGGATCTCAGAACTTTGAAGATGACGGAGACTGTAACTTGTCCCCTGACTTTTTAAGGATGGTGGAACACGATGAGAAACAAATTTTACCCCACAAAGAGACCGTAGAGGTCGTGAACTTGGGAGATGAACTAGAAAGGAGAGAAGTAAAGATCGGAGCTTGCATCACCACAGAGATAAAGCAAGACCTTATTGAGTTACTCCAAGAGTTCAAGGATGTCTTTGCATGGTCATATCAGGATATGCCTGGGCTAAGTACTGACCTTGTGGTACAGTGCTCCCATCAAAGAAGAATGCAAGCCGTTCAAAGAAAAGCTTAGAAGGATGCGGCCCGATGTTCTGTTGAAAATAAAAGAGGAGGTCAAGAAGCAATTTGATGCTGGTTTCTTACAAGTAGTTAAGTACTCAGAATGGGTAGCCAACATCGTCCTCGTCCCTAAAAAAGATGGGAAAGTACGGATGTGTGTAGACTACAGAGACTTAAACAAGGCCAGCCCGAAAGATAATTTCCCATTACCTCATATCGACACCTTAGTGGACAACACGGCAGGTTACTCACTTTTCTCCTTCATGGATGGTTTGTCGGGGTACAATCAGATCAAAATACATCCTGAAGACATGAATACAACCACATTTGTGACCATGTGGGGAACCTTCTGCTATAAAGTAATGCCGTTCGGATTGAAAAATGCGGGAGCAACATATCAGAGAGCCATGGTAACCCTATTTCATGATATGATGCATAAAGAAATTGAAGTCTATGTTGACGACATGATCGCCAAATCTCGGACTGAAGAGGAGCATGTGCAAGTCTTGAGGAAATTATTTTGAGGTTGAGAAAATTCCAATGAAACTCAATCCAATAAGTGTACCTTTGGAGCAGTGTCCGAAAACTACTTGGATTAGTAGTTAGTGAAAAAGGGATTGAGATTGACCCAGATAAAGTCAAAGCCATATAAGAGTTACCTCCACCACGTACTCAAAAGGAAGTCCGAGGATTCTTAGGAAGATTAAATTACATCGCTCGGTTTATTTCACAACTAACTGAAAAATGTGACCCTATATTCCGTCTCCTTAAGAAACACAACCACGGTGGTTGGGACGAGAATGCCGAAGACTTTCGACAAAGTTAAGCAATATTTGTCTAATGCCCCAAGATTGACACCACCTAATCCGGATAAGCCATTGATATCAGTATTTGACGGTATTTGAAAATTCTATGGGATGCGTGCTTGGCCAACACGATAAATCGGAAGGAAAGAAAAGCGATATATTACCTCGGTAAAAGTTTATCGAGTGTGAGACGAGATACTGTTCATTGAAAAGTTGTCTTTGTGCCTTAATTTGGACAACCCAAGATCGAGACAATACATGTTGTACCATACAACTTGGCTGATCTCTAAAATGGATCCTCTGAAGTACTTGATGGAGTCAACTGCCTTGAACGGGAGAATGGCCCGATGGCAAATTCTACTTTCTGAGTTTGATATAGTCTATGTGAACCAGAGGCCGTAAAAGGGAGTGCGATAGCAGATTTCCTAGCCAGCAGGGCCCTAGAAGACTACGAGCCTCTGAACTTTGATTTCCCAAATGAAGATCTAATGTGCATAGCAACCACCGAAGAAGACCCTCAAGAAGGTCATCCTTGGAAGCTAAACTTTGACGGGGCATCAAATGCCGTGGGTAACGGAATCGGGGTAGTTCTGGTGTCCCCAAACGGAGATCATTACCCATTCACTAGTAAATTGGATTTTGACTGCACGAACAATATGGCAGAATATGAAGCATGCATCATGGGAATACGTGCGGCCATAGAACGTAAAATCAAGGTGTTAGAGGTATATGGAGATTCTGCCCTAGTGATTTATCAACTCAAAGGTGAATGGGAGACAAGAGACCCCAAATTGATCAATTATCGGAGGTTGATCCTTGAGTTAATTAAAGAGTTCGATGATATTGTCTTCTACTACCTCCCACGAGAAGAAAATCAGATGGCTGACGCCCTAGCAACTTTAGCTTCTATGATCAAGGTGAACCAACCAGAGGATGTGAAACCAATCCAAATGAGCATTTACGAGGCCCCGGCTCATTGTTACAACCTTGAAGAAGAAGAGGAAAATGATGATCACCCTTGGTACCACGACATCCTACGATATGTGAAGAATCGTGAGTACCCTAACCAAGCTACTGAGAATGACAAGAGAACATTGAGAAGACTGGCCAGTGACTATGTCTTAGATGGGGAGATCCTATACAAAAGAAGGAAGGATCAGGTACTATTAAGATGTGTAGATGCCATTGAGGCTAGGAAAATCTTGGAAGAAGTCCACGAGGGCATCTGCGGGACACATGCTAATGGTTTTACAATGGCCAGGCAAATTATGAGGTTCGGTTATTATTGGTCCACCATGGAAGGAGATCAGATTAACTTACGCCAAAAGATGTCATAAGTGCAAAATCTATGGAGACAAGATTAATGTACCTCCCTCACCTCTGCATGTCATAACCTCGCTATGGCCTTTCTCGATGTGGGGCATGGATGTGATTGGGCCAATTTTGCCAAAAGCTTCAAATGGGCATCGTTTCATCTTTGTGGTCATCGATTATTTCACCAAATGGGTGGAGGCCGCTTCATATGCCAATGTCACTAAATCAGCAGTTAGTAAGTTCCTGAAAAAGGAAATCATCTGTCAATATGGAATACCGGAAAAGATCATATCTGACAACGCGTTGAATTTGAACAACAAGACGATAGCGGATGTCGCAATCGGTTCAAGATCGACACCACAACTCGTCACCGACGCTCAAGATGAATGGTGCGGTCGAAGCAGCCAATAAGAACATCAAGAAGATTGTAGGAAAGATGACAGAAACTTATAAAGATTGGAATGAGAAGCTACCATTTGCCCTCCATGCTTATCGAACGTCTATCAGAACTTCTACTGGGGCAACGCCTTTCTCATTAGTCTATGGAATGGAGGCAGTTTTACCTATCGAGGTCGAGATCCCTTCCCTTAGAGTTTTGTTAGAGGTAAAGTTGGATGAAGCAGAATGGATCCAGTCCCGATACGATCAGTTGAATTTGATTGAAGAAAAGAGGCTACGGGCTATTCGCCATGGTCAGATGTACCAAAAGCGAATGATGCGAGCTTACGACAAAAAGGTTCCTCCCAGAGAGTTCCACGAGGGAGACCTAGTACTGAAAAAGATCCTGCCCATACAAAAAGACTTCAGAGGAAAATGGATGCCAAATTGGGAAGGGCCTTATGTGGTGAAGAAAGCCTTTTCTGGCGGAGCATTGATATTGGCTGAAATGGATGGCAAGACCTTATCCAATCCTGTGAATTCGGATTCGGTTAAGAAATACTTCGCCTAAAAAAAAAAAAAAAAAAGGGAGAGGCCAGGGTGAAAACTCGCAAAGAGCACCTTGAGACCAAAGGGATTTTGAATTGAAAACCCGTAAAGGACGATTCAAATTTTGATCAAAGGTGGGGCATGCGATAGTCTTATGGCACCTAAATTAACAAGGAGAAGAGATGCTACATCTTGGAGCATCTGCAAGAGTACTCTAGATCCCCTAAAACACATATTGGGCAAAAAGGGAGTCCTCAAGAAGTCAGTACCGAGAAACTCACGCTGCGATATCTGGGGCACCTATTCCCTTTTATTCATTTTGAATTCCAGCAATGTTTGTTGACTGTGATTAATATATTCCCTTCAAATGTTGTCTCTGATAAATTTCAGTTTTGTCATTGGTATAATCTTTTTCAAGCATTTTGCATTGAAATGATGATTAATGGACTAAAACCATTTTTGCAAAAAGAGTTCGCACATTACTCAAAGTTTCTAAATAGTACAGAACACAAACAGTCTATTATTTAGAACTAACCAAACTCAAAGATTGGAAGCATCCGAGAAGAAAAAGTTTAAATTGGGACTACCTCTTGGGTTTTCCGTTCAAAATTTGAGTGAACAAGAAGGCAGGTACCATTTCAGTGAAGGAACCTTGATGAACAAAGAGCAATGGCAACCTAAACAGGGATTCACGCTCACAACATGCTGCACTCATACATTCATAAATCATTCATAAGTGCATCTAATTAGGAACATTTGATTCATTTTGATCATAACATCCCAATTCTTTGACATAAGCATAAATACATGGAACTGATTCTACAGGTCATGTCCCTAGAATCAGTGAATTTGTAGATCTTATCACCCTAAGCAGTAGGGAAACATATCAAAGAAGATGGGCCTTAACCCCCTAAGTAGTAGGGTAATAGGCTGAAAATCACAGATCTCACCTCCCTGAAGTTGCAGTGGAGCAGATCAAATACATCGAATCATGCCTCCTCGAATGCAGTGAAGCAGATTCAAACCACCAAGCTTTAACCCCCTAAGCAGTAGGGTAACAAGCTGATGTTCATAAGATCTTAAACCCCTAAGCAGTAGGGTAACAGACCAAATTGCAGATCTTAATCCCCTAAGTAGTAGGGAAATAGATCAAAAGTGATGGGCTTTATCCCCCTAAGCAGTAGGGTAACAAGCTAAATTTACAAGCCTTAAACCCCTAAGCAGTAGGGTAACAGGTTGAATTGTAGATCTTATCTCCCTAAGCAGTAGTGGAGCAGATCGAAGACGAAGAACCTTAAACCCCTAAGCAGTAGGGTAACAGGTTGAATTGCAGATCTTATCTCCCTAAGCAGTAGTGGAGTAGACCGAAGACGAGGAACCTTAAACCCAGAAGCAGTAGGGTAACAGGTTGAGTTTACAGATCTAAAACCCTAAGCAGTAGGGAAACAGATCAAAGATGACAAGCCTTAACAGGCTGAAAATCAAATATCTTCTCCCTGAAATGGTGTTGGAGCAGCTAAAAGCCACAGAAGATCTCCTTGAAGTTTCAGTGGAATTGATTGAAGTCACATGTCTTATCTCCATAGAGTTGCAGTGGAGCAGTGAATCGAAGCGAAGAAACAAGATTGGAATAAAGCTACCTGGAGAAAAGGAGCGCTAAACAAGTCCAGACACAGTGAAACCGGGCAAAATTGGTTTTTTTAAGTCTTTGCTCTGTTCTCGTTACACGACAACAAGCAAAGAGGGGCAGCTGTACAAGCCCAATTTTGGGACCCAACTCAAACCTACCCAAAACCCATTACAACCCAAGACCAATAGGCCCAAAATAATGTAGCCCAAACCTTTAGAGCAAAACAACAGGAATTTCAAACCCTAGGTGCGCCGCACCTAGGGTCTTCTGACCCCAACCACTGCCTCAGTGCTAGTGGCACCTCCTATAATGAACCGAAAGTTACGGTATCGGAAATTGAGTCTTGAGTATCTTGTTTAGTGAAATTTATTCATGAATATTTATTAGAAATATTTATGAATTATAGTTGAATGGTTATTTAGTGTTTAATTAAGTGAAGTAGCTTGAATTTAGTTTAAAGGATTAAATTGCATAAGGAATAAAAGTTTAATTATAGATTAAAGAAGTAAAAGGACTAATCTAGCAATTAGACCCTAAGTGCCATGTGTGTGAATGTATGATATAACATGTGTAATAGTTGGTATATATGTGTAATAGCTATAAGATATTTTATGTTATAGCTATTACACATGTTAATTTATATTTTTATAGGTTAATAATAATATAATATAGTATAATGAATAAATAATAATGAGTAAAGAAACATAGAAAGAGTTACAGAGAGCAAACGTGAGAAAGAAAGAAGGAAAGAAAGAAAGAAAAGAAAAGGAAATTTGAGGATTAAGGCCCTAAAGTTTAATTGGTAAGTTGTTTTAGCTCATTTTCTTATGATTTTTATGTTTATGGATGCCTAATTCAAAGTTCTACATGTATGAGGTTAAAATGAAGAAAAATAGAAAATTTTTAGATATTGATTAAGTTGAATAAATTGAGGTTTTATGGGTTAAATTGATAGGAATTGAAGTTAGAAGTGAAAATTGAGCGATTTATTAAAAGAATTTTAAGTTAGGTTTAAATAGGGATTAAGTTGAATAGAGCTCAAAATTTATGTTTTATAATGAATTTTATGAGTTAGAAATTGTTAATGAGTTGATTAAAAGAGAATATGAAGCTTAAGTTAAAGAAAAAAGATTAGTAATGGAAAAAAGACGAAATTGGAATTTTTGTAAAAGTTTGATAGAAAGTGAAAATGTGTTTTATGAATTAGTATATTGATGAATTTTAATTGTATGATTGTTAGTAGCAAACGTAGCACCGGATACGTCATCAAAGAAGGGAAAAGAGAAAGTGAACGAAGATATCGATTAAATTCGATAAATAGTGGTTTGTATTTCTATAAACCGAGCTTAATCGTTATTGCTATATTTGATATTTATATTGTATGAAAATGTGAATGAGGTAAGTATTTTTACCATATTGAAATGAATGTGATTTTGAATACCCTATTAATGATGTCGGGCTAGTCGGATATAGTTGACATGTCATAGGAATTGGAAGTATTGGGATATTCCGACATTGAGTCGATGAGACACTATGTGTCGACTCATCGTTAAAGTTCGGATTTGTTCCGATGAAGTACTTTGTGTACTATAATGTTAAAATTCGGATTTGTTCGATGAAGCACCGTGTGCTTATCCCGGAGTGTGGGTTGGATCCGTGTATCCGTTAGTGTCCGAGTTATGTTAATAAGGGTAAATAAAGTAAAGGTTATTAAAGTCTTGATTGATATTGAATAATAGCAATAATGTGTTTGAATTACCATGTTTTAAAGTTGATTAAGCTATTGTTTATGGAAATACCATGAGAGTATTCTCAGCGACGGTTTGTTTCGTCATGCGCAGCTAGGTACGAAAGTATAAGGACTCAGCATACAAGCCGATCCCCAAACTCAAATTGGTGAAGTTTCTATCTTTTTGGAAAATGGCATTGTACCTAGGATGTCTTTTGGTTATATTGAAAGTATCTAAGTTGTTAAATGATATTTTGGTATGTTTTGTAAATGTTACCAAAACCTTAAGAATGGTATGTTTTGATATGTTAGTGAAGAGTAATAAGAGGAATTGTTGGTAAATGTTGTAGAAAGAAGAAATGAAGATGTTATAAACTTAGTTATCAACATTTTATACTAAAACAGATTTGGACAGTAACAGTAGTCCAACTTTGAAAATATACCAAAAATAGTATAAAGTGAATTAGATGATGAATAAAATATGTAATTGAAGCTTAATGAATCTATTTTATATGGAAGAAACAAAATTGGTAAAAGAGTTGTATTTTATGAGATATTTACGTTTTGGTGAAACAGGGTTAGAACAATTTCTGGATTCCCTGTTCTGACTTTAGAAATTCACCATAAATTGTGTATTAAGAATTAGGACTCAAACTTTATATGTATGGATTCATTATTGAGTCTATTTTTAATTGAAACAAATGGCATAGTCATTGGATTTCTGTACAGGAAGAAATTTGATTCGAAGTGCACAAGGGTCAGAGTAGCTGAACCCTGAAACAGGGGAGACTTCTTATAATAAACTGTACTAATTGGCCTGACCAAAAATTCTAGAAAAAAATTAGTAAGTAGATATATGAGTCTAGTTTCAGGAAAAATTTACGGAATTGGATTTCGAGTTTCGTAACTCGAGATATGATTTTTTTTAGCAACTGTGATGCAGATGGATAGTTTACTACGAAAACTGTTTAAGTGCTAAGATAAGTTTTGTAATGTCTCCTGCTTGACTCAGGCAACGGTCTCGGGTAGGGGGGACGTTACAATATTTATTGGTATCAGAGCTATTTAGGTTTAGTCGGTTCTAGGACTAAATCGAATGTCAATGGGAATCTAGAGGTACATGCCATTCGAGTCAAATTTGAGTTGGGATTGGATCTTGATATGTTTGTTGAATATTTTTGTTTTATAGCATTAAGAATGTCGATAAAAGCATTGAGGATACTGATCAAGAGATGTATAGTGAAGATGATGAACCGTATAATGTGAATGAATCGAGTCTGCAACTCCAAGTGTGAATCCAGAGGAAATCAACCGAATGTTGGAAGTGACAATATCAAGTCTTTAGAATAATCGCCGATGCCCTTCAAAAGCGATAGGAACTATGCTTGCTACGTCCTCTATCCCTACTACCCAAGAGCTCCAATTAAAGAATTGAGAAAATATGGAGCTGAATTTTTGGGTGCCAAGGAATTGATTCGACTATCGCTGAAAATTGGTTAAAGACTACAAAGAGAGTTCGAAGCAACTTGAATGTACACCACAAGAAAGCTTAGTGTGTGTTGTCTCATTACTGCAAGAGGAAGCTTTAGTATGGTGGGAATCGGTGATTCGAATGTACTTGAGGAACAGATAAGTTGGGACTTCTTTCAAAAGAGTTTCAAAATAAGTATTTGGGAGAAATGTACATAGAAGACAAAAGACAAGAGTTCTTAACATCTGAAACAAGGTGAGATGCTTATAGTGGATTATGAACGAGAATTTTTGAGATTGAGCAGATATGCCACTGAGTTTGTACCGACTGAAGCCGACCGATGTAAAAGATTTTTAAGAGGATTACGTGATGAATTTAGACTACAGTTGATGCCTCTTAGAATCACCGAGTTTATGGATTTAATGGAAAGAGCTAAGATGATTGAACAAATTCTTGGAAGGGATAAAAGTCCGAAGTTGCTCATTCGATGAAAAACGTCCCGAATGGTTAGTTCAAGTCCATGACCTAAGCGGTCAAAGGAATCACGAGGTAATTGGAGATTTAGTTCTCGATCGAAAGGAGTGATCGAGGTCGGAAAAGACAGATCATCAGATTCTCTTGGCAAGATCCAAGTCCGATTCGAATCTGAAATTCCAATATGTGAGCATTGTGGAAACCGACACAAAGAGGAGTGTAGAAAATTGACTGGAGGTTGTTTCGTTGTGGAGCTACCGATCACTTTATTAAAGATTGCCCAAAGATATCTCGGAACAACACCGACAGTGAGTGCAAAGATCTGAATTTGCTTCAGAGGTCGGGATCAGCCAAGTAGTTCGTTTGCTAGAGGTGGTACTAGAAGAACTAGTGAGAGTGCTACACAACAATCAAGCTAGAGCTCCAGCTCGAGCGTATGTTGTGAGGACTCGAGAAGAGAAAGATGCTCACGATGTGGTGACGGTATATTCTTATTGAATTCACACCTGCTTATGCTTTAATAGACCCTGGGTCATCACATTCATATGTTAATACGAAAGTAGTTGAGACAAAAAAATTAGAGTTTGAATTGTCTAAAGTTATAATAGAAGTGTCTAGTCCACTGGGACAAACTACTTTAGTGAACCATATATGTCGAAGATGTTCGTTAATGATTCAAGATAGAATATTCCTGTTGATCATTGATTATGCCATTTGGCGACTTTGATGTTATTTTGGGAATGGGTGGTTATCGAACATGGAGTGATTTTAGACTGTTATAAGAAGAAGTTTATTGTTCAGAATGAAAGTGAAGATAGAATTGAAGTAAATGGTATTCGGACTAGTGGATCAATTCGTATTGTTTCGGCCATTAAAGCTAGCAAGCTTCTTCATCGAGGTTGTAATGCTTTCTTAGCATATGTGATTAATTCGGATTGGTTGAAAGTCGATGTAGTAAAATTGGATGTATGTGAATTTTCGATGTATTCCCGAGGAATTACCGGATTACCACCGATCGAGAGGTAGAATTTGTGATTGAAGTCTACCAGTGCAGATCCGTATCGATACCTCCGTCTGTATGGCACCCTCTTGAGCTAAAGGAATTAAAAGTACAGTTGCAAGACTTATTGGACGAGAGGTTTTATACGACCTAGTACATCACCATGGGGAGCTCCAATGTTATTTGTTAAGAAGAAAGATGGGTCGATGCGATTGTGCATTGATTATCGACAACTCAACAAATTGATGTCAAGAACAAGTATCCACTTCCCGAATAGATGATTTGTTTGATCAACTGAAAGGAGCTTCAGTATTTTCAAAGATTGATCTAAGGTCGGGATACTATCAGTTGAAAGTAAAAGAGTGCGACATATTGAAGACGGCATTCCGTACGAGGTATGGGCATTATGAATTTTTAGTGATGCCATTTGGACTGACAAATGCCCCTGCTGCTTTTATGGATCTTATGAATCAGATTTTTCAACCATACTTGGATCAGTTCGTAGTAGTTTTTATCGACGATATTTTGGTGTATTCCAAGTCAGAAAAAGATCATGAGCAACATCTCCAGATTGTTTTGCAAATACTACGAGAAAAGCAATTGTACAAAAAATTGAGCAAGTGTGAATTCTGGTTATCAGAAGTTGTGTTTCTTGGTCATGTCGTATCAGCGGATGGAATTAGAGTGGATCCAAAGAAGATTGAAGCAGTTATTCAGTGGAAAGTTCCTAAGAATGTATCAGAGGTACAAAGTTTTCTCGGATTGGCTGGTTACTATCGAAGATTCATCAACGGATTTTCAAAGATAGCCTTACCGATGACCAAGCTACTACAGAAAAATATTCCATTTGTTTGGAATGAGCAATGTCAGAAAAGTTTTGAAGCATTAAAACGAATGTTAACAGAGGCACAGTGTTGACTTTACCGTAATCGAAAGAGATTTTGTAGTGTACAGTGATGCTTCATTGAGTGGACTGGGATGTGTACTGATGCAGAACGGAAAGTCATTGCTTATGCTTCACGGCAACTGAAACCGCATGAACGCAACTATCCAACTCATGATTTAGAATTAGCAGCTGTAATTTTTGCCTTGAAGATTTGGAGGCACTATCTTTATGGTGAAAAGTGCTATGTTTATCTGGATCATAAAAGTTTGAAGTATCTACTTTCACAAAAAGATTTGAATCTGAGACAAAGGCGTTGGATAGAGCTTCTAAAAGACTATGATTGTGTCATAGACTATCATCCAAGGAAGGCTAATGTAGTAGCCGACGCACTGAGTAGAAAAGCTGCGATTGAATTACGAGCAATGTTTGCACAACTTAGTATCACTGAAGATGGAAGCCTTTTGAGTGAATTAAGAATAAAGCCAGTAATGTTTGATCGAATCAGATCAGCACAGTTAGAAGATGATAAGTTGTTAAAGAAAAGAGATGATTCGAATGGTACAATGAAAATTTTAGCATTGATGGAAATGGTCGCTAAGATTTCGAATCGACTTTGCATTCGAATAATTACGAGTTGAAAGAGTTAATTCTTCGAGAAGCTCATAATAGTCCATTTGCATTTCATCCTGGAGGTATGAAAATGTATCGTGATTTGCGTGAATTGTATTGGTGGTCGGAATAAAAAGGATATAATCGAATATGTGGCAAAGTGTTTGACTTGTCAACGAGTGAAGGCAGAACATCAAGTTCCATCGGGATTACTTCAACCCATCAATATTCCCGAATGGAAATGGGACCGAATAACGATGGACTTTGTGACGGATTACCGATGTCTACAAGTAAAAAGAATGCTATTTGGGTAATAGTTGATCGACTTACGAAGTCAGCTCATTTCTTAGTGTGAGAACCGATTGGTCGTTAAAGAAACTTCTTGAGGTTTATGTTCGGAAATCATTAGATTACATGGTATTCCAAAATCAATAATTTCGACAAAGATCCAAGGTTTACGTCAAGGTTTTGGAAGCAATTACATGAATCTTTTAAGATTTTCGACTTCATTTTAGTACGACTTTTCATCCACGATCGATGGTCAATCTGAAGCGGTAATACAAATTTTAGAAGATATGCTTGAGCTGTATGATTGATTTTGAGTCTAACTGGAATATTATTTGTCATTAGCGAATTTGTGTATAATAATAGTTTCGATCAAGTATACAAATGGCACCGTATGAGGCTTTGTATGGACGAAGATGCCGATCACCCGTATGTTGGATGAATCGAATGAGAAGAAGATGATTGGACTGAATTGGTTCAAGAAACGGAAAGTACTGATTAAGAAAATTCGGAAAGATTGAAAAGCGCTTTTGATAGGCGAAATCGTATGCGATTTGAAACGACGGGATATTGAATACTCGATCGGGGATAAAGTATTTTTAAAGGTTTCACCTTGGAAGAAAATTCTAAGATTTGGTCAAAAGGAAAATTAAGTCCTCGTTTTATTGGGCCTTACGGGTTATTGAGAGAATTGGACCAAGAGCGTATCGATTGGCCTTACCTCTGAACTACGTAAAATGCACGATGTCTTCCATGTTTCTATGCTAAGAAGATATCGATCGGATCCTTCACATGTTATTACGACCGAGAATGTAGAGATTCGACGACTTATCGTATGAAGAAGAACCGGTTGAGATTCTAGCACGAGAGGTAAAAGAATTACGTAATAAACGTATTCCTTTAGTAAAAGTGCTATGGCGAAGTCACAGTGTTGAAGAAGCTACATGGGAACCGAAGAAACGATGAGATCTCAATACCCCATCTCTTTTCGTAAATTTCGAGGACGAAATTTATTAAGGGGAGAGAATTGTAATGAACCGAAAGTTACGGTATCGGAAATTGAGTCTTGAGTATCAATTTCGTGAAATTTATTCATGAATATTTATTAGAAATATTTATGAATTATAGTTGAATGGTTATTTAGTGTTTAATTAAGTGAAGTAACTTGAATTTAGTTTAAAGGATTAAATTGCATAAGGAATAAAAGTTTAATTATAGATTAAAGAAGTAAAAGGGACTAATCTAGCAATTAGACCCTAAGTGCCATGTGTGTGAATGTATGATATAACATGTGTAATAGTTGGTATATATGTGTAATAGCTATAAGATATTTTATGTTATAGCTATTACACATGTTAATTTATATTTTTATAGGTTAATAATAATATAATATAGTATAATGAATAAATAATAATGAGTAAAGAAACATAGAAAGAGTTACAGAGAGCAAACGTGAGAAAGAAAGAAGGAAAGAAAGAAAGAAAAGAAAAGGGAAATTTGAGGATTAAGGCCCTAAAGTTTAATTGGTAAGTTGTTTTAGCTCATTTTCTTATGATTTTTATGTTTATGGATGCCTAATTCAAAGTTCTACATGTATGAGGTTAAAATGAAGAAAATAGAAAATTTTTAGATATTGATTTAGTTGAATAAATTGAGGTTTTATGGGTTAAATTGATAGGAATTGAAGTTAGAAGTGAAAAATGAGCGATTTATTAAAAGAATTCTAAGTTAGGTTTAAATAGGGATTAAGTTGAATAGAGCTCAAAATTTATGTTTTATAATGAATTTTATGAGTTAGAAATTGTTAATGAGTTGATTAAAAGAGAATATGAAGCTTAAGTTAAAGAAAAAGATTAGTAATGGAAAAAGGACGAAATTGGAATTTTTGTAAAAGTTTGATAGAAAGTGAAAATGTGTTTTATGAAAGTATATTGATGAATTTTAATTGTATGATTGTTAGTAGCAAACGTAGCATCGGATACGTCATCAAAGAAGGAAAAGAGAAAGTGAACGAAGATATCGATTAAATTCGATAAATAGTGGTTTGTATTTCTATAAACCGAGCTTAATCGTTATTGCTATATTTGATATTTATATTGTATGAAAATGTGAATGAGGTAAGTATTTTTACCATATTGAAATGAATGTGATTTTGAATACCCTATTAACGAGTGTCGGGCTAGTCGGATATAGTTGACATGTCATAGGAATTGGAAGTATTGGGATATTCGACATTGAGTCGATGAGACACTATGTGTCGACTCATCGTTAAAGTTCGGATTTGTTCGATGAAGTACTTTGTGTACTATAATGTTAAAGTTCGGATTTGTTCCGATGAAGCACTATATGCTTATCCCGAGTGTGGGTTGGATCCGTGTATCCGTTAGTGTCCGAGTTATGTTAATAAGGGTAAATAAAGTAAAGGTTATTAAAGTCTTGATTGATATTGAATAATAGCAATAATGTGTTTGAATTACCATGTTTTAAAGTTGATTAAGCTATTGTTTATGGAAATACCATGAGAGTATTCTCAGCGACGGTTTGTTTCGTCATGCAGCTAGGTACGAAAGTATAAGGACTCAAATACAAGCCGATCCCCAAACTCAAATTGGTGAAGTTTCTATCTTTTTGGAAAATGGCATTGTACCTAGGATGTCTTTTGGTTATATTGAAAGTATCTAAGTTGCTAAATGATATTTTGGTATGTTTTGTAAATGTTACCAAAACCTTAAGAATGGTATGTTTTGATATGTTAGTGAAGAGTAATAAGAGGAATTGTTGGTAAATGTTGTAGAAAGAAGAAATGAAGATGTTATAAACTTAGTTATCAACATTTTATACTAAAACAGATTTGGACAGTAACAGTAGTCCAACTTTAAAAATATACCAAAATAGTATAAAGTGAATTAGATGATGAATAAAATATGTAATTGAAGCTTAATGAATCTATTTTTATATGGAAGAAACGAAATTGGTAAAAGAGTTGTATTTTATGAGATATTTACGTTTTGGTGAAACAGGGGTAGAACAATTTCTGGATTCCCTGTTCTGACTTTAGAAATTCACCATAAATTGTGTATTAATAATTAGAACTCAAACTTTATATGTATGGATTCATTATTGAGTCTATTTTTAATTGAAAGAAATGGCATAGTCATTGGATTTCTGTACAGGAAGAAATTTGATTCGAAGTGCACAAGGGTCAGAGTAGCTGAACCCTGAAACAGGGGAGACTTCTTATAATAAACTGTACTAATTGGCCTGACCAAAAATTCTAGAAAAAAATTAGTAAGTAGATATATGAGTCTAGTTTCAGGGAAAATTTACGGAATTAGATTTCGAGTTTCGTAACTCGAGATATGATTTTTTTAGCGACTGTGACACAGATGGATAGTTTACTACGAAAACTGTTTAAGTGCTAAGATAAGTTTTGTAATGTCTCCTGCTTGACTCCGGCAACGGTCTCGGGTAGGGGGGACGTTACACCTCCACCACCGCCTCTGCTCCACTACCATTTGCCTGCGACAACAATAGGAGGATAGACAAAATATTAAAAGAGAAAAACATGTAATGGCTATATATATATAAAGCCGAATCAAAAAAAGGGGGGGGAATTTTTTTGATTTCAACAAACAAGAGTCTGTAGTCAAAGGCATAGAATATCCAATCAAAGAGCAAAACGTTAAAGAAAGAAACGAAAAACATTGAATCAAAAAAATCAGAAAAACAAAGGTGATTTCATTTTTCCTTCGATTTATTTTTCTTTTATTTTCCTTTTCTATTTTCACACCCTTTCATTCGCACATATACATGTATTGTAAATAAAAATAGCAATATAAAAAAAGAGGGGAAAAAGTTACCTGGGACGATTTCCGGCCACCGTGTACGGTGGCCGGAGCGGCGGCGCCTACGGTGGGCAGTGGTCGGACCTGAGGCCAGAACCCTCGTCACTTGCAGAGAGAAATCTCTCTCTTTTTTTTTTTTTTCCTTTTAACTCAGAAGAATGAAATTTCAGCAAAAATTTGGCCTTTATAGTTTCTGCACGACGGCGTCGTTTGGGGCAAACATTCCATCCCCAAAACGGCGTCGTTTCATGCCAGACCCGAGGACCCGACCCGCTTGTGCCAAGGATCAGCGTGTCTTGGGACTGAGGGTCTATTTGTGCTCTCAGTCCCTCCGCTTTTGAGGCTGGTTTCCATCTGGTCCTATCTCGTTTCTTTGATATTTCTAAATTTGATCGCTTCTTTTGTTTTTGTTACAATTTGGTCCCTAGACCACTCAAATGGCCAAGCACCGAACGGTGCCGTTTATGAGTATGGGTTAATTTCCTATGTGGCCCTATTTGCCATGCGATTCATTTTAGCCTCCAATCGCATTTCGCTATTTTTATTTTAAAATCTATACTCGAACTTTTGTTTCTTCATAATTTAATCCCATTTCTTTATTATTACTATTATCATTATTATTTGTTGCTTGATATATTATTGTTATTATTTTTATCCTCATTATTATTATTATTATTATTATTATTAATATTATTATTATTACTATTATTTGATACTATCATTACTATTATTATTCTAATTACCATTATTACTATTATATATATACATACCTTTTATTATTATTCATGTACATATATTTTAAATATTATTACCATTATTATTTTATCACTTACATGGTTATTATATATATACATACCTTTTACTATTATTCATGTACATATATTTTAAATATTATTACCATTATTATTTTATCACTTACATGGTTATTATTATTCTATTAATATATACTTTATTGCATATGTACGTATATATCTGTAAATATCGTATCGTTTGTACATTCTATTATGTATATTTTATAACTATTATGTGCTCATTTCATATATATCCCTCATATTTTAATATATCATATATATTTTTCGTTTCTATTATTATATATATTTTAATACCATATGTATTATTATCGTCTTATACTATTGCTATTATTATTATTTTCGTCATCATCGCCATTTTTCTTTTGTCATGTTTTATGCATCTTTATTATTTCATGTATTCGAGGGTTTTATTTTCTTCATGCATTTGTTTATATTTACACATTACTAGACCTGCTATCATTTCATTTTTATATAATTGCTCACATTATTATTTTTGTTATCGTCACGTTCATTATTATACATTATTATTAATACCAAAATTTGCCTTTATAAATCACGTTATATTTTGTCACTCAATATATTCAAACAATTCTTTCATAAAAGTAATATCCTATATTAGGCAATTCGAGATAATCGTGCCCTAACTTCTTGGGTTTCGACTTTTCTCATTTAACCTAAATAACGGAATATATTCTTTTTAAATCATTATCGAGTTTTGAAAAATGCTTATTCTCAAGATGTGAAGTGTTGTGCCCTAACTTACGGGTATGATATTTTGTCATCTCGAAATAAGAATTTTGTTTAGAAATAAAGGCAATATTCGTGTTTGAGAATTGAGAAAACGTACCTAACTTACTGGGTTTCGACTTCTCTCGTTATTCTAAATAATCGAATACCCTTTTAATAAAATACACAGATTTCATAAAAGGCAAGCTCGCTCTCGAAAATTTAAGATGTCGTGTCCTAACTTCTTGGGTGTGACATTTTATATTTTGAGACGAGAAGGTCTTTAACACTTGAGCTTTTATAAAGAAGGATCGTATTTTAAAATTCTTTCAAATTTTTTAATTTTCGACACTAAGACACTAATTAATCAACTAGGTACCAATTTTGGACGACGAGGATGCTAATCCTTCCTCGTATGCGTAACCGACTCGAACCTGTTTTCTTGATTCTCGAGACCAAAATTGTTGTTTAAATAAACTAAACTATTTATTAAAAACAACCACTTTTATGAGGTGACCCGATCACACCTCGTCAAAAAGGATTGGTGGCGACTCCCGTTCTTTTATTTTCAAAATCCAAGTCGATTCCCCTTTTTTTCAAAAAATGGTTACGACACCTTTTATTTTCTAAAAAGTTAAAAGCATAGATGACACATAGAAAAAAATGAAAGTAAGAATATAAAAATGATATGTCAAAATAAAGAAATGAAAATACTATTCTTTAAAATAATTTTATACAATAGTTACGGACATTTATATAGATTTATTTGAGAATTTTTAAAAATTAAAATTTATATATCTTGTTATCTTAAATTTAAATTAAATAATGCATACTTTATGATCATTTTAAATTTAATGAAATACTTAAAATAAAATTTAAATTTAATTATAAGGATGATTTTTTTAAATATCCAATGATAAAACCTTTAAATATTAACGATAATTAAATCATGTTTATATTTATGGTACTATAATTTATTTTATAAGAATTTTATGTATTTTTATTTTCTTACCTAAAGAATTTAGATAAAATTTTAAAATCTAACCTTTTCAAATTTTACTTATAATTTTAAATTTTATTTATTTAAAATTATTTAAAAATAATTAAATAAGTTGTACAGATCAAGTTTGGGTTTTAAGACGTTATGATATAACATAATATAATAATATATATATGATTTGTAATATATATACGATTAGAAAAATTTTAAAAAAACTAATTTAAATTTTTTGAACTGTTTTAACTAATATTATAATTTTTAATTAAAAAGTAGTCCTGTAAAAAATGTTTTAGACATTTTCATTTAAAAATATTAAACATTATCATTTTATTTTAAATTTTATTAATAAAAGTATATTAAATTATAAATAGTTTTGACAATGCACGCAACATTCATTTAGGGAGTCAAATATTGTCATTCTAAATTATTTACATCAACATTAATCTTAGGCTTTGTAATATATATAAATATATATATATATATATATATATATATACTAATTTGTTTATCTTCGATGCACTGTTGATTGTGTATATAAATTAAAAATATCTAATTATTTTATGCTTTTTATAATGAAGTTTTAAAAAATATTAGTTTTAAAATTATACAATATTTTTATTTATTTAAGTAATGTATAAATTTGCTTAAATTTAAATATACTTATTTCTATAGGTTTTGAATAGTTTTTATATATTTTTTATTGAAAACATATTTATAAATATAAATATTTCCCTAACATATTTTGAAAAAAGTTTTAAAACCGTTTTAAACCTATAAATTTTGCCACAAAAGTTACAAATGTCACTAAAATTTCAACAGTTCAATCAAAATTTTCATCCAAAAAAAATAAAGAAGCAATTTCACATTTTAAATGTTGAGGGATCAAAGTGATCCAAAAAAAAAATTAACATGACAAAATGAGTAAATATTAAGAACTAAGTTTATTTTATACCTTAAAATATTTTTAAAAAGTGACAAAGTTAAAATAACTTTTAAAATGTTTTGATTATATAATTTTTTAATTAATTAAATGTTGACATATCATCCGCATACATGTCACATCAACAAAGTTAACAAATGTTAACGTGTTCATTCATTTTAGGTTGATTTGACAAAAAATCAAGTTTAAGAGTTAAAATAAACGAAAATTAAATAAAGGGTCAAAATAATTTTTTTTATAAAGTTTGAGGGCAAAAGAAATCATTATGCCTAAGTTTTACATAGTTCTACAATGTTTCTTAAAATTTTAATTTAAATGACGATTATATCGATATTTAATATTTTAACATTGTCTATTTAAAATTTAATTTAAATTTTTATATAATGCCTAAAACTACACATTGTTCATTCCCAACACTTAAAAGGGAGAGGGAGGAGTATAACGCATTTCAGCTCACTCAAATCCACGTTCTCCTGTAATAACAATAATGCCAATGTCAACTTAAAACTTGAATGCAAATTATTTATAACTTCAATTGTGATTCAATTATATATAAAATTATTTTGTTTACAATTTAGTTATAGTTTTAATTGATTGAATTAATTTGGTATAATGATGTATTTAGCACTCCAACATTACCAAAAAACATTTGCCCTCCATTTAATTTTCCGCCTCTTTAACGCTCAAATTTGCATTTATTCTATCAAATCATCCCAAAATAAATCAAAAAGCTAACGTTGCATTTATTCATCAAGTTTAACCGCTAAAATAGGCAAAAATTAAATAAAGGGTCAAAATGACCTTTTTTTGTAAAGTTGAGAGCAAAAAGTCATTATGTCTAATTTTGCATAGTTTTACTGACGTTTCTTAAAATTTTAATTAAAATGGTGATTATATAGATATTTAATATTTTAATATTTTTTATTTATAATTTAATTTAAATTTTGATACAATGCCTAACTACCGTAATCCCTTCCCAACCCTTAAAATGGAAGATAATGTGTTTTAGTTGGCCAAACCCACATCCTCCTACATTGACAATAATGCCAATGTCAACTTAAAACTCGAATGCAAATTATTTATCACTTCACTTGTGATTCTGTAACAACCCCAACCCGGCCTAAGAGTTTCGGCTAAGTCAAAGGCGTTACATTCGATCACCAAAGTGATCCTGTAAAGCCGTACTTTTTACTCAAGTAGATTTGTATGAAAATCACTCATTTATTTTTAGAAAAAAATCATTAATTTAAATTGGCTTTAATTAACAATTCAATTGCAATATTATTGAGGTTTAATTTTGAGAAAACAGCTAGGTTTTAAAGAGTTTTTATCAAAACATTTAAGTATTTATAAAGCAACGGAAAACATTTAAGATGATGATTTTCTAAACTGAAAAGCATGCAAATATTAGAGTTTAAGTAAACCTTATGCTTTAAAATAAACAAGTTAAACAATTTCAAACCTAAGTTATAAAAACAAGAAAAATATTTAATCATTACAATCCCAAAATAAAATAATTAAGAAAAACTTTAATGAAACTTTTAAAATAACAGTAATGAAAAACGAGCTGCTAATCCAAAATTCCTCTGATGCCATTCTAATATTAACAAACGTTAACTTTGCTGACGTGGACATATACATGAATATAAAATCAATGATTAATTATTTTTTATTTTTTTGAATTTTAAAAAATTTATAATATATTTTTAAGTTTTACAATTTTTAAAATAATTATAACAACTTTCTTCTTTTTGTTTTTGGATCTTTTAGAAAAAATAATTAATGCCAATTGATTTTTACCGGAACCTACTGTTCAGATCAATATGTCATGCTCAGAAACTTCTATAAATACTTCAACATAGGAGCTCTTTGCCTCACACCAATTCTTCTCATTTCGTAGTGTTTCCAACATACATAATCCTAGAAACGAAATGTCTTCATCAAAGCTTCCTTCTTCAACTCGTGGATCCATGTCCAACCAGAAACGCTCCTCAGCCAACTTTCATCCTAACATTTGGGGGGATATTTTCCTTTCATCTCCAACAACGGTAAAGAGTTTAGATACATAAGTGTGTTTGCACATGACTATATATCAGCCGTTAATATATTGTTTAGCTTAAATCACATATACACAAGTGTTTGCACATGAGTAAATATGTTTTCGTCTTTATATTGATTTCGTATTGTACTACATTACAATTTTGCAGAATGTTGATGCTAAAACTAAACTACAACATGAAGAACTGAAAGAAGAAGTAAGGATGATGATTAAGGTAGCCATGGATGAAGAGTTACTCTATAAATTGCGTTTAATTGATACAATCAAACGGTTGGGTGTGAGTTAACATTTTGAAAGAGAGATAGAAGTATTGCTCAATATTTGTGAGCATGACTATAAAGATGACCAAACTCTCGAGACTACTTCTCTTCAATTTCGATTGCTTACAGAGAATGGCTTTGGTGTTCCTTCTGGTGAGTCCATTTTCTTTCCTATTTTTCACGTGAAATCTTGTTTTTTATTGTTTTGACTGCTAATTAGGGTCAACAAAATAATATAACTGTTTTGATTCAACAAAATCTTCCAGCTTCTTCGCCGGTTATCCAACCCAATCAAAATTGTTAAAAATTGAAATAACTTTTTAAAAATTTTAACAATTTTACTCTATAATTTAACACAAATAAATAATCAACTCAATACAAAATTTAGGTCAAGATCCAAATTAATTACACGAATAAATAATCAATCCAATATAAAATCTGTTTCGAGATACATATTAGTTGGGGTTAAAATCCATACAAAAGTCGCTGCACGCAACTTATTTTCCTATAATAATAAATTATGATGACGACAAAACTTTTTAATTCTTCATGTTATATTTCTCTTTTCCTACAAAACTTTGTTGTTGAGAGTTTCAATATTAGATTTAATTTCTCTATATTACAATGATTAAAATAATAATATCTTTTGGGTTGAGTAATGGTTTAACAAACTCAAAGATGATGAAGGAAACTTTAACATGTCCTTAACAAGTGATGTGAAAGGATTACTAGAATTATACGGAGCTTCACATTTACGTGTGCACGGGAAGATATACTTGAAGAAGCTCTTGGTTTCACCACCACTCATCTAGGTTTAGCCAAAACTACTGGCACTATCGAATATCCCCTTTCAGCCTTAGTCTCCCATGCTCTATACCAACCCATCCGCAGGGGCTTGCCAAGGTTGGAGGCTAGGCGATTCATTTCCATTTACCGAGACAATGTTTCACATAACAAAATGCTGTTGAAGTTTGCAGAGTTGGATTTCCACTTATTACAAATTTCACACAGGGAACAGCTAAGCAAGATCTCAAGGCAATGTATTACTCCTTCAACATTCAACATTAATTGTTTATCCTAATTTAAAAGGACTAATTGATGCCTAATTGTTAGAGTAAATAGATTAGGGACTGTTAGTTTGTTATCAGTCTGTTATTGAGTCCGGTAAACAATTGGTTAGGAGCAATTATTCATTTCATGTATATAAACATCATCTTTGCAATTGGTTAAAGCAGATAAGAATACTAAGCAGATATCTAAGTATATTCATTTTCAATTGTTCTATGTATTTTCTCTCAATTGTTCTTTGTATTACTATGGTATCTTACATGGTATCAGTCGCTTGACCTCCTGGGACTTCCCTTCTCTGCTGAATCTATGGCAAACTCCAACGAATCTACTTTTGTTGGTTCTTTTTTTGGATCTCGACTGATTCAATTGTTTCCTCGTCACGATACAATAAAGTTAGATGATGGTAGCTTTGTGCAATGGCAACAGCAAGTATGATTGATTGTAGAAGGCTATTGTTAAATATGACTCCTATTTTCAGTCAAATTTGAAAAATAATCTTTCAGTTAAACTCTGTTTAATTGTTTAAATCAAACACTGATTAGTTTAGATTATTTTATTATTATTTGATCTATGAATTTAGCCTATAAATAGGCTCTTTTACAACCTTAGAAAACACACCCATTAGAGATTAGAACTCATAACACATTTAGAGAATTTTGTGTTTACGTTTTGTGGGTTCTTTGTTTTCGGGTTTTCGGGGTTTAGTTTTTATCTCCATCTTTTGTACTCTTCGTTCTTTTGCCATTATAGTGAAATTATCTTTGCTCGTGGTTTTTTATCCTCTTTGGAGGGGCTTTTCCACATTAAATTTGTGTGTTCAATTTCTCAATTTATTCTGCTATTTTCTTGTTCGTTACTTAATAGGGTCGAAATCCTAACAAGTGGTATCAGAGCTAGTTCAGTTTTCATAGATCAGCCCATTCAGAGATGGCAACAACAAGGTTTGAAATTGAGAAGTTCGATGGTGAGACAAATTTCAATCTGTGGCAAGTTCGGATGATGACAATTCTAGTTCAATCAGGCTTGAAAAAGGTTGTTATCGGGAAAAAGGCTGAGAATCTAAATAAAACAGAATGGGAAGAGCTTGATGAAAAGGCTTTATCTGCAATCCAGTTGTGCCTCACGAATACGGTATTGCAGGAGGTATTGATGGAGAAGACCTCATCTGCCTTGTGGAAAAGGTTAGAAACTCTTTATGCGACTAAGTCTCTGGCTAACCGTTTAGTGTTGAAACAACGTCTATTTACGTTTCGCATGAACGAAGGTGAGCTTCTTAGAGATCACATCAGTCAATTCATTACTCTTTTAAATGATTTAAAGAATGTTGAGGTTCATATTGGCGATGAAGATCAGGCTATGCTATTATTGTGCTCTTTACCTCCTTCATACAAGCCTTTTAGGGAGACCCTGATTTATGGTAGAGACAAACTCTCGTTCGAAGATGTGAAGTGTCATTTGTTGACTAGAGACAAACTCGACAATGAGCTTCATTTAGATAGCAAGACAGATAGGCAAGCTTCCGTTTTGGTAGCATCAAAGAAACGAGATAAAAGGTGCCGCTATTGTAAAAAGTTAGGTCACGTCAAAGCAGATTGTTATAAACTGCGAAATAATAAAGCTGCTGAGAGTAACAAGGAAGATGTAGCTGGTGCTAATTTGGCCGATGAAAATGAGGATGATTTCTTGTTAGTGTCAACAAGTGATAACACCAAGCTCACGTCCGAGTGGATCCTAGATTCAGGATGTTCTTTCCACATGTGTCCCAATAGAGAATGGTTCTCCACATACAGTTTGGTTGAAGGTGGAGTTGTGCGCATGGGAAACGATTCATCTAGTAAGGTAATTGGTATTGGTACTGTTAAAATTAAGATGCACGATGTGACAATTAGGACACTTTCAGATGTCAGGTATGTACCTGATTTACGAAAGAATCTCATTTCCTTAAGTATTTTAGACTTGAAAAGATGCAAAATCAACATCGAGTCGAGCGGTATTAAAGTATCTCGTGGAGCTCTCGTTTTGTTAAAAGGTAAAAGAACCGACAGTCTATATTCTGGAAGGTTATACAGTGACCGGTGAAATCGGACGTCCCTCGTCCGTTACGGAGTTGAAGTCAATTTGTTTGGAGCGGAGGCAACTTGGTCATAGGAGGGAAAAACGTATGACTGTTTTGTTGAAGAGAGGTTCTCTTTTGGATGCAGGTTTTGAAAAGTTAGGGCACTGTGTTCGTGAAAATCAGACCCGGGTTAGTTTTGATTTGGCAGTGTACAAGTCGAAGGCTAGAAGTCTTCCAGTTTCTAAGCACAAATTCGACTCAGTTAATTCCCTGTATAGTTCAAGATGGGCTCATGACGGGCTTTGGCAAAGATGGTGTTGTGGAAATATGAGTCAAGGTGGAGATTTGTTAAATATGACTCCTATTTTCAGTCAAATTTGAAAAATAATCTTTCAGTTAAACTCTGTTTACTTGTTTCAATCAAACACTGATTAGTTTAGATTATTTTATTATTATTTGATCTATGAATTTAGCCTATAAATAGGCTCTTTTACAACCTTAGAAAACACACCCATTAGAGATTAGAACTCATAACACATTTAGAGAATTTTGTGTTTACGTTTTGTGGGTTCCTTGTTTTCGGGTTTTCGGGGTTTAGTTTTTATCTCCATCTTTTGTACTCTTCGTTCTTTTGCCATTATAGTAAAATTATCTTTGCCCGTGGTTTTTTATCCTCTTTGGAGGGGTTTTTCCACATTAAATTTGTGTGTTCAATTTCTCAATTTATTCTGCTATTTTCTTGTTCATTACTTAATCGGGTTAAAATCCTAACAGCTATGAATTGCAAGGGTTTCTCGATGGTACTTTACCTGTTTCGGCTCATTTTGTGACTTCTCCTGATGGAGCCTTGACTCCAAATCCTGATGCTTCGTACTTCATCCAGCAAGATAAGTTACTTGCCTCGTGGTTACTTTCAACGATTAGTGCATTGTTATTGTCGTATTTTATATCTGCCAAAACAGCTTGTGATATATGAAAGACTGCTAATCTACTTTTTGCTATTGCGACTGGGGCTAAACTGTCTAGAATCAAGCATGATCTCCACTTAATCAATAAAGGTGCATTAAATGTCAAAGAGTACATTGCCAAAATACAAAATACCTGCGCTCTGTTGGAGGCGTTCGAATCTGTTGTCTCTGAGGCCGAAAAACTAAAAGTCATCCTCGCCGAACTTTCATCAAATTTTAATGCCGTGTTGACGTTGGCTGTAACACCCCTTATCCATGTCTGACACCGAAATAGGGTACAAGGCATTACCAGATTTAAACATACACATTCATGCAGAAATCAGGCCATAAAATCTCTTTTAATTAAAAACCTTTCAAACACATGCATATCGTCCCTTATTTGGGTCTACGAAGCCCAAAACATTCATCGAAATCAATTTGGGACCAAACTGAGAACTTTAAGAAGTTTCAGGAAAACTTAGAAAATTTTCCCATGAAACAGGGTCACACGCCCGTGTGGACATAGGGCCACGCCCATGTCCTCAGGCTATGTAACTATCTGTTTATGACGTCAGCATGCACATCGAACAACACGGCCGAGCCACACGTCCGTGTCTTCAGGCCGTGTCCCTCACACGGTTGAGACACACGGCCGTGTCTCAGCCCATGTGGCCAACACTTAGGTTATTTTCCAAGCCTTCATGTTACCCATAATCTCTTACAACCTTATGCACATCAAAATCGTAAATCATGGCATCATTTTAGTGATTAAACACTTTTTATTAAAACATATCCTTAACATTAACGTGTCCTCTTACAAGTAATGCATCTACTCATACAATACCAAGTCTGGATTCCTTATTTCACATTCATAAGACTTGTCATTTTGATGACCACTTTTACCATTATACTATGGTTACCAACTTAACCATCAAGCATTTATGTTCAATCATTATCACGTTGTGTTTATAACGTGCAATTTCTACATGGCTATGACCACCTTAATTGGTCATAGAGCATACATCCAATACACATGTCATATTACTAACCATGCATGGCAAACAAATATACTCACATTATAAACATTAGACATGACATGAATAGCTAGGCTTACAAGCCATAATCAATATGAGCCACATCTCATGGCCATATACATATAACTCAATATAAGCCAACACATTTGGCCAAAGCAAAATAACACATGTCAATCAACTAGATCCCTATACATGCCACTCACTTGAAATTTCTAATATATGCCTCATTATTCCAAAGGTAGCGACTTGATAGTGTGTTGCTGTCTCCGACGATCTCCAACCCCGAGCTAACCTGAAAATACTAAAGGAAAGGAAAGGAAGAGAGTAAGTTTCATAGCTTAGTAAGACCGTATGAAAATAATAAGCAATTTATCAACTTACTTCTCATGGTAATACAACCCTGTTTGCATTTTTACTCATGTTCCAGTCAAGCTGTTTTCTCGAGTCACAGTCACTAAATTATTTACATATAGAGCTACGGAACTCCAAATTAAGTTCCGCTAATTTTCCTGAAACTAGACTCACATATCTTCCTACCATAAAAGTTTCATAATTTTTGTTCAGCCAATTAGTACAGTTTATTTCATAAATTTACCCTTTTTGTTGTCCTACGATTCGACCCTCTTCACTAAAAATTAATTATCTCATAATACGGGACTCGGATGATGTTTCCGTCTATTTCTGTTGAAAATAGACTCATTAAGAATTCTAATAATATAAATTATAACTCATACATATTTTTTTTAAAATTTTAAATGATTTTCTCAAATCAGAATAGGGGATTTCAAAGTCATTCTGACTCTGTCTCATAACAATTAAAATATTTCATAATATGAAACTCTTTTGCTTAGACCATTTCATCTATGTGAAACTTTACTCATTAGGCTTTAATTTAACATTTTATTCAGCCTCTAACTCAATTCATTAGGCTTTAATTTAACATTTTATTCATCCTCTAACTCAATTTCCAAAATATTTGGTGGATTTTTAAATTCGGACTATGGCTGCTGTCCACAACTGTTTTAGTGTAAATTAACGATACTACGTTTATCAGACCATATTAATTCATTTTCACCACATTGGTAAGGTTACATATTCATACATCATAATTATAGACCTATAATCACAAGGTCAACACAAAATCATTCTCATAAGCATGAATTACCTATTTACATCTTCACTAAATGTGCATCATAAACTGAAATCATTTCTCATGAGCTTGGCATATATACCTGTGTTACTCAATATGCTCATATTCATTCCTTACTAATCATATAACATGAATTGAATTCACATCTTATCAATTCCATGTAAGTACCTGTACCACTCACAATATGGTCATAACCTTTCTCATTTAGCTTAAACCGTAACTCTCACCGTTGAACCATTCAGAAAGCTTTCGGATATTCACTAAGCCTCAAACATAGGGTATAATGCCGATGTCATGTCCCAAACATGGTCTTACACTGGCTCATCCATCAATTCAATGCCATGTCCCTGACATGGTCTTACACTAGCTCTCACATATCCGTGCCGATGCCATGTCCCAACATGGTCTTACACTGACACATCTCGTAGCCGATGCATGTCCCAGACATGTCTTACACTGGCTCACAATAACCCATACATCATGGCATGAATATCCGATTTATTCCCTATGGTTCAAACGGGAATTCTACTATCTCAATTATCATCACGCATTCTCATTCCCACAACCAACCATTTCATGCTATATCAATTTAGCACATATAATAACAATGTAATTGTATTATTTACATACAACTTACTTGTTTCAATGGAATATCATATTCCACCAAATCTCCAAGCATTCAATCAACACATAAATGTTATTTACATTTGACATCACTTTCTCATATACAATACCATCAACATAAACTTTACTACAATCATGGCAAGATAGATTTTCAAGTATAATAACAATGTCATAAATATCATGCTCATTTAATCACACGTGTTTACCTCAAATGCAATTTCGGCTAATTATTCTCTTTTTGTCCTTAACCACGCACTTTCTCGATTTAAGCCCAAATCTCGATTTTCTTGATCTAGCATGATGAAATTCACTCATTTAATCACTAAATAAATTTGGACAATCAAAATTCACATTTTTGACAAAATGACCATTTTGCCCTAAACTTTCACAAAATGACAAATTTACTCTTAAGCCCGAAAATTGATTTTTATTTAATTTCCTTATTATCCAAGCCTAAACGACCAATTATTGCTCTTATGATAACCCCAAATTTCCACTATTTCACTCAATTACAACCTATTTTATAACTTTTACATAATGGCCCTTTTACGTGTTTTCCATGAAAATCCTTTCACAAAAGTTGTTTATTACACAACCAAGACTCATTTTATTCCATAAAAATTCAGCAAACAACATAAATCCTTTTACGGCAAATCCCTAAACTATCAACCATTTCACAAAATAGTCCCCCCATTAGCTAGTTCATGCTACAAGGGTTCCAAAAGTACAAAAATTATCAAAAATAGGCATCTAAATCACTTACTTGCAAGGGATGGAAGTTGCTGAAATTTTGAGCTCTCAAAACCCCTATTTTGCTGGTATTTTCGGTGGAGGAAGGAAGAAAGATGAAAAGATGGCATTTTTTTTCTTTTTGTTTTATTTTAATGCCAAATAAGCCACCTAATGCACACCAACTTTGACTTTTCAACCCTTTTTTGTCTCCTTGATCAGCTACTAACATATTTATGGTCTATTTACTCAATAAAGACCCTAATTTAATGTTCTATAGCTATTTGACACCTTTAGCTAGCAAAACAAAACTTTTTCCCTTTACACGATTTAGTCCTTTTTCGAAATTAAGCATGAAATTGCTAAAATTATTTCGCCAAAATTTTCATGTACTCATATAATCATGCTATAACACATGAAATATCATTAAAAGTAATTTCTCTGGCCCCAGGATAGTGGTTCTGAAACCACTATTCCGACTAGGCCCAAAATCGGGCTATTACAATTCTCCACCCTTAGGGACTTTCGTCCCCGAAAGTCTTACCAGGAAAGTGGTTTGGTTCTCACATAAACTTCTCTTTCTCACAATCATTGCTAAAAAAATTTTACTCTTTTGTACCTTTAATACTTGTCTCATTAATTTCTCATATTCGAATCATGAGCGATTCTTCGTTATACGATGCTTTCACCAAACCTTAACCTCTATCAGAGAGTTCATGCACTCAAAAGTCTGATCCATACCATCATGCTACATATACACTCTTACTTGAATCTTTTCGAATTCGAAAAGTGAAACTAGTAAGTTCATCTTGGTCTTATGCTCTCTATAATTTCACATAGTCCAATTGTTTACCAATTCAACCCTCAATTGCTTCTAAATTTCAAAGCCTTCTTTAGCTTTCCCAAGAAATCATGATATAAAACCCAGATCTCAATCCGATTAGTGGAGACTAGAATTCCAACAAATCTAAAAATCATAAAGACACAAAATTCCATGAATCTGATGAGTAAAAATTCAGTATATATCAGCATGATTTACATATCTCTTCAAACAGTTAATAATAAGTCTCATAACATTTTTCTCTTTCAAAGACAGGAATAATCCAGACATGAAATCCATATCAACTTTTTCTCATCTCCATTCTAGTGCTAACACAAGCAGAAATAATTCTGATGACACTTGATATACATCCTTAAGCTTTTCAACATTTCTAGAATTCATGCACAAAAATCAAGAATGTCGAGTTCCAAATTCGATCACTACTACACCATTCCTGAGGGTTCCTCGCGAAATTTTTGTATATGTTTTGGATTTTTCTGTCCAAGTACCCGTAGTCAGAATTTGCTTTCTCAAAGATCATATGATTGCATTATCCCAAATAACACAGATATCTCAATTGAAAGCATTAGTTTCAATTAACTTACTTTAGAAAAGAGATCTATCATACCAATTGAAATTCAAAATTTCACCACTTAGGCCTTTGCCGATGTCAAATCCTTATACGTAAATTAGAGAAATCCAAATACTAAAATCACCGCATTACCATGATCAAATTAGGAGCATAGTCACACTTTACATGATTATCATAAGCTAAAGAACACACTTTGAACTTGAGTCATAATTGACAGATTATGGAACAAAGATAACAAGAAAACCAAGTAAAGAAATCCAGGATAGAGAAATCCCAAGATACGAGACTATATTGAAAGACTGAAAACAACCTCTTAAGAAAATATGAAAAACTTTGATAATTCCTCAAAGGGAAAAATTCTAGAAGAAAGTATCATTTAATCCAATTGGAATTAAATATAATAATTTAGAGAAAAAAAATCATAGCATCATGTGCATTTTCTCATAAGTTCCCGTCAGACTGAATATAACAGAATACTAGAGAGAAGTAGAACAAAGCAGATTATAAACCAGTCAGACCGACAATTTTTTCGTCTAACATTAAGATCATATAACATTCTCATATAACAAGAATTTCATCAGAAGATAGATAGCCACTATAATACTTCCAAGAACAATAATCTCTTAAAATATATCAAGAGAGACAGTCATCATCTACTCACTATGATTTCCATACTCAGACATTTCATGTCTCAAATATTATTCCTCTAACTATTTCTGTCATAAAAAATCCCATATTATTACACTTTCTCAACCTCGTACCTGAGTAATTCGATTTACCAAAGTACATTTCTTCTCTAACTGTGACAGTGCATAATTCACATAATCTTTATGTCAACCTAATACTTTTCTAGCTCTAGCTTACTTATCAACTCATTCTCAATCTCTAATCGTGTTTATAGATATTTCTTTCCTAAAATCTTTGGTTTCATACTTGTGAATTTATTCAGCGCAATTCTTGTGAAATTCCATTACAATACACCACTCTGGTAAGGGGGCGAGGTCGTAGGGCCTCTGACTCGACTCTCATATACATACACATGTACCACAACTTGCATCATTACAGCAACATCATCAAAATCATATCATTCATTTCAGACAGACCGACATTCATATTCATTTTACGCCAACTTTTTAGTTATCTCATTTAGAGAAGTATACTTATACATGCACTCTATGAATTCTGAGTAACTTTACTTATCCCATTCATATAATCAAACTAGTCATGTACATAACATCATACAAGAGCCAAAAAACATGGATAAGTATATTCCAATCTATACTTTCATTTCACACATCATCGTATGCATATCATTACAAACATGTAAATCAATCCAAGCAATTTAACACTTATACTCAGACTATGTCAATTTGCCAACCATATTCATTCAAATAAGTATACATGAACATTCTTTCTACCTGTATTTTTAGTAAGTTATTTAAACACATGTATTCACTCGAACAAATCAATCATGTACACCATGGGATTATCAATCAATCATAGATAAGCTCATTATACCATGTACACATTCTATTTCATGTTTCTCATATCACAAATATGTATAGATATATTTCACGAATTCTTGTTCGTACCTTTCCGAGTTTCAACTCTTCCTAACTTCACTTTATTGAATACTTTAGCATCATTATCTACGTGATCGGGTGTAGCTCTGTTGGATAGTACCTTGTCCATACAAGATAGTTCTCATTCGCGTCGGGAGACATCACACTATCACAAACTTATAGCATGTATAGCTAGACTCTTACATGTTCTAGGTTAGTCCAAGAACCGACTAAACCATACTCTGATATCACTAAATGTAACACTCCTTACCCATGTCCAACACTGAAATAGGGTAGAGGCATTACCGGACTTCAACATACACATTCATGCAAAAACCGAGCCATAAAATCTCTTTTAATTCAAAACCTTTCAAACACATGCATGTCATCCCTTATTTGGGTCTACGGAGCCCAAAAAATTCATCAGAATCAATTTGGGACCAAACCGAGAACTTTAAGAAGTTTCAGGAAAACTTAGAAAATTTTCTCATGAAACAGGGTCCCATGTCCGTGTGGACATAGGGACACGCCCACATCCTCAGGCTGTGTAACTCTCTGTTTATGACGTCAGCATGCACATTGAACCACACGGCCGGGCCACACGTCCGTGTCTCCAGGCCGTGTCCCTCACACGGTTGAGACACACGGTCATGTCTCAGCCCGTGTGGCCAACACTTAGGCTATTTTCCAAGCCTTCATGTTACCAATAATCTCTTACAACCTTATGCACATCAAAATCGTAAATCATGGCATCATTTTAGTGATTAAAAAATTTTATTAAGACATATCCTTAACATTAACATGTCCTCTTACAAGTAATTTATCTACTCATACAATACCAAGTCTAGATTCCTTGTTTCACATTCATAAGACTTGTCATTTTGATGACCACTTTTACCATTATACTATGGTTACCAACTTAACCATCAAGCACTCATGTTCAATCATTATCACGTTGTGTTTATAACGTGCAATTTCTACATGGCTATGACCACCTTAATTGGTCATAGAGCATACATCCAACACACATGTCATATTACTAACCAAGCATGACAAACAAACATAATCATGTTATAAACATTAGACATGACATGAATAGCTAGGCTTACAAGCCATAATCAATATGAGCCACATCTCATGGCCATATACATATAACTCAATATAAGCCAACACATTTGGCCAAAGCAAAATAACACATGTCAATCAACTAGATCCCTATACATGCCACTCACTTGAAATTTCTAATACATGCTTCATTATTCCAAAGGTAGCGACTTGATAGTGTGATGCTGTCTCCGACGATCTCCAACCCCAAGCTAACCTGAAAACACTAAAGGAAAGGAAAGGAAGGGAGTAAGCTTCATAGCTTAGTAAAACCATATGAAAATAATAAGAAATTTATCAACTTACTTCTCATGGTAATACAACCCTATTTGCATTTTTACTCATGTTCCAGTCAAGCTATTTTCTCGAGTCATAGTCACTAAATTATTTGTATCTGGAGCTATGGAACTCCAAATTAAGTTCCACTAAATTTCCCTGAAACTACACTCACATATCTTCTTACCATAAAATTTTCAAAATTTTTGGTTTAGCCAATTAGTACAGTTTATTCCATAAAGTTACCATTTTTTGTTGTCTAACAGTTCTAACCCTCTTCACTAAAAATTAATTATCTCATAATACGGGACTCGGATGATGTTCCCGTCTATTTCTAAGAATATAAATTATAACTCATAAATATTTTTTTAGAATTTTAAATGATTTTCTCAAATCAAAATAGGGGATTTCAAAGTCATTCTGACTCTGTCTCACAACAATTAAAATATTTTATAATATGAAACTCTTTTGCTTAAACCATTTCATCTATGTGAAACTTGACTCATTAGGCTTTAATTTAACATTTTATTCAGTCTCTAACTCAATTTCCAAATTTTTTAGTGGATTTTTAAATTCGGACTAACGATACTACGCTTATCACACCATATTAATTCATTTTCGCTACAATGGTAAGGTTACATATTTATACATCATAATTATAGACCTATAATCACAAGGTCATCACAAAATCATTCTCACAAGCATGAATTACCTATTTACATCTTCACTAAATGTGCATCATAAACTGAAATCATTTCTCATGAGCTTGGCATATATACCTGTGTTACTCAACATGCTCATATTCATTCCTTACTAATCATATAACATGAATTGATTTCACATCTCATCAATTCCATGTAAGTACCTGTACCACTCACAATATGGTCATAACCTTTCTTATTTAGCTTAAACTGTAACTCTCACAGTTGAACCATTCGGAAAGCTATCAGATATTCACTAACCCTCAAACATAGGGTATAATACTGATCCCATTCCCAGACATGGTCTTACACTAGCTTATCTATCAAGTCGATGCCATGTCCCAGACATGGTCTTACATTGACTATCAAAATTGAGGCCGACGCCATGTCCCAGACATGGTCTTACACTAGCTCTCACATATCCGTGCCGATGCCATGTCCTAGACATGGTCTGACATTGACACATCTCGTAGCCGATGCATGTCCCAGACATGTTGATAAACCGTAAATTATACATATTTTTACCCCTTGTTTAATTCATTTTATAGATGATTTCTCATTAGAATTGGTGAATTCGATGCTCCTAATGCTTTAATTTCATATTTTGTACTCAAGAGAGCACCAAGAGTCAAAAGGAGCAAAAAATGAGCCAAAATGGGACAAAACGGACCAAATCGAGAATATGACACGGCCTAAGCTGTGATAGCCCTATTTTAACCCTAGTCAGAAAGTGGTTTCGGGACCACAAAATCGAGTTGCAAAAATAATTGAATGTTATACTTTATGTTTATTATATGTGAAATTTCATGTGTGAAAATATCGTGTTTTGATTTCTGTCATTTGGATGTGGAATTAGTTAAAAAGGACTTGTTTGAGAAACCTTGAAAATGTGATAGGCAAATGTGCAGTGGCCAAATATTATATGGTTTAGTATTATGGGGGACTTGCATGTCAAATGGACCATTTTGAATGTAAATGACCGGTCAACACATGCATGCAATCATGTGTTTTCATATCTTTATTTTAGTTGGTGGAAATTATATGTTAAATAAAGAAATAAGCATTATATTATAATGGTTTTATATTGTGAAATAATGAATTTATAATAGAAAATGGTGATAAAAACAAAGTTCCAACCATCCTTTCTTCCATTTTTGCCGAAACCATAAAGAAAAGAAAAGAAAATGAAGCTAAGGCATTCGACTATGGTGAATGTATAGATTAAGGTATGATTTCATGTAATTCTTTTGGATTTTTGTGGAATTGAGTTGGTTTTGAAGCTCTTAGCATGACCCATGTGCTAATTTTTTAATTTGTGATGCATAAAGCATTCGGTTATGTTTCCTATATGTTAAATTGTTGATGTTTTGAAGTTATGTGATTAGAAATGGTTATAGGTGAGTATGAATTAAGTAAAAATTTCTATGAATGGTTAATATGGACAAAAATCTCAATTGGCTATTATGGAGTAAGGTGAAATTATGCTTAATTTTGGAAATTAATAATTTAATTGTTAGTAAGTGTTTTTTTTATGGATGCCGAATGTGGACTTGAATTGGGAGGTTAACAATTTGTTGTTTATTGAGTTATATATATATATATACAATTGGTCATGGAGGATTTGAGATGAATTTAATTATTGTTTTAGTTGAATAATAAGATAGACATGGACAAACTCCATTAGGTAAATTTTAAGTTCTTAGATTGAATTGGGAGGATTGAAATACTCTAGGGAGTATTCAGTTAAGGTATGGGAGATAGACTGTTGAGGTAAGTTGGTTTGTGTCATTGCCGAATGCACTTGATATTAAGACATGGTTTAGTTAAATGCATTTGACATGAAAGGAATTGAGTTGCCGTGTATGTGATAGTGGGAAGAGAAAATTGAATTTACTTGACTATAATTAAATGAATGTCCAATTTAGGTTTGGTATGATGTTAATATGAAAATGTTATGACAAGCTGGTCGAATTTAAGAACTATGTGCAGTCAGTCATGTTATGTGTTTAATTAATCAATGATGAAAGTGTCGTATGATATATATGTTTGAAATTAATAGAATTTGGGTTATGATGAATTGATAAGATGATTGAATTAGTTTATTTGTCTAGTTAAGCTCAAGATCAAAGAGAGCCAAGTTCGGATAAGGGGAAAGCGAATATTGTTGAGTAGTCGATCAGAGCTGTTTGTTAGACAATAAGGTAAGTTCTAAGCAATTAATACTTAGATTACTATGTATGCCTAGAGTACACATAGCTCATGAAATGTAAATTCTATATGTGGAGAAATGTCAAATAGATAATGTATTATTGAGCCGATAGCATTGAATTGATGTGCTATTTTTTTATTTTTTTATTTTTTTTATTTTTGTTGTACTATGTGTACGTATATGCATGAATGAAAAGGGCACTATGTGTGCGAATGGGGCAGCACTATGTGTGCGTATGGAAAAGCTATCACTATGTGTGCGAATGAATATATGCACTATGTGTGCGAATTTATTAACCCAGCACTATGTGTGCGAGATCAATTGTGGGGCACTATGTGTGCGAAATGATTAAGGGAATATGATCGTGGTAGGGTGTGAAATAGAACACTGATTACCATCATAGGTAATTAAGCTTTTACGAGAACAAAGATAAAAAAAATGAATGAAATGTGTATGGAATTTATATGTATGTGTCTATTTCTAAAGGTTATTGTATAATGTCTTGGAAGAAGAAATAAGAGTATGTGGTTATACGGTATCATGAATGAATAAGGTGGACAAATTAGACTTAAATGGAGTTCTGTTGTGATTTATTTATTAAATTGCTTATGACTTACTGAGTATTATCTCATTGGAATTGTTTGTTCATCTTTAGTTAGATTCTGGATCCGTTGTGAGCTCGGAACTATCACTGAAGTCATCATACTTATCATCATCATTTTGGCATCTTTAAAGAAGCTTTAAGTTTAAAAATGTGGCATGTATAGGATAGACAAAGATGAGTTTTGTATTTTGAATGATGTAATTATCATTTTGATGAGCCATGCGAAAATGGAACATGATCTAGTTTTGTGATCTTATAATGTTAAAATCTTGTTAACTAGCATGCGTATTTATGATATGGATGATATGTTATATTTATATAAGCAAAGTACCTTTGTATGTTTAGTAAATCATATTAGAAATTGAAAGTGCTTCCTTAAGGTTAGTATAATGGTTTGAATGTTGGTTTTTAAGCTTAAATGTGAAATGATTTTATACTTGGTAAGCTCGGTTAATTAAGTTCTATAATAATAAGACTTACAAATGTTTTATTAGTTGAAGTACTTATTGTGAATGAATGAATCTTATGCTCAATTGGATTCGGCTAAGGGTAAGGTTTATACCAAATGAATAGTAAAATTTATATTTGCATGATGCTATTCTATGAGATCTTGACTTTATATATTTATATATATATATATTATATATATATATATATATATGCATACTCTAATATATGGCTTATTGGATTTTGGTTGTTAGATATGAATATTCGATTATATTAGGACTGAATTAATTAAATTTATAATTCCAATTTCTTATTTATATGTATGTGAAATGTTCTAAAGTTGAGTTGTTTTCATAATGCCTCGTGACCCTACTCTGGCGACGGTTAAAGGCATAGGGGTGTTACATTTTAATTGGTATCAGAGCTATGGTTTAGTCAATTCTAGGACTAACATAGCGCGTGTGAGTCTAGCTATACATGCCATATGTGAATATATGATAGTGTGATGACTTCTGACAGTTAAACTCTTATTTTCATTTAGTAAATAGAACCTAATCCCGAGCGAGCCATAGTGGACGACGTTGAGAGTATAGAGCCTGCTCCCACGCAAAGGACAGCGCCTGTTGATTCTCAACCATCTGCGAGCAATCAAGATGATGGGACTAAACAAGCCTTCTTTTCTATGATGAATGAGTGGGTTGCTCACTATGCTCGAACAAACCCGGCTGTACAACAACCCCCGAACTTGAATAACCCTCCTCCGGTACCTGTAATACCATTGACTACCGATCCTTTGAGACCGAGTAAACCCCCTGTTGACAAGATCAGAAAGTATAGGGCCGAGGAATTCAGAGCCACAACTGCTGATGATGACGAAAGGGCCGAATTCTGGCTTGATAATACCATCCATGTTTTTTATGAGCTGTCTTGCACACCCGATGAGTGTCTAAAATGCGCTATATCTTTATTACGAGATTCGGCCTATTATTGGTGGAGAACTTTCGATTGTTTCGAAAGAACGGGTTACGTGGGACGTCTTTCAGACAGAGTTTTACAAGAAATATATTAGTCAACGATTCATCGATCAAAAGAGTAAAAAGTTTCTTGAACTTAAACAAGGTCGTATGACTGTATCTGAATATGAACGTGAATTTGTGAGACTCAGTTGTTATGCACGGGAGTGTGTTGCTGAAGAAGTTACCATGTGTAAAAGGTTTGAAGAAGGATTGAATGAAGACTTAAAGCTACTTGTGGGTATTCTTGAAATAAAAGAGTTCGTAATACTTGTTGAACGAGCTTGCAAAGCTGAAGAGCTCGAAAAAAGAAAAGAAAAGCTGAATCTAAAGCTAGAGATTTTCGTAAGAGAACGGCGAGTAAAACTTCTTTTTCGGCTGCTAAGAAGTTCAAAGATGATAGTAACAGATCAAATACGACTGCGGGGATTTCTATTTGAGAGTGACCTTCAGTAGATTCTCGAGCTACTTCAGTTGCTAGTGTTGGCAACAATCGACAGGATAAACCGGAGTGTCCACAGTGTGGTAGAGTGCTGGGGCAAGTCTAATAATAGAGCCTGTTATAGATGTGGTTCACGAGACCATTTCTTTCGAGATTGCACGGAACCTGTTGGGAGAAATAATATGCAGAGTATGAGATCGAGTGGTGCAGCAGTTAGGTGTAGATCACCTAAAAATGCAGGAGGTAGGAGTGGTAATCAAAGAGGGACTTCTGACACAATAGTTCAATCCGAGGCTCATGCACCTACTAGAGCCTATGCCATTCATGCACGGGAGGAAGCATCCTTCCCTGATGTTATTACTGGTACATTCACTCTCTATGATACTAATGTGCTTGCTTTGATTGATCTCGATTCGACTCATTCATATGTGTGTGAAACTTTGGCATCCAGTAAGACTCTCCCTATTGATTCTACTGAGTTTGTGATTCGAGTGTCAAATTCTTTGGGCCGTTATGTATTAGTCAATAGAGTATGCAAGAAATGTCCCCTGATGATTTGAAATTCCTATTTTTTTGGCCGATTTAATGTTATTACCATTCGACGAGTTTGATATCATGCTCGGTATGGATTGGTTAACTGTGTACGATACTGTAGTGAATTGCAAACGAAAGACAATTGACTTGCGATGTTCGAATGATGAGTTAATTCGAGTTGAGTCTTCTGATCTGAGTGGGTTACCAGTAGTGATATCTTCGATGTTGGCTCAAAAGTATGTGAAAAAGGGCTGTGAAGCTTATCTTGCTTATGTACTGGATAGTAAAATGTCAGAGAGGAAGCTTGAGACTGTGCCTGTGATTTGTGAATATTCGGATGTTTTTCCCGAAGAATTACCGGGATTGCCACCTGTTCAAGAAGTTGATTTTGGTATAGAGTTAGTACCAGGAACGACTACGATATCGATAGCTCCATATCGTATGGCACCATTCGAGTTGAAATAGTTGAAATCTCGGTTGCAAGAGTTGAGAGACAGAGGTTTTGCACGGTCGAGTTTCTCACCTTGGGGTGCACCAGTGTTATTTGTGAAAGAGAAAGACGAAATTATGAGAATGTGTATTGACTATCGACAACTGAACAAGGTGACTATAAAGAATAAAATCCATATCGATGATTTATTTGATCTAAAGAATCGATGATTTATTTTATCATTGAGAGTCGAGACTCGATGGCCTAAGCTTTCGTAAGCGAGATACGGACACAATCGATGATTTATTTTAGTGTTTTCAAAGATCGATCTGCGATCTGGCTATTATCAGTTGAGAGTCAGAGACTCAGATGGGCCTAAGACTACTTTTAGAACGAGATACGGACACTATGAGTTCTTAGTGATGCCGTTTGGGCTCACTAATGCCCCTGCGATTTTCATGGATTTGATGAATCGGGTGTTCAGACAGTATTTGGATCGGTTTGTGGTTGTATTCATAGATGACATTTTGATTTATTCTCGCGACGAGAATGAACATGCCAAACACTTGAGGCTTGTACTACAGATTTTGCATGATAATCAGTTGTACGCGAAGTTTAGTAAATGTGAGTTTTGATTGCACAAGGTTAGCTTTTTGGGGCATGTTGTATCCGCATCGGGTATACGGTTTGATCCGAGTAAAATTTCAGCTATACTAGATTAGAAGCCTCCGAGGAATGTTTCTGAAGTTTGGAGCTTTTTGGGGCTTGTCGGGTATTACTAACGATTTGTAAAAGGTTTCTCAATGTTAGCATCACCGTTGACAAAGCTGCTTCAAAAGGATGTCAGATTTGAGTGGTCTGAAAAGTGTCAGAAAAGTTTCGACCAGCTGAAAACTCTATTGACGGAAGCTCCAGTATTAGTTCAGCCAGAATCCGATAAAGAATTTGTGGTTTATAGTGATGCCTCATTGAACGGTTTGGGCTACGTTTTGATGCAAGAGGGTAGAGTTGTCGCTTATGCCTCGAGACGTTAAAGCCTCACGAGTGAAATTATCCGACGCATGATCTTGAGTTAGCTGCTATTGTGTTCGCTCTAAAAATTTGGCGTCACTACTTATTCGGAGAGAAATGTCACGTCAATTCCGATCATAAAAGCCTCAAATACTTGAAGACTCAAAAAGACTTGAATTTGAGACAATGGCGATGGCTAGAACTACTGAAAGATTTCGAGCTTGTCATTGATTATTATCTGGGAAAAGCTAATGTGGTTGTTGATGCCCTTAGCCGCAAATCACTGTTTGCTTTGCGAGCGATGAATGTACATTTGTCTATGTCCGCTAATGATGCGTTGATAGCGGAACTAAAAGCAAAACCAACATTGATACATCAAATCGGGGAGGCTCAGAAAGTTGATAATGATGTGATAGCAAAACGAGCATAGTGTAATTCGAATGAAGATTTAGAGTTTTAGATTGATGATGATGATTGTTTGAGATTCCTAAATAGATTGTGCATTTCGAGAAATCCGAGTTTATTCAGATTATTTTGAATGAAGCTCATAACAGACAAATGTCAGTTCATCCGGTAGCATGAAAATGTACAACGATCTGAAATGCTAGTATTGGTGGCACGGTATGAAACGAGACATCTCTGACTTTGTTTCTAAATGCTTGATATGCCAACAAGTGAAAGCTGAACATCAAGTGCCTTCGGGTTTGCTACAGCCGATCATGATACCCGAGTGGAAATGGGATCGTGTCACGATGGATTTCCTATCCGGTCTATCTTTGACATCGAGCAAGAAAGATGCAATATGGGTTATTATTGACAGATTGACAAAGTCAGCTCACTTTATCCCTATTCATACAGACTTTTCATTCGATAAGTTAATGGAATTGTATGTTTCTCAAATTGTAAAATTGCTAGGAGTGCCCGTTTCTATTGTTTCGGATAGAGATCCCAGATTTACGTCGCGATTCTGGAAGAAATTGCAAGATGCTTTGGGTACCAAGCTGCATTTTAGCACCGCTTTTCATCCCTAGATAGACGGGCAATCCAAGCGAGTTATTCAGATACTCGAGGATATGTTGAGATGTTGCATCCTTGAGTTTAGTGGCACGTGGGAGCGATACTTGCCTTTGATTGAATTCGCATACAATAACAATTTTCAATTGAGTATCAAGATGGCACGATACGAGGCTTTGTACGGTCGTAAATGCCGTACACCATTGTTCTGCACCAAGCTCAGTGAGAATAAGATATACGGGGTAGATTTGATCAAAGAGGCTGAACAGAAAGTGAAAGTAATTCGTGATAGTTTGAAAGCAGCATCGGATCGACATAAATCTTATGCAGATTTGAAACGAAAAGACATAGAATATTAAATTGGGGACAAAGTGTTTCCTAAAGTTTCACCGTGGAAAAAGGTACTTAGATTTGGCCGTAAAGCCAAATTGAGCCCGAGATTTATCGGACCGTACAAAATTACAGAATGGATTGGGTCGGTTGCTTATAGATTGACTTTGCCACCCGAACTTGAAAAAATTCACGATGTTTTTCATGTTTCGATGCTCCGTCATTATAGATCCGATCCCTCACATGCGATTAGTCCGTCAGAAATTGAAATTCAGCCTTATTTGAGTTATGAGGAAGAATTGGTTCGTATTTTGGCTCACGAAATGAAAGAACTACGGAATAAGAAAATTTTGTTAGTTAAAGTGTTGTGGCTCAAACACAGAATTGAGGAAGCAACTTGGGAACTTGAAGATTCAATGAAAGAACGTTGCCCTAACCTTTTCGCTGGTAAGATTTTCGGGGACAAAAATCCCTAAAGGGGGAGAATTGTGATAGCCTTATTTTAACCCTAGTCAGAAAGTAGTTTCGGGACCACAAAACCGAGTCGCGAAAATAATTGAATGTTATACTCTATGTTTATTATATGTGAAATTTCATGTGTGAAAATATCGTGTTTTGATTTCTGTTATTTGGATGTGGAATTAGTTAAAAAGGACTTGTTTGAGAAACCTTGAAAATGTGATAGGCAAATGTGCAGTGGCCAAATATTATATGGTTTAGTATTATGGGGGACTTGCATGTCAAATGGACCATTTTGAATGTAAATGACCGGTCAACACATGTATGCAATCATGTGTTTTCATATCTTTATTTTAGTTGGTGGAAATTATATGTTAAATAAAGAAATAAGCATTATATTATAATGGTTTTATATTGTGAAATAATGAATTTATAATAGAAAATGGTGATAAAAACAAAGTTCCAACCATCCTTTCTTCCATTTTTGCCGAAACCATAAAGAAAAGAAAAGAAAATGAAGCTAAGGCATTCGGCTATGGTGAATGCATAGATTAAGGTATGATTTCATGTAATTCTTTTGGATTTTTGTGGAATTGAGTTGGTTTTGAAGCTCTTATTATGACCCATGTGCTAATTTTTGAATTTGTGATGCATGAAGCATTCGGTTATGTTTCCTATATGTTAAATTGTTGATGTTTTGAAGTTATGTGATTAGAAATGGTTATAGGTGAGTATGAATTAAGTAAAAATTTCTATGAATGGTTAATATGGACAAAAATCTCAATTGGCTATTATGGAGTAAGGTGAAATTATGCTTAATTTTGGAAATTAATAATTTAATTGTTAGTAAGTGTTTTTTTTTTATGGATGCCAAATGTGGACTTGAATTGGGAGGTTAACAATTTGTAGTTTATTGAGTTATATATATATATATATATATACAATCGGTCATGGAGGATTTGAGATGAATTTAATTATTGTTTTAGTTGAATAATAAGATAGACATGGACAAACTCAATTAGGTAAATTTTAAGCTCTTGGATTGAATTGGGAGGATTGAAATACTCTAGGGAGTATTCAGTTAAGGTATGGGAGATAGAATGTTGAGGTAAGTTGGTTTGTGTCATTGCCGAACACACTTGATATTAAGACATGGTTTAGTTAAATGCATTTGACATGAAAGGAATTGAGTTGCCGTGTATGTGATAGTGGGAAGAGAAAATTGAATTTACTTGACTATAATTAAATGAATGTCCAATTTAGGTTTGGTATGATGTTAATATGAAAATGTTATGACAAGTTGGTCGAATTTAAGAACTATGTGCAGTCAGTCATGTTATGTGTTTAATTCATCAATGATGAAAGTGCCATATGATATACGTGTTTGAAATTAATAGAATTTGGGTTATGATGAATTGATAAGATGATTGAATTAGTTTATTTGTTTAGTTAAGCTCAAGATGAAAGAGAGCCAAGTTCAGATAAGGGGAAAGCGAAGGTTGTTGAGTAGTCGATTGGAGCTGTTTGTTCGACAATAATGTAAGTTCTCAGCAATTAAGACTTAGATTACTGTGTATGCCTAGAGTACACATAGATCATGAAATGTAAATTCTATATGTGGAGAAATGTTGAATAGATAATGTATTATTGAGCCGATGGCATTGAGTTGATGTGCTATTTTTTTATTTTTTTATTTTTGTTGTACTATGTGTACGTATATGCATGAATGAAAAGGGCACTATGTGTGCAAATGGGGCAACACTATGTGTGCGTATGGAAAAGCTAGCACTATGTGTGCGAATGAATATATGCACTATGTGTGCGAATTTATTAACCCAGCACTATGTGTGCGAGATCGGTTGTGGGGCACTATGTGTGCGAAATGATTAAGGGAATATGATCGTTGTAGGGTGTGAAATAGAACACTTATTACCATCATAGGTAATTAAGCTTTTACGAGAACAAAGATAAAAAAAATGAATGAAATGTGTATGGAATTTATATGTATGTGTCTATTTCTAAAGGTTATTGTATAATGTCTTGGAAGAAGAAATAAGAGTATGTGGTTATACAGTATCATGAATGAATAAGGTAGACAAATTAGACTTAAATGGAGTTCTGTTGTGATTTATTTATTAAATTGCTTATGACTTACTGAGTATTATCTCATTGGAATTGTTTGTTCATCTTTACTTAGATTCTGGATCCGTTGTGAGCTCGGGACTATCACTGAAGTCATCACACTTATCGTCATCATTTTGGTATCTTTAAAGAAGCTTTAAGTTTAAAAATGTGGCATGTATAGGATAGACAAAGATGAGTTTTGTATTTTGAATGATGTAATTATTATTTTGATGAGCCATGCGAAAATGGCACATGATCTAGTTTTGTGATCTTATAATGTTAAAATCTTGTTAACTAGCATGTGTATTTATGATATGGATGATATGTTATATTTATATAAGCAAAGTACCTTTGTATGTTTAGTAAATCGTATTAGAAATTGAAAGTGCTTCCTTAAGGTTAGTATAATGGTTTGAATGTTGGTTTTTAAGTTTAAATGTGAAATGATTTTATACTTGGTAAGCTCAGTTAATTAAGTTCTATAATAATAAGACTTACAAATGTTTTATTAGTTGAAGTACTTATTGTGAATGAATGAATCTTATGCTCAATTGGATTCGGCTAAGGGTAAGGTTTATACCAAATGAATAGTAAAATTTATATTTGCATGATGCTATTCTATGAGATCTTGACTTTATATATTTATATATATATATACGCATACTCTAATATATGGCTTATTGGATTTTGGTTGTTAGATATGAATATTCGATTATATTAGGACTGAATTAATTAAATTTATAATTCCAATTTCTTATTTATATGTATGTGAAATGTTCTAAAGTTGAGTTGTTTTCGTAATGCCTCGTGACCCTACTCAGGCGACGGTTATGGGCATAGGGGTGTTACATAAGCCTTGCCACACGGGCAGCTCACATGCTCGTGTCTTTCGAGGGTGTCGACCAAGGCTTTCACGATTCCACTGCCTGGCCATTGGCCCACACGACTGTGTCCAATTTAACGGATCGAACACGGCCTGGTAATCACGTCACACGGCCGTGTCACACGAGCGTGTCCCTGCTAAGCCCAAGTTAAGTCCAATTCGGAAAAGGCCACTTTGGAGGGTTTCTAGGCATTCCAAAGCCTATAAATACTCACTAGAGGAGGAGAAAAGAGGAGACGGAGAAGAGGGGTAAGGAATTACCCCAAGGAAGCCGATTGATCCATCTCAGAAGCCGGATTCATCATCAAGACTGAAGATCTCTCCTCAATTCCCCTTCAGGAATTTTGGGTTTTCTTTATGTTTTGTATTCTTTACTCTTCTGCGATGTTTTCCTATTTAGTTATGAACTAAACCCCTAAATACCTAAGGGGACTGAAACCTAAGACGAATCTTGTTATTAATTTCTAAATCGTATGATAAATATTTAACTTGTTCTTAATTATGTGTTCTTAATTCTTGTTTTGATATCCCAGGATACTGATTCAAGACACGCTCTTATTCAAAGGAGGAATAGACCCTGTCTAAGAGTACATTTGTCATAATTAAGCGAAGTTGATTGCGCGCCTAGAAATAGGGTGACAAGATTTTTCCAGATTAGGGTAAAACCTAATAAGGGGATCCATAGATCGAGTTAATGCAACCCTAGAGTGTTAATTAGAGAAAAGTCTCAGTTATTCAATCTAGGGATTAGACGTTATTAGTCTTGAATAGGGATAATAACATAACTTAGGGATCTCTACGGAACAAGTTAAATGAATAAATCGTCCGATTCGGAGCCAGAATAACAAGTAAAGTCTAGGTGGATTTTTCCTTAGGTATTGTCTCAAGTCAATCGATTTTCCCAAAAGCAATTCCCCAATTCTGTTCTCTGTGCGTTCTTAGTTTTAATAATTAGTTTAATAAACAAACTTTTTTTTTATTCTTAAGCTAGATAATAAAAAGATAGTTATTACTAGTACTTTTGGTTCCCTTGGGTACGATATCCCGGTCTTGCCATTACTATACTATTGTTTGATAGGTGAGCTTGCCTTTTCGTTGTGATAACAGTTAGTCTAGGTTTGATCTTTACTATAAATATTTATTACTTGTTACGAATCATACGATCACATGCCTTACACTGGCTCACAATAACCCATACGTCATGGCATGAATAATTGATTTATTCCCTATGGTTACGGGAATTCTACTATCTCAATTATCATCATGCATTCTCATTCCCACAATCAAGCATTTCATGCTATATCAATTTAGCACATATAGTAACAATGTAATTGTATTATTTACATACAACTTACTCGTTTCAATGGAATATCATATTCCATCAAATCTCCAAGCATTCAATCAACACATAAATGTTATTTACATTTGACATCACTTTCTCATATACAATATCTTCAACATAAAATTTAATACAATCATGGAAAGATAGATTTTCAAGTATAATAACAATGTCATAAATATCATGTTCATTTAATCACACGTGCTTACCTCAAATGCAATTTCGGCTAATTATTCTCTTTTAGTCCTTAACCACGCACTTTCTCAATTTAAGCCCAAATCTCGATTTTCTTAATCTAACATGATGAAAATCACTCATTTAATCACTAAATAAATTTGGACAATCAAAATTCACATTTTTGACAAAATGACCATTTTGCCCCTAGACTTTCACAAAATTGACAAATTTACCCTTAAGCTCGAAAATCAATTTTTATCGAATTTCCTTATTAGCCAAGCCTAACCGACCAATTATTACTCTTATGACAACCCCAAATTTCCACTATTTCACTCAATTACAACCTATTTTATAACTTTTACAAAATTGCCCTTTTAAGTGTTTTCCATGAAAATCCTTTCTCAAAAGTTGTTTATTTCACAAACAATACTCATTTTCTTCCATAAAAATTAAGCAAACAACATAAATCCATTTATGGAAAATCCCTAAACTATCAACCATTTCACAAAATAGTCCCCCCCATTAGCTAGTTCATGCTACAAGGGTTCCAAAAGTACAAAAATTATCAAAAATAGGCATCTAAATCACTTACTTGCAAGGGATGGAAGTTGCTGAAATTTTGAGCTCTCAAAACCCCTATTTTGTTGGTATTCTCGGTGGAGGAAGGAAGAAAGATGAAAAGATGACATCTTTTTCTTTTTGTTTTATTTTAAAGCCAAATAAGCCACCTAATGCACACCAACTTTGACTTTTTAACCCTTTCTTGTCTCCTTGATCATCTACAAACATATTTATGGTCTATTTACTCAATAAAGACCCTAATTTAATGTTCTATAGCTATTTGACACCTTTAGCTAGCAAAACAAAACTTTTGCCCTTTACGCGAGTTAGTCCTTTTTCGAAATTAAGCATGAAATCACTAAAATTATTTCAACAAAATTTTCATGTACTCATATAATCATGCTACAACACATGAAATACCATTAAAAATAATTTCTTCAGCCCCAAAATGGTGGTTCCGATACCACTATTTTGACTAGGCCCAAAATCAGACTGTTACATTGACATCTTTTTCTTCTAAGCCACTTCCGTTTCAAAAGATCGTTGAGGTCCTCCTGGAGTTTGAGAATCAACAGATTCATGCGATGCATGATGCACTATTTCATGCCAATCTTTTTGAAACATTTGTGAATTCCATGGTGGCTGATTCTACTCGTGACGGTTTCTCTGGACAATTTGTTGGCTAGACAAGACATCCACTGACGCCGTTCAATGAAGGTCTCTCGTGGGAAAACTGGACATCGCAGCAAAAACAATTTACCCGACTGCCGCATAATAGGGATTATAACTCCTTTAACCCTAATTTCATGACTGTTGCAGGCCCTCACTTCGTCTCTGATGCAGGCCGTGTAAGCTGGCCTGGCGATGGCCCACATTCCACTGGTTCGTATAGGACCTTCTTGCGACGTGAAATGGGTCAATGGTTTGGGCCTCCATCTGTTGCACATGCCCATGACCCATCTACTGCTCTTCCTACGCATGCCCCTCCTACTGCAGGCCACACCACTGGGCTATCTCCTATTTTTGTGGGCAGTCTCCTGATAGGCCAAACTTTGCTACGCAGGCTGTTCCTGGTCCAAGCACTGGTCAACCTTCTAATGGACCAAATATCAATTATGTTGGCCTTGAAGGCCACACACTTTCTATACCAAACAGTGGGTCTGGTGTTCTGTGGAGGACTAAACCAAGGGCACGAGTTATTGGTTTTGACTCCTCGTAGTGTATTGGGTTACCTTGTATTCCCAATTTTAATGTGTCCGATTATTTGGCTACTTTCAAATCTAATGCTAATACTACTCGGTATGGTTCAAATTTTGATGACTCGTACGTTCCTCTCCCTGTTGGATCTTTATCGTGGTATCCAGATTTGAGGGCTACACACCACGTTTGTCAGAATACTTCAGGTTTGAATGAGTCAACCCCATACTCAGGTAATTCTTCTGTGCTAATGGGTAACGGAGCTCCAACTAAAATCTATTATATTGGAAATTCTGTTTTACCCACGAAGAAAAAAATTATTACATCTTTCTAAAGTCTTGTGTATGTTAATTATCCAAAAAAATCTTATGTTTGTTTCTCTATTTGCTAATGAAAATCATGTGTTTTTCAAACTTCATCCGTTTTATTGTGTTATTAAGGATGCCCAGACACAAGAAATTTTCTTGCGAGGCCAAGCTCATGACGGTCTCTATCAATTTAAGGTTGATTCATCTGTCCCTTTTAACTCAGTACCTGCTATTCACAACATCGGGCTTCATACATTATGGCATAAAAGACTTGGCCAACCTTCTGTTGTAACTGTTAGAATTGTTCTTGATAAGTGTCACATTGTTTCTAATAAAAAATGTTTAGATAATGTTTGTGTTGCCTGTCAGCAAGGGAAATCACATAAATTGCCCTTTGCACACTCTACTACTGAATATATGGAATTATTTGACTTGGTTGTATCTGATTTATGGGGTCCAGCTTCTGCTGCTTGTGGAAGTAGCTTGTAGTATGTTTCGTTTATTGACATGTACAGTCAATTGACTTGGATTTATCTCATTAAAAGTAAATCTAAGGCGGTTGAGTGTTTTATTCAGTTTCAAAAAATGGTTCTCACTCAATTCAGGAAGCATATTAAGAAATTTCAGAGTGACTGGGTGGTGAGTATCGTGCTTTTGCGTTAGTTTTGGCCAGTCATGGGATTCTTCATTGACTTTCGTATCCACACACTTCAGAACATAATAGTGTCGCTGAGCATAAACACAAGCACATTGTGGAGATCGGTATTACTCTTTTAGCTCAGGAAAATTTACCAATGGATTATTGGGGGTATGCGTTTTGCAATGCTATTCATCTTATCAATTAACTGCCTACTCCAGTCCTGAAAGGTCAGTCTCCATATCAGGCTCTTCATGGTCATGAATTGACGTATGATCACTTAAGGTTTTTTGATTGTTGTTGCTTTCCATATTTGTGTCTGTTCATGCATCACAAGCTAAAGTTCTGATCATAGCCATGCACATTTTTAGGATATAGCTCTCAACACAAGGGCTATCACTATCTCACAGCGGATGGCAAAATTATTATTTCTCGGCATGTTAATTTTAAGAGCTGATTCCTGTTTTCCTTGCCTATTTTGGACACTGTTCAACCTCCTGCATGTGTCACTACTTATGTTCCGGTCATTCAGCCGCCATCTGATCGATTCCCTGTCAATCCAAGAGAAACCACTACACCATCACCCAGGTTACATTCTGATCTGACTAGCAATCTTGTGCCATTTGTTTTAGACGATCTGCCAACTACATGTAGTCCAATGCAACCTGTGTCGATTGATTCATCAACTGAATTTGGATCTGATCATTTTAATGTTCCATCGGCAGAAGCCAACCTATCCAACCCAATCACTAAGCCTACTAATTCTTCCTATGATATTCCAAGAAATATCACATGATGCTTACTCGATCTAAAGCAGGAATTTTTAAACCCAAAATTCTGTCGGTTGAGGCTGTTGACTTTGAGCCACAAACTGGCAGTCTAAACTGAATATAATGCTTTAATGGCTAATTTTGCATGGGAATTTGTGTCTTTACCTCCTGGTCAAAAAGAGATTAGGTGCAAATGGCTTTTCAAAGTCAAAAAGAATTCTAATGGGCCGGTTGATTACCGAAAGGCACGTTTAGTGGCCAAAGGGTATTCTCAGGTACCTGGATGGGACTTCAAAGAAACGTTTAGCCCGGTGGTCAAACATGTGACTACCTGAACCATACTATCTATTGTTGTAACAAATGGTTAGCAACTCCATGAAGTTGACGTAAACAATGCCTTTTTAAATGGAGATCTCACTGACGAAGTGTTTATGCAACAACCTCCAGGCTATGTTTAATATGGGGCGAATGGTGAAGCTTTAGTGTGTCGTCTAACAAAGGCATTGTATGGATTACGACAAGCTCTTCCTACCTGGTTTGATAAATTGAAGCAGTTTCTTATCTCTAATAGGTTTGTCTTGGCTAAATCTGATGCTTCCTTGTTTGTTAAAGTTGCAACCAAGTCTATAGTTTATGTCTTAATTTATGTGGATAATATTATTATTACTGGAAGTTTGACTGATGAGATAAACTATTTTGTTAAGTAGCTGTATAACAAATTCTCTATAAAGGATTTGGGTAAACTTCATTATTTTTTAGGTGTTTAAGTCAGTCGGTTATCTACTCGTAGTCCCCACCTATGTCAGCGCAAATACATTCGGGATCTTCTTGACAGGTGTTCTCTGGATAATGTAAAAAGTGTTCATACGCCAATGGTTAGTTCCTCTACATTATCTAAATATGAATGTACTTGTCTTACTGATCCTACTGAATACAGAAGTCTTGCTGGAGCTCTTCAATATGTAGTTTTAACCAGGCCAGATATTGCGTATGTAATAAACCGTGTGTGTCAATTCATGCATACCCCTACTATAGTTCATATGGTAGCCTTAAAATGTATTTTGAGGTATTTACATAGCACTATCAATTGTGGGCTAGTGTTTCATCGATCCAACAGACTATCTTTAGTGGGTTATGCAGATGCCAACTGGGGTTTAGATTTTGATGACTGTCGGTCCACTACAGGCTATTGCGTCTATTTTGGTCAACACCTATCTCATGGTGCTCTAAAAAGCAGTAAATTGTTTCTCACTCTACGACAGAGGATGAATATAGGAACTTGGCTGCAGCTACCAGTGATATTGCGTGGCTAGTTTCTCTACTTACAGAATTACAAGTCGTTCTACTGATACTCCTACTATTTGGTGTGATAATTCCAAAGCAATTATTGTTGCTGCTAATCTAGTTTTACACTCAAAATTTAAACATGTTAACTTGACTTATTTTTTGTTCATGAAAAGTTGGCTAGTAGCTTACTTATGGTTGGTGAAGTACTAGCATGTGACCAGGTGGCGGATATACTTACTAAACCATTATCCATCTCTAACTTTGCTCGGTTCTAAAGTGTTTTTCGGGTCTTACCTCTTAACAAGCTGGATGAATGTTAGAGTAAAAGGATTAGGGACTGTTACTTTATCATCAGTCTGTTATTGAGTTTGGTAAACAATTGGTTAGGAGCAGTTATTCATTTCATGCATATAAACATCATCTCTGTAATTGGTTAAAGCAGATAAGAATACTAAACAGATTTGTAACACCCCAAACCCGGCCTGGATGTTATGACCGGATCTGATGCGCCACATTGATGCGTTCAAAACACTTAGTTTGGAAAAGCTAAGTTGGTGTTGTAAAAGACACTTTTAAAAGTAAGTTAAAGTGAATGGAAGTCGCACTGGTAGGAAACCGGGAAAAGAGGAGGTGAGTCCGCTTGATCGCTAAGTACCAAGCTCTCTTGGATCCAATCCTAGACATGCACACCGCCATTGCCACACTCTAACATCTTGTATAATTTTGAGAAAACCGTTTGATTATGACCATCTTAAGAAAATGATTAAGGTTGCAAAACGTTTGCTTAAATTATTTATTTTTCTTGGGAAAACATTTACTTTGCGGAAACTTTGCGCGTCATCGTGATCTTTTTAAAAACAAGTAGATTTTATAAAACGAACCCTAGTGCTAGCCAGTTTAATAATCCCCACAATAAAAGTAATTAAAAATAGCGGCCTTATTACAACTTTAAGCATAATAAAAATAAAATAATCCAATTAAAGGCTAAACTTCTTTAAAATCGGCAATTAATCTTCATGGCCACTCTGAATCCCTTGACTTCAAGTCCACCAATTCTAGGGCTCACTGCAAGGATGGAAGAGGAAGGGGTGAGTTTGGGAAAACTCAGTGTATACAGAAACCCATCCAAAGCCCAATTCAGCTCGAGCCCATTGGGCCTAAGCCCTATTTAGATAACAGTACACAGTAGGCAGAAGCCCTTTCCAGAATACAGTAGCAAGGCCTTAGCCCCTTTTTACATAACAGTGTGGCCCATAGGCCTAGTTCAGTAACATGTGTAACAACAGTAATAATGAATGCAAGCCCATCTGGGGAGACTACTCAACCCACCAACCGCTACACTGCCCCGTACCAACCCTACACACCATGTGGGGAATATCTCAACCCACCAAGCCCTACACACCACAGTTGCAGCAACGCTGCTCAAATTTCAGTCAGTTGAGGCAAAGCCTCCAGTACGTGGATGAACCACTTTCAAGATTTCCTCCATTAATACCCCAACCCCATGCAATGAGATATTAATAAAAGCATATCATGTAAAATACAACATTGATCAATCATGCAGTTCAGCCAATTTAAAACCCTAGGGATATATCAGTAATTTTACTCTTTAGGGGTAATTTCGTGATCTACGCTGCTACACAAGCTAATTCAAGAATTTTATCAGTTTTATGCAATTTGATTCCACCATCTACCTAATGAGGCTAATTTGCCCATCTCTTACCCATATTGGTCCAGTAAGCCCATTGGGCCCGTTTTGGCCCATCGAGCCCTTTTTAGAAAATACGCTAAAACATCACGCGAACGTGCTTACCACCTTGCGGTGCAGATCTAACAATTATTCTATGACTTGAGAGCATTCGATACCACATGACCATGAAATGCCGGATTTGACATTTCGCTTTTTTAATTGAACTAAAGAAGGGTGTTCAGACACACTGCTTTAGCGATAATCGCCATCGAGATCTCTTTTGATAACCTACAATCGATTAGCATAGTTCTTATTTACAAACCATAATCACTAAACCCCCAAAACTTACTTATCCATGATCGAACCATATCCCTAAAAAAGCCTTTGAAACCTTACCTTTTTACCAAAGTCGATAGCTATCTCCGAATCCGATTCCTCCAACTCCCACGCCTTCAATCCAACACTTAAGAAGACACTAATCATTGACAGAAAACATCAGTTAAAAGCCTTTAGAGCCACATGCCCAAATCGACAGCCTCTCTAGATTTTAGGGATTTCAGCTTTTTCGAAGTTGTAAAATAAGACTAGATCTGAAGTGATGAGCACTTACCACTTGTTCCTATTTGATTTCTACGTAGATCTGATGCAGATTTATCCTCTAAACGATGGTAGAACTCGAATCTAGAAGATCTGAAGTTTCGGCTATAAGTCCCTAAATCTATGGTATTTCGGCTTTTTAGGTGATGAAGAAGATGATGGTTTGAGGCTATAACCTTGGAGTAACGTTGTCGACAGATATTAAGGGTTTAGAGAAGATGAATGTTGATCACAAGGAACAAAAATACTGGAGGGTTTGGCTTTGGAGAAATCGGCACAAGTAGTGAGTTTTCAGGATTTCGGTCTTTTAATGGTGATTGGTGATGAAGGTTTAATGGAAGATGGGATCGACAAAGAAGGTGAATAAGATGGTCAGAAGGTTTTGGCTAGAAGGAGAAGCATAAAGGAAGAGAAAACATGGAGGAAAAGAGAAGAAGAAAATTCGGCACAATGAGAAATAGACTTGTGTTTTTGGCTTTTGTGAGAATTCAGAAAAGATGAAAGAAAGCTTTCAGGTGGCTAACCCTAATTCTCCAAGATAGAAAAGAAAAGAACCTAACCCTAATATTAAATTAGAGCAATCGGCCCATCTCTCTAAGGCCCTTGTCGAAATTTACTTGTGTGATCACATGCCTAGTACATGCCTAAAAATTAAAAGAAAAACAATATGCCTACCTTACAACTTGAACCCTGGACCTCCAATTCCTTCCCAGGTGCCACTTTTTTAGAAACTTAGTGGCGTCACCTTGCCACTTTACCAAGGCCTTATTTGTGTCATAACTTACGCAGTTCTTCTTAAAAGCCCACTTAACCAAATCTCCTATTCACTTAAAAATCCCACCTTGATATTTTACCGTGTTTAGCTTAGTCTTGGGCCTTCTAAAGGTCTACTAACACATTTAAACATAATTCCAATATTTAGAACATGAAAATTTCAAGATTTACTAAAATCACAAAAACCAAAAAATCCCGAAAATCGTATGCTATAACTAATATTTTTTTCCTTTCCAATAATAATAATAATTTTATAAATATATCTAATAATAAAATTTCAAATATCAATAATACAGTAAATAATAATAATTTTCATAAAATTTTCAAACATACATACAATAATATTTTTCTAATAATAAATACTGTAAAAATTTCATAAAAATTTAAAATATCCGTAATAATAAATACAAGAAAATTTTCTAGTGGTAATTTAATAAAATAAATTTTATTTTTCTAAACGATAATATTTAAAACTTCCTAATTATTCGGGTTTTCTTCTATTCAATCCTGACTCAAAACCCAACTCTTCTAGGCCCCAAATTCAGGATGTTACAACTCTACCCTCCTTAAAAAATTTCGTCCTCGAAATTTCAAACTATCAACTAACCGTATTACTCAAGTCAAACCACTATGCTTTCATCAAGACTCGATCTAAATAATTTTAATACGACCCGTAACATCCAATTATCAAATAAAGAAACGTTTATCGTGCACGCATACAACTCGTAACATATATTTAAATAAAATAAACTTGGCAATCCCGAGCTCGATGCTCCTTGGACCCATATCTGCGACATGCTCTGTCTTCCTATGGCATTCACCGAATGACGTCCGCTGCGATCTTTGCAGATTGGATAGTTTGGTCGTGCCTTAACATGTTTCACGTAAGCGAGGCTTGGTTTTCGAGAACTAGAATCCTTCCTTTTCTTACACTCCAAGCACCCTGCTTGAAGCGTTTCCCTAATTTCCTTAATTTTGGTATCCAATACTTCCTCTACCACTTTCCTTACTAACTCGGCCAGTGCCTCAGTACCAAGCTCTGAGTTACCGCTACCCAAAGTTGGCAGACTTTGCTTACCCGCAGAATCCATATCAATGCTCTACATTACCAGTACACATATCAAATAACTACAAAGGTCTCAAATATTTTACTATTTATTCACATGTCTTATGCAGAGATAGTATTTTCCAGTTTCTATTTTCACAGAATCATAGCCTAGCTACAATCTCGGTATTCTAGAGTTTTTAGGGTTGCCCTAGTTATAATGTCATGATATGGTCTCAGTTCTATCTACAATAATATCTTAATACGATGTAATATGAGGAATGAAATACTTACGGACTTGGTGTCGGGATTCATGTGCCACTTCCTAATCATCCATAAAACCCATGTTTTTGTTTTATCGAAAAAAAAGATTTCATTTATAAACACTTTTATTTTACAACTATTGATTTAACCCGCTTAATGAGATAGAAAAACTTGAACATCTTCAAAAACTTACTATTTCCAAAAATACCCTTCTTAGGCCCAAGTTTTTGAAAAGATTTTGGACCGATCCACTGTAGAGTTGTTGCAACCAGTGCTCGATACCACTAAATGTAACACCCCAACCCGGCACTGGATGTTATGACCGGATCGATGCGCCACATTGATGCGTTCAAAACACTTAGTTTGGAAAAGCTGAGTTGGTGTTGTAAAGACACTTTTAAAAGTAAGTTAAAGTGAATGGAAGCTGCGCACACTGTAGGAAACCAGAAAAAGAGGAGGTGAGTCCGTTGACCGCTTAAGTACCAAGCTCTCTTCGGATCCAATCCTAGACATGCACACCGCCATTGCCACACTCTAACATCTTGTATAATTTTGAGAAAACCGTTTGATTATGACCATCTTAAGAAAATGATTAAGGTTGCAAAACGCTTGCTTAAATTATTTATTTTTCTTGGGAAAACATTTACTTTATGGAAACTTTATGCGTCATCGTGATCTTTTAAAAACAAGTAGATTTTATAAAACGAACCCTAGTGCTAGCCAGTTTAATAATCCCCACAATAAAAGTAATTAAAATAGCGGCCTTATTACAACTTTAACCATAATAAAAATAAAATAATCCAATTAAAGGCTAAACTTCTTTAAAATCGGCAATTAATCTTCATGGCCACTCGAATCCCGCCCACTCCAAGTCCACCAATTCTAGGGCTCACCGCAAGGATGGAAGAGGAAGGGGTGAGTTTGGGAAAACTAAGTGTATCAGAAACCCATCCAAAGCCCAATTCAGCTCGAGCCCATTGGGCCTAAGCCCTATTCAGATAACGATTACAGAGGCGTAAGCCCTTTCCGAATCAAGAGCAAGGCCTTAGCCCTTTTTACATAACATGTGGCCCATAGGCCTAGTTCAAGAACATGTGTAACAACGGTAATAATGAATGCAAGCCCATCCGGGAGACTACTCAACCCACCAACCGCTACACCGCCTGCCAACCCTACACACCATGTGGGGAATATCTCAACCCACCCAACCACACACACCACAGTTGCGACAGCGGCACTCAAATTTCAGTCGGTTGAGGCAAAGCCTCCAAGATGTGGATGAACCACTTTCAAGACTTCCTCCATTAATACCCCAACCACATGCAAGCAGATATTAATAAAAGCATATCATGTAAAATACAACATTGATCAATCATGCGATTCACCAATTTAAAACCCTAGGGGTATATCGGTAATTTTGCTCTTTAGGGGTAATTTCGTGATCTCTGTTGCTACACAAGCTAATTCAGTAATTTTATTAGTTTTATGCAATTTGATTCCACCATCTACCTAATGAGCTAATTTGCCCATCTCTTACCCATATTGGTCCAGTAAGCCCATTGGGCCCGTTTTGGCCCATCGAGCCCCTTTTTAGAAAATACGCTAAAACATCACGCTGAACGTGCTTACCACCTTGCGGTGCCAGATCTAACAATTATTCTATGACTTGAGAGCATTCAGATACCCACATGACCATGAAATGCCGGAATTTGGCATTTCGCTTTTTGCCGAATTGAACTAAAGAAAGGTGTTGGTACACACTGCTTTAGCGATAATCGCATCGAGATCTCTTTCGATAACCTACAATCGATTAGCATAGTTCTTATTTACAAACCATAATCACTAAACCCCCAAAACTTACTTATCCATGATCGAACCATATCCCTAAAAAAGCCTTTGAAACCTTACCTTTTTACCAAAGTCGATAGCTATCTCCGAATCCGATTCCTCCAACTCCCACGCCTTCAATCCAACACTTAAGAAGACACTAATCATTGACAGAAAACATCAGTTAAAAGCCTTTAGAGCCACATGCCCAAATCGACAACCTCTCTAGATTTTAGGGATTTCGGCTTTTTGAAGTTGTAAATAAGACTAGATCCAAGTGATGAGCACTTACCACTTGTTCCTATTTGATTTCTACGTAGATCCGATGCGATTTATCCTCTAAACGATGGTAGAACTCGAATCTAGAAGATCTGAAGTTTCGCTATAAGTCCCTAAATCTATGGTATTTGGCTTTTTAGGTGATGAAGAAGATGATGGTTTGAGGCTATAACCTTGGAGTAACGTTGTTGACGAGATATTAAGGGTTTAGAGAAGATGAATGTTGATCACAAGGAACAAAAATCTTTGGAGGGTTTGGCTTTGGAGAAATCGGCACAAGTAGTGAGTTTTCGTGATTTCGGTCTTTTAATGGTGATTGGTGATGAAGGTTTAATGGAAGATGGGATCGACAAAGAAGGTGAATAAGATGGTCGAAGGTTTGGCTAGAAGGAGAAGCATAAAGGAAGAGAAAACATGGAGGAAAAGAGAAGAAGAAAATTCGGCACAATGAGAAATAGACTTGTGTTTTTGGCTTTTGTGAGAATTCAGAAAAGATGAAAGAAAGCTTTCAGGTGGCCAACCCTAATTCTCCAAGATAGAAAAGAAAAGAACCTAACCCTAATATTAAATTAGAGCAATCGGACCATCTCTCTAAGGCCCTTGTCGAAATTTACTTGTGTGATCACATGCCTAGTACATGCCTAAAAATTAAAAGAAAAACAATATGCCTACCTTACAACTTGAACCCTGGACCTCCAATTCCTTCCCAGGCGCCACTTTTTTTAGGAACTTAGTGGCGTCAACTTGCCACTTTACCAAGGCCTTATTTGTGTCATAACTTACGCAGTTCTTCTTAAAAGCCCACTTAACCAAATCTCCTATTCACTTAAAAATCCCACCTTGATATTTTACCGTGTTTAGCTTAGTCTTGGGCCTTCTAAAGGTCTACTAACACATTTAAACATAATTCCAATATTTAGAACATGAAAATTTCAAGATTTACTAAAATCACAAAACCCAAAAAAATCCAAAATCGTATGCGTTACAACTAATATTTTTTTCCTTTCCAATAATAATAATTTTATAAATATATCTAATAATAAAATTTCAAATATCAATAATACAATAAATAATAATAATTTTCATAAAATTTTCAAACATACATCTGATAATATTTTTCTAATAATAAATACAAAGAAAATTTCATAAAATTTAAAATATCCGTAATAATAAATACAAGTAAAAATTTTCTAGTGGTAATTTAATAAAATAAATTTTTATTTTTCGAAACGATAATATTTAAAACTTCCTAATTATTCAGTTTTCTTCTATTGAATCCGGACTCAAAACCCAACTCTTCTAGGCCCCAAATTCAGGATGTTACAACTCTACCCTCCTTAAAAAAATTTCGTCCTCGAAATTTCAAACTATCAACTAACCGTATTACTCAAGTCAAACCACTATGCTTTCACTGCGCACTCTGATCTAAATAATTTTAATACGACCCAGAACATCCAATTACCGAAATAAAGAAACGTTTATCAGGCACGCATACAACTCGTAGCATATATTTAAATAAAATAAACTTGGCAATCCCGAGCTCGATGCTCCTTGGACCCATATCTGCGACATGCTCCTGTCTTCCTATGGCATTCACCGAATGACGTCTGCTGCGATCTTTGCAGATTGGATAGTTTGGTCGTGCCTTAACATGTTTCACGTAAGCGAGGCTTGGTTTTTCGAGAACTAGAATCCTTCCTTTTCTTACACTCCAAGCACCACGCTTGAAGCGTTTCCCTAATTTCCTTAATTTTGGTATCCAATACTTCCTCTACCACTTTCCTTACTAACTCGGCCGGTGCCTCAAGACCAAGCTCGAGTTACCGCTACCCAAAGTTGGCGACTTTGCTTACCCGAGAATCCATATCAATGCTCTACATTACCAAGACACATATCAAATAACTACAAAGGTCTCAAATATTTTACTATTTATTCACATGTCTTATGCAGAGATAGTATTTTCCAGTTTCTATTTTCACAGAATCATAGCCTAGCTACAATCTCGGTATTCTAGAGTTTTTAGGGTTGCCCTAGTTATAATGTCATGATATGGTCTCGATTCTATCTACAATAATATCTTAATACAGTGTAATATGAGGAACAGAAATACTTACAGACTTGGTGCCGGGGATTCAGTGTGCCACTTCCTAATCAGTCCATAAAAACCCATGTTTTTGTTTTATCGAAAAAAAAAAGATTTCATTTATAAACACTTTTATTTTACAACTATTGATTTAACCCGCTTAATGAGATAGAAAAACTTGAACATCTTCAAAACTTACTATTTCCAAAAATACCCTTCTTAGGCCCAAGTTTTTGAAAAGATTTTTGGACCGATCCACACCGAGTTGTTGCAACCAGCTCGATACCACTAAATGTAACACCCCAAACCCGGCTGGATGTTATGACCGGATCGATCGCCACATTGATGCGTTCAAAACACTTAGTTTGGAAAAGCTGAGTTGGTGTTGTAAAGACACTTTTAAAAGTAAGTTAAAGTGAATGGAAGCTGCGCACGGGTAGGAAACCGGGGAAAAGAGGAGGTGAGTCCGTTGACCGCTAAGTACCAAGCTCTCTTGGATCCAATCCTAGACATGCACACCGCCATTGCCACACTCTAACATCTTGTATAATTTTGAGAAAACCGTTTGATTATGACCATCTTAAGAAAATGATTAAGGTTGCAAAACGTTTGCTTAAATTATTTATTTTTCTTGGGAAAACATTTACTTTATGGAAACTTTTGCGTCATCGTGAACTTTTAAAAACAAGTAGATTTTATAAAACGAACCCTAGTGCTAGCCAGATTTAATAATTCCCACAATAAAAGTAATTAAAAATAGCGGCCTTATTACAACTTTAAGCATAATAAAATAAAATAATCCAATTAAAGGCTAAACTTCTTTAAAATCGGCAATTAATCTTCATGGCCACTCTGAATCCCTTGACTCCAAGTCCACCAATTCTAGGGCTCACTGCAAGGATGGAAGAGGAAGGGGTGAGTTTGGGAAAACTCGGTGTATCTGAAACCTATCCAAAGCCCAATTCAGCTCGAGCCCATTGGGCCTAAGCCCTATTCAGATAACAGTACACAGTAGGCAGAAGCCCTTTCCAGAATACAGTAGTAAGGCCTTAGCCCCTTTTTACATAACAGTGTGGCCCATAGGCCTAGTTCAGTAACATGTGTAGCAACAGTAATAATGAATGCAAGCCCATCTGGGGAGACTACTCAACCCACCAACCGCTACACTGCCCCGTACCAACCCTACACACCATGTGGGGAATATCTCAACCCACCCAGCCCTACACACCACAGTTGCAGCAACGCTGCTCAAATTTCAGTCAGTTGAGGCAAAGCCTCCAGTATGTGGATGAACCACTTTCAGTACTTCCTCCATTAATACCCCAACCCCATGCAACAGATATTAATAAAAGCATATCATGTAAAATACAACATTGATCAATCATGCATTCACCAATTTAAAACCCTAGGGGTATATCGGTAATTTTGCTCTTTAGGGTAATTTAAGTGATCTCTGTTGCTACACAAGCTAATTCAGTAATTTTTATTAGTTTTATGCAATTTGATTCCACCATCTACCTAATGTGCTAATTTGCCCATCTCTTACCCATATTGGTCCAGTAAGCCCATTGGGCCCGCTTTTGGCCCATCGAGCCTTTTTAGAAAATACGCTAAAACATCACATAAACGTGCTTACCACCTTGTGGTGCCAGATCTAACAATTATTCTATGACTTGAGAGCATTCGCATACCCACATGACCATGAAATGCCGGAATTTCGGCATTTCGGCTTTTGCCGAATTAAACTAAAGAAAGGTGTTCGGTACACACCTGTTTCGCGATAACTGCTACTGAGATCTCTTTCGATAACCTACAATCGATTAGCATAGTTCTTATTTACAAACCATAATCACTAAACCCCCAAAACTTACTTATCCATGATCGAACCATATCCCTAAAAAAGCCTTTGAAACCTTACCTTTTTACCAAAGTCGATAGCTATCTCCGAATCCGATTCCTCCAACTCCCACGCCTTCAATCCAACACTTAAGAAGACACTAATCATTGACAGAAAACATCAGTTAAAAGCCTTTAGAGCCACATGCCCAAATCGACAACCTCTAGATTTTAGGGATTTGGCTTTTTGAAGTTGTAAAATAAGACTAGATCAAGTGATGAGCACTTACCACTTGTTCCTATTTGATTTCTCGTAGATCGATGCGATTTATCCTCTAAACGATGGTAGAACTCGAATCTAGAAGATCTGAAGTTTGGCTATAAGTCCCTAAATCTATGGTATTTGCTTTTTAGGTGATGAAGAAGATGATGGTTTGAGGCTATAACCTTGGAGTAACGTTAAAGCAGATATTAAGGGTTTAGAGAAGATGAATGTTGATCACAAGGAACAAAAATACTGGAGGGTTTGGCTTTGGAGAAATCGGCACAAGTAGTGAGTTTTCGTGAGTTTGGTCTTTTAATGGTGATTGGTGATGAAGGTTTAATGGAAGATGGGATCGACAAAGAAGGTGAATAAGATGGTCGAAGGTTTGGCTAGAAGGAGAAGCATAAAGGAAGAGAAAACATGGAGGAAAAGAGAAGAAGAAAATTGGCACAATGAGAAATAGACTTGTGTTTTTGGCTTTTGTGAGAATTGAGAAAAGATGAAAGAAAGCTTTGGTGGCTAACCCTAATTCTCCAAGATAGAAAAGAAAAGAACCTAACCCTAATATTAAATTAGAGCAATCGGACCATCTCTAAGGCCCTTGTCGAAATTTACTTGTGTGATCACATGCCTAGTACATGCCTAAAATTAAAAGAAAAACAATATGCCTACCTTACAACTTGAACCTGGACCTCCAATTCCTTCCCAGCGCCACTTTTTTAGGAACTTAGTGGCGTCAACTTGCCACTTACCAAGGCCTTATTTGTGTCATAACTTACGAGTTCTTCTTAAAAGCCCACTTAACCAAATCTCCTATTCACTTAAAAATCCCACCTTGATATTTTACCGTGTTTAGCTTAGTCTTGGGCCTTCTAAAGGTCTACTAACACATTTAAACATAATTCCAATATTTAGAACATGAAAATTTCAAGATTTACTAAAATCACAAAACCCAAAAAATCCAGAAAATCGTATGCTACAACTAATATTTTTTTTCCTTTCCAATAATAATAATTTTATAAATATATCTAATAATAAAAATTTCAAATATCAATAATACGATAAATAATAATAATTTTCATAAAATTTTCAAACATACATACAATAATATTTTTCTAATAATAAATACAATAAAAATTTCATAAAAATTTAAAATATCCGTAATAATAAATACGGTAAAAATTTTCTAGTGGTAATTTAATAAAATAAATTTTTATTTTTCGAAACGATAATATTTAAAACTTCCTAATTATTCGGGTTTTCTTCTATTGAATCCTGGACTCAAAACCCAACTCTTCTAGGCCCCAAATTCGAGGATGTTACAACTCTACCCTCCTTAAAAAATTTCGTCCTCGAAATTTCAAACTATCAACTAACCGTATTACTCAAGTCAAACCACTATGCTTTCATGCGCAAGACTCGATCTAAATAATTTTAATACGACCCGAACATCCAATTACAAAATAAAGAAACGTTTATCAGGCACGCATACAACTCGTAACATATATTTAAATAAAATAAACTTGGCAATCCCGAGCTCGATGCTCCTTGGACCCATATCTGCGACATGCTCCTGTCTTCCTATGGCATTCACCCGAATGACGTCCGTTGCAGTCTTTGCAGATTGGATAGTTTGGTCGTGCCTTAACATGTTTCACAGAACGAGGCTTGGTTTTCTGAGAACTAGAATCCTTCCTTTTCTTACACTCCAAGCACCCTGCTTGAAGCGTTTCCCTAATTTCCTTAATTTTGGTATCCAATACTTCCTCTACCACTTTCCTTACTAACTCGGCCAGTGCCTCAGTACCAAGCTCTGAGTTACCGCTACCCAAAGTTGGCAGACTTTGCTTACCCTCAGAATCCATATCAATGCTCTACATTACCAATACACATATCAAATAACTACAAAGGTCTCAAATATTTTACAATTTATTCACATGTCTTATGCAGAGATAGTATTTTCCAGTTTCTATTTTCACAGAATCATAGCCTAGCTACAATCTCGGTATTCTAGAGTTTTTAGGGTTGCCCTAGTTATAATGTCATGATATGGTCTCAGTTCTATCTACAATAATATCTTAATACAGTGTAATATGAGGAACAGAAATACTTACAGACTTGGTGTCGGGGATTCAGTGTGCCACTTCCTAATCAGTCCATAAAAACCCATGTTTTTGTTTTATCGAAAAAAAAAAGATTTCATTTATAAACACTTTTATTTTACAACTATTGATTTAACCCCGTTTAACAGATAGAAAAACTTGAACATCTTCAAAAAACTTACTATTTCCAAAAATACCCTTCTTAGGCCCAAGTTTTTGAAAAGATTTTCGGACCCGATCCACAGCCGAGTTGTTGCAACTGAGCTCGATACCACTAAATGTAACACCCCAAACCCGGCACGGATGTTATGACCGGATCGATGCGCCACATTGATGCGTTCAAAACACTTAGTTTGGAAAAATGAGTTGGTGTTGTAAAGACACTTTTAAAAGTAAGTTAAAGTGAATGGAAGCTGCGCACCAGGTAGGAAACCAGGAAAAAGAGGAGGTGAGTCCGTCGGACTGCTTAAGTACCAAGCTCTCTTCGGATCCAATCCTAGACATGCACACCGCCATTGCCACACTCTAACATCTTGTATAATTTTGAGAAAACCGTTTGATTATGACCATCTTAAGAAAATGATTAAGGTTGCAAAACGTTTGCTTAAATTATTTATTTTTCTTGGGAAAACATTTACTTTGCGGAAACTTTGCGCGTCATCGTGATCTTTTAAAAACAAGTAGATTTTATAAAAACGAACCCTAGTGCTAGCCAGTTTAATAATCCCCACAATAAAAGTAATTAAAAATAGCGGCCTTATTACAACTTTAACCATAATAAAAATAAAATAATCCAATTAAAGGCTAAACTTCTTTAAAATCGGCAATTAATCTTCATGGCCACTCTGAATCCCCTTGACTCCAAGTCCACCAATTCTAGGGCTCACTGCAAGGATGGAAGAGGAAGGGGTGAGTTTGGGAAAACTCGGTGTATCTGAAACCCATCCAAAGCCCAATTCAGCTCGAGCCCATTGGGCCTAAGCCCTATTCAGATAACGATTACACAGAGGCGAAGCCCTTTCCGAATCTGAGAGCAAGGCCTTAGCCCCTTTTACATAACAGTGTGGCCCATAGGCCTAGTTCAATAACATGTGTAACAACAAGTAATAATGAATGCAAGCCCATGCGGGAGACTACTCAACCCACCAACCGCTACACCGCCTGTACCAACCCTACACACCATGTGGGAATATCTCAACCCACCCAACCTACACACACCACGGTTGCGACAGCAGCGCTCAAATTCAGTCATTGAGGCAAAGCCTCCAGTATGTGGATGAACCACTTTCAGTACTTCCTCCATTAATACCCCAACCCCATGCAACAGATATTAATAAAAGCATATCATGTAAAATACAACATTGATCAATCATGCAGTTCAGCCAATTTAAAACCCTAGGGGTATATCGGTAATTTTGCTCTTTAGGGGTAATTTCGTGATCTACGCTGCTACACAAGCTAATTCAGTAATTTTTATTAGTTTTATGCAATTTGATTCCACCATCTACCTAACAGGCTAATTTGCCCATCTCTTACCCATATTGGTCCGTAAGCCCATTGGGCCCATTTTTGGCCCATCGAGCCCCTTTTTCCGAAAACACGCTAAAACATCACGCGAACGTGCTTACCACCTTGCGGTGCCAGATCTAACAATTATTCTATGACTTGAGAGCATTCGCATACCCACATGACCATGAAATGCGGAATTTGACATTTGGCTTTTCTTAGAATTGAACTAAAGAAAGGTGTTAGGTACACACATTTCGCGATAATCACTACTGAGATCTCTTTCGATAACCTACAATCGATTAGCATAGTTCTTATTTACAAAGCATAATCACTAAACCCCCAAAACTTACTTATCCATGATCGAACCATATCCCTAAAAAAGCCTTTGAAACCTTACCTTTTACCAAAGTCGATAGCTATCTCGAATCCGATTCCTCCAACTCCACGCCTTCAATCCAACACTTAAGAAGACACTAATCATTGACAGAAAACATCAGTTAAAATCCTTTAGAGCCACATGCCCAAATCGACAGCCTCTCTAGATTTTAGGGATTTCGGCTTTTTCGAAGTTGTAAAATAAGACTAGATCTGAAGTGATGAGCACTTACCACTTGTTCCTATTTTATTTCTACGTAGATCTGATGCAGATTTATCCTCTAAACGATGGTAGAACTCAAATCTAGAAGATCTGAAGTTTCGGCTATAAGTCCCTAAATCTATGGTATTTCGCTTTTTAGGTGATGAAGAAGATGATGGTTTGAGGCTATAACCTTGGAGTAACGTTGTTTAAGCAGATATTAAGGGTTTAGAGAAGATGAATGTTGATCACAAGGAACAAAAATCTTGGAGGGTTTGGCTTTGGAGAAATCGGCACAAGTAGTGAGTTTTCGGATTTCGGTCTTTTAATGGTGATTGGTGATGAAGGTTTAATGGAAGATGGGATCGACAAAGAAGGTGAATAAGATGGTCGGAAGGTTTGACTAGAAGGAGAAGCATAAAGGAAGAGAAAACATGGAGGAAAAAGAAGAAGAAAATTTGGCACAATAAGAAATAGACTTGTGTTTTTGGCTTTGTGAGAATTGAGAAAAGATGAAAGAAAGCTTTCGGTGGCTAACCCTAATTCTCCAAGATAGAAAAGAAAAGAACCTAACCTAATATTAAATTAGAGCAATCGGCCCATCTCTCTAAGGCCCTTGTCGAAATTTACTTGTGTGATCACATGCCTAGTACATGCCTAAAAATTAAAAGAAAAACAATATGCCTACCTTACAACTTGAACCCTGGACCTCCAATTCCTTCCCAAGCGCCACTTTTTTAGGAACTTAGTGGCGTCACCTTGCCACTTTACCAAGGCCTTATTTGTGTCATAACTTACGCAGTTCTTCTTAAAAGCCCACTTAACCAAATCTCCTATTCACTTAAAAATCCCACCTTGATATTTTACCGTGTTTAGCTTAGTCTTGGGCCTTCTAAAGGTCTACTAACACATTTAAACATAATTCCAATATTTAGAACATGAAAATTTCAAGATTTACTAAAATCACAAAACCCAAAAAAATCCGAAAATCGTATGCGTTACAACTAATATTTTTTTCCTTTCCAATAATAATAATAATTTTATAAATATATCTAATAATAAAATTTCAAATATCAATAATACAGATAAATAATAATAATTTTCATAAAATTTTCAAACATACATCTGATAATATTTTTCTAATAATAAATCTGATAAAAATTTCATAAAAATTTAAAATATCCGTAATAATAAATACAGTAAAAATTTTCTAGTGGTAATTTAATAAAATAAATTTTATTTTTCGAAGCGATAATATTTAAAACTTCCTAATTATTCAGGTTTTCTTCTATTCGAATCCCAGACTCAAAACCCAACTCTTCTAGGCCCCAAATTCAGGATGTTACAAGATTTCTAAGTATATTCATTTTCAATTGTTCTTTGTATTTTCTCTTAATTGTTCTTTGTATTACTATGGTATCTTACACTAATAATGAACTATACATAGTTAGGCTAATGTGGGTTTTGTTTCAGGTGGAGGAAAGGTTTAGACTTGCCTACAAAATGATAAGCCGTAATATATACATATTTTTACCCAATGCTTGGCATATTTATGGATGATTTTTCCTTGGTTTTATTGAATTCGATGCTCCTAATCCTTTAAATTCATATTTTACACTTAGGTGAGCATAAGAAGGCAAAAAGAGCAAGAAACGGGCCAAAAACGGACAAAATGGGCCTAATTCAGCGTAGCACACAACCTTGGCACTTCCACACGGGTGATCCACACACCCTGTGTAACACATGGGTAGACCACACGCCCGTGTGTGACACACGGGTAGACCATACGCCCGTGCGTGACACACAGGTAGACCACAGGCCCGTGTGTCATGGCTGTGTCGACATTAATCCAAGTCAGAATTGCACCAGCCTGAGCACCTTCACACAGGGGTGGCACACGGCCGTGTCCTTGTCGAGCCCAAGTCTAATTCTACTCAGAAAATAAACTAATTTTGGGCTATTTTGGGCATTCGAAAGTCTATATAAATACCCTAGAAGAGGATTAAAGCGGCACGCAGAGTAGAAAGTAAGAAATACTCAAGGAAAGCCATCAGAATAACCTCGAAGGTAGGATCTACATCAAGACTGAAGATTTCCATCCAATCTCTTAGAAGTTCTTTGGGTTTCTTTATGTTTTGTTTTTTTTCAAAATTTGAGATGTTTTCCATTATTATTATAAACTAAACTCCCTAAATACCTAAGGGAGATGGAACCTAAGACGAATCTTATTACTATTTGAACTATATGATAAATACTTTTTTTTATTCTTAATTGTGAGTTTTACCCTTGTTTTAATATTCCAGGATATTAATTCAGGTTTTTGATGTGCTTATTCAGTGGAGGAAAAGTCTCTGTTTAAAGAGTAGATCATTCATAATTAAGCAGAGTTGCATGCAATCCTAGAGATAGGACGACATAAATCTGTCGGACTAGAGTCAAATCTAATAAAGGAATCCATAGCTCGAGTTAATGCGACAATAGGGGTTTTAATTAGAAAGAGATTTCGATTAATCAACCTAGAGTCAGTTGTTTTTAGTCTCGAAAGGGATATTAACATAAATCAGGGATTTCTACGGATTAAGTCAAGTGAATAAATCATCTAATTCTAAGGTAATAAGTGAAGACTAGGTGGATTCTTCCTTGGGTATTGTCTTCTCCATCGATTTTCCAAAAAGTATTTTTCAACTTTAATCTCTGTCGCAATCTTAGTTAATTAGATAATTAGTTTTAGATAAAACATTCTTTTAAATTTTAGGCTAGATAATAGGAAGATAGTAATTACTAGTACTTTTAGTCCTTGTGGATACGATATTTCTGGTCTCACCATAACTATACTATTGTTCGATAGGTGCACTTGCCTTAAGTCTAATTTTTAGTTAGTTTCACGACCATCAAGTTTTTGGTGTCGTTGTCGGGGAACTTAGATATTAGAAACGCTTAATTTTTATTACTTTAGTCAATTTTTATTTTTTATTGCAATTTAATTTTGTTTTTATTTTTAATTACTAAATTTTCTTTTATTTACTTCTAGTAGGTTTTTATAGTTTATGAATAGAAGAACCCCATCAGGACCTCTACTTTTCGACAATGAGATCGAGAGCACAGCTCGCAGAAACTGAAGAGAAATAAGGTGAAGCATACAATACATAGAGGAAGGGCAAGAGGACGATATCCATACTACAACCGAGGAGATGGCTAATAATCAGAAAAATCCGTTACCTCATGTGGTTGCTGCAAATCCAGTAAATCAGAATCCTGCTCCTCGTACTATGTATGATTATGCTAAACCTGCTTTAACAGGAACTGAATCGAGTATAGTTAGGCCTACTGTTGCTGTAAATAATTTTGAACTAAAACCTAACACGATTCAAATGATACAACAGTTTGTTCAGTTTGATGGTTTGTAGGACGAGGATCCAAACATTCATTTGGCAAATTTTCTGGAACTCTACGACACTTTTAAGGTCAAAAGGTGTTTCTGACGATGTCATTTGCCTTCGGTTGTTTCCATTCTCATTGAGGAACAAAGCTAAACAGTGGTTAAACTCGTTACCACGAGGGTCAATCACTGCTTGGGAACAAATGACCGAAAAATTTTTACTAAAATATTTTTCGCCGGCTAAAATGGCTAAACTAATGAATGATATTTCTTCTTTTGTGCAGATGGATTTAGAAACACTCTATGATGCATGGGAGAGATATAAGGATCTATTGAGAAGGTGCCCTCGCCATGGGTTACCCCTTTGGCTACAAGTTCAAACTTTTCACAACATTTGAATCCCTCAACTAGACAGATGATTGACACAGCTGCTGGTGGGACTATTAACAATAAGACACCTGAAGAGGCTTATGAGTTTATAGAAGAGATGTCACTGAATAATTATCAGTGGCAAGTCATGAGGACAAAGCCGACGAAAGAAACCGGCATTTTTAACGTTTATTCGGTTACTATGCTCTCTAATCAGGTAGAACTTTTGAATAGAAAAATTGATGGTTTACTTTGTTCTTCACATGTTCATCCAGTAATGCAGTGCGATGCAAGTGGAGGTGGAATGAGCAATTTAGACTATCCATCCTACAGCCCTAACATGGAGAATGAGCAAATGAACTATATGGGTAATAATCCTCGACTTCAAAATAATCCTTATAGTAACAATTACAATGCAGGTTGGAGGAACCACCCAAATTTCTCATGGGGAGGCTAAGGAAATCAAAGACCACCATCCCTTCCGGGCTTCCAACAACAGCCTTACCAGCCAGAGAAAAAGCCGAACCTTGAGGAGATGATGAAAAAATTTATCTCAGTAGTGGAAACTCGTTTTCAAAATACTGAAACTGCACTTGAAAATCAGCAAGCATCAATTCAAGAGCTCGAGAATCAAATAGGACAGCTGGCTAAGAAGATTTCAGAGAGACCACTAGGGAGCCTACCTAGCAATACCGAACCCAATCCAAAAGATTATGTGAAAGTAGTTATATTAAGGAGTGGGAAGGTGTTAGTTGAATCTGAAAAAAAGCTGCCACCAGAAGCTGACAGAAAAGAAGATGAGGAGGAAAAACTCGAAAACAATGAAAAACCAGTGTTGAGGGAATATAAACCACTAATCCCATACCCAGCGAAGTTGAAGAAAGACCGCATAGATGCACAATTCGGTAAATTTCTTGAACTTTTTAAACAATTGCATATTAATTTACCTTTTGTTGAAGCTATCTCGTAGATGCCTACATATGCAAAAGTTTTAAAGGAGCTTCTAACAAATAAAAGGAAGTTTGAAGACTTGTCCACAAAGAAACTCAACGAGGAATGCTCGGCCATACTCCAAAATAAACTGCCAACCAAACTGAAAGATCCAGGAAGTTTTACTATTCCCTTCTTAATTGGTAGTTTGAATGTTGAGAAGGCACTAGCTGATTTAAGCGCTAGCATTAATTTGATACCATATAAAATGTAACACCTCTTAACCTGAAATCTTCGTCGGAATAGGGTTACAAGGCATTACTGAACATATCGGATAATTTACAAATAATTCTTAAATAAATCACAAACTTGTTATAGAGTAATCATAAATTCATATAAACTATTACTAAGTTACTTTTTTTTAATAAAAATTCAATATAACCCCTTTATAAATTTCTAACCTTCCCTGCAATTTTAAATCGCAACCAAACCAATTCTAGCATTTCAACCAATTCATTTCACATATACATACACCTAAATTATACCTAAAACCTTAATTTATTATTTAATTAAATAGTTATAACAACATCATTTAAAATTAATTGATAACTTAATTCATTTCATTTCAACTTAGTAACAAAACATCAAAATTTCATAAACTTTTCATCCCGTTTCACTGAATCATCTAACAGTATAAGTCATTCTTTATAAACCAAAATTTAAACATATTCAAGTGACCTAAACAACTCCTAAGTACATGCCGCTCTTAATCAAAAGAAGAATACATCACCAAGTTTTGTGTTGGTGTCGGGAATGTTCTGGATGCTGAACTGGGACACTTGACTTCTACTAACCTGCGCATGGAACCAACCGTACGCTGAGTATGGATATACTCAGTGGTATTACCATAATTCAAATTATATCATCAATAATAAAAACATAAATATTAAAATACATAACAATTAATTTTTTATATATTAATTCTTTTTCTTTTTCATTATTTCATAATAACAATTCAAATTAATTATTCATCAATCAATGTATTTTTCACAAACTTGAATTTAAACCGCTTATGAACATTTTGCTCATACTTTTCTCTTTCTATCACAATTCCAATTTCAATTCACACTTTAATTTCTTTTTCTCCTTTCAATGCCTCAAATTCACATTTCAATTTTTCACCCTATTAACATAACTCGGACTTTGGCGGATACACGGATCCAACCAAACACACCAATTTGGCACCCAGTGCCTCATCAGATAGTTAGAAGCAAAGTTGACACCCAATGTCTCATCGGCCTAGCCGAAGTAAAGTGGTACCTAGTACCTCCTCGAATCTATCCGAAGTAAAATAGTGACACCCAGTGTCTCATCGACTCAAGGTCGAAGTATCTCTGAACTCTTCCCAACCTATGGCATGCCAACTATATCCGACTCAGGCCGACTAGTTAATAGGGTTTCCAAATCACATATAAATCTCAATTCAATTCAATCGCAATTTCTCACATTTTGAATTTAACCATTTTCCACTTTTCAATCAATTTTCAATTCACATATTCATAATTCAATGCACTTTCTCAATTCAATATGCATTTCAATTATTCACATATAATCACAATTCAATTTAATTTCATACAATTTAATACTAATACTTACCATGCATATTAACTTAAAATTCAACAATTAAAAATAATTAAATTAGAGTTATAGTAATACTAACACGTATTTCTCATTCAATTCAATTTTCTAAATTCAATTCAATAAAATTACTTACCTCAATATTTACTTACTATAAAATAAATAAATTTAAAATTAATACTTAATAATAAATAACTTGAATTATAGTAATACAAACCGTAAATCTCCCGTTTTCATCCTCGATGGCTTTCTCCTTTCCTTTCAATGTCGATGCCTCGAGTTCTTTGTTGGCTACGAAAATAATAGTAATTTACATTATTATTTACAGCATTAATTATAATAAATAATTAAATTTCTAAACAATTCTTACCTTATTCCCAATTTAATCCTAACTCAACTTACTTACTTTCTTAATCCAATTCACTCTCTTTTTCTATTCAAATTTTGTCTAAACTCATATTTAACTATAAAATTTCCAGCATATTTTCCTAATTTCTAAACTTCTTTAATTTAATCCTACAACATAAAACTTATAACTTCTTTTACAATTTAATCTTTTATTCAATTCTAACTTAGAATTCATTCAATTTAATCCCTAATTCCATAATTTGTTCATCATAAACCCTACTTGAACACCTATTAACTCTTGAAATATCAACTTAATTTCAATAAAACCTTGTTTAGAACTTCTAAAACATCAAGATTAACTAGAAAGGACTTAATTAACTTACCAATCACAGCTTCAAGCTTCAAATCCTTAGTTTTCTCTTTTATTTTTCTTTCCTTTTTTCTTTCTCTTTTTCTCCCCTGCTTCCCGTTTTCAATTATGTTTCTATTCTCTTTTGTTTCTTTATTTCTCTTTTATATTTCCTTTACTTTTTATTTAATTAACTCAATAAATATCTATTTAAAAATAAATATTAGTATTACAATTGGTCACACTTATATTTCTACATTTGTACTAATAATTTTATTAAAATTGTCATTATTTAATTTGTTTATCAAACAAAAATCTCATAATTTATTTATTTAATTTAATAAATATCTTTAACATAATAATAATAATAAATAAATATCTATTTTAATATCAATTACATATATTGCATTTGTACACATACATATTATTACATTTGTACCCTATCATCCTCATACATTTGTCATAACTTTAATTTATTTATTATATAAAAATCTCATAATATAATTAATACAATTAATTATTATAAAATATCTTTATACTTAAATTATAAGTAATTTGAGTATTTAAATTACAAATGTACCAATATAATTTTTACACATGTACATTTTTTATTACCATACAATTATCTACTATTTAATTTATTTAATAATAATACTAATAATAATAATCTAATATAAAACCATAATGTTAATTAATAATTATAATAATTATATATAATATTTAAATATAACCTAAATAAAATCTTAGATTTTAATACATATATGCCGCCTCAACTTTTGTAAATGGTTTAATTACCATTTTAATCCTTTTTATTTTCTATTACTTTAGAATTAAACTTTTACCCTTATTCAATTTAGTTCTTTTACTAATCACTCTAAATTAAGCTAAATTCACCTAATTAAAACCTAATTAGACACACTACTAAACTCATAAATATTTCTAATAATTATTTTCAAACTTATTTCACTAAAACGAAGGCCCTATAACTCACTTTTTTGGTGCCCATGAATTTTGGGTCATTACATAAAATGTTCAAGCAACTTGGTCTTGGGGAATCGAAACCCACTAGGATGAGTATTCAACTAGCTGATAAATCTGTTAAATATCCTAGGGGTATTATAGAGGACGTACTTGTAAAAGTAGATAAATTTATATTCCCTATTGATTTTGTTGTGCTTGACATGGATGAGGATGTTGAGGTGCCTTTAATTTTAGGTTGTCCATTTTTAGCCACTGCTATGGTTGTTATTGATGTGGGTGATGGTAAACTTGTGCTTAGAGTAGGTGACGAAGAGATTATTTTTAAAGTTCATGATGCCATGAGATTTTCTAGCGAACAGGATGACTCATGTTATTTTATTGACTCTATTGATCATGCAACTCAAGACTCTTTACAGGAAATCGTACATAAGGACACGTTGGAACTGTGTCTTGCCCAAGGAGAGGAGGTAAATGATGATGATTCTGAGATAGGTAAGATAAAAGCTGAACTAAATTCCAATGAGCCTTCACTGAGACAGAAGAGCTACGAGGGTATTGAGGTAAAAAATGAATTGAAATTAAAGCCCTCTGCTGAAGAACTGCCTAAATTGGAGTTAAAGCAATTACCAGATCACTTAGAATACGCGTTTCTTAAAGATAATTCCATATTACCAGTAATTATTGCTTCAGATTTACAGCCAACCTAAAAAGACGAGTTACTCAAAGTATTAAAGGAGCATAAAAGAGCCATAGCTTGGAAGATTTATGACATAAGAGGGATTAACCCTTCTTTTTGCACACATAAAATTTTAATGGAAGATGAATTCAAACCCTGTGTGCAAGCTCAAAGACGATTGAATCCTAACATGAAAGAAGTCGTAAAAGCTGAGGTAATTAAACTTCTAGATGCTGGAATTATTTATCCTATTTCTGATAGTTCCTGGGTGAGTCCTATGCAGGTTGTTCCTAAGAAATGAGGCATAACTGTCGTGGCCAATGAGAAGAACGAATTAATTCCAACACGAACAGTCACGGGATGGAGAGTCTGCATTGACTATAGGAAATTGAACGATGGCACAAGAAAAGATCACTTTCCCCTACCATTCATTGATCAGATGTTGGAAAGATTATCTAGCCACATGTATTACTGCTTCCTAGATGGACTCTCTGGTTATTTCCAAATCCCAATAGCTCCTGAGGACCAAGAGAAAACAACATTTACATGTCCATACGGTACGCTTGCTTTTCGACAAATTCCTTTTGGATTATGTATGCTCCTACTACTTTTCAGTGATGCTTGTTAGCCATTTTTGATGAACTCGTGGAAGACATTATGGAGATATTTATGGATGACTTCTCGGTATTCAGTCACTCTTTCCATCTTTGTCTCAAAAATTTAAAACGAGTTTTAATTAGATGTGAGGAAACAAATCTTATACTGAATTGGGAAAAATGTCACTTCATGGTTCGTGAAGGGATTGTGTTAAGCCACAAAATTTCTAGTAAGAGAATCAAGGTTGATAAATCAAAAGTTGAAACTATTGAGAAACTACCTCCCCTAATTAAGTTAAGCTATTCGTAGCTTTTTGGGTCACGCTAGATTTTATAGAAGATTTATTAAGGACGTTTCTAAAATAGCTAAGCCTTTAACGAAGTTGCTAGAGAAAGATGTACCTTTCAATTTCAGTCAGGATTGTTTAGAAGAGTTCAATACTCTTAAGGATAAATTAATTAACGCTCTGACTGTAGTTGCACCTGATTAGAATTTACCTTTTGAACTAATGTGTAATGCGACTGATTTTGCAGTAGGTGCGGTTCTTGGACAGCGGAAAGACAAGCACTTTCAACCGATTTATTATGCTAGCAAAACTTTGACAGCTGCACTAGAAAATTATACGACGACTGAGAAAGAATTGTTGGCTATGGTTTTTGCATTCGATAAATTTAGACCATATTTAATATTATCTAAAGTTGTCGTTCACACTGACCATTCAGCTCTTCGTTACCTCCTTACTAAAACAGATGCAAAACCTCGACTAATAAGATTGATTTTATTGTTGCAGGAATTCAATTTAGTAATTCAAGATAAGAAAGGAGAAAAAAATAAAAGGAGCAAAAAATCTCGGAGCAGATCATCTATCCAGATTAGAAAACCCACATCTCAATGGACTAAATGAATAGGAGATAAATGACTCATTCACTGAAGAACAATTTTTGCTATATCTGACTCTGAGGAACCTTGGTTTGCAGACATTGTGAATTATTTAGCCGCTAACATTATACCAAAAGGCTTGACACATCAACAAAAGAAGCGATTCTTCACTGATGTGAAAAATATTTTTAGGAAGAACCTTTTCTTTTTCGTATATGTGCAGATCAAGTAATTCGAAGATGCGTTACAAAGACAGAAGCAATTAAAATTTTGGAGCATTGCCACTCAGGACCGACTAGAGGACATTACAGTGAAACTAGGACCGCACATAAAACACTCGAATCAGGTTTTTACTGGCCCACACTATTCAAAGACGCCAACACGTATGTTGCTACTTGCGATAAATGCCAACGAACAGGTAATATCTCTAAACGTGATGAAATACCCCAAACTTACATGCTCTCATGTGAAATATTTGATCTATGGGGTATTGATTTCATGGGTTCATTCCCTAGCTCATTTCGGAATAAATACATATTAATAGCCGTTGATTATATGTCTAAATGGGTGGAAGCCCAAGCCTTACCTACTAATGATGCTAGAGTAGTGGTGAAGTTCCTTAAGAAACTTTTCTCTCGATTTTGGAACACCTAGCGTAATCATTAGTGATAGGGGCACTCAATTCTGTAATACTCAATCTGATAAAACCCTTAAGAAATATAGAGTTTACCACAGAACAGCTACCCCTTGCCATCCTCAAACTAGTAGACAAATCAAAGTCGCTAACTGAGAACTTAAACGCATTCTAGAAAAGATTATAGAGTCAAATAGGAAAGATTAGGCAAAGAAAATAGATGATGCTTTATAGGCCTATAGGACCGCTTTTAAGATCTCCATAGGAACATCCCCTTACAGACTTGTTTATGGGAAGAGTTGTCATTTACCGTTTGAATTGGAACATAAAGCATTCTAGGCTATAAAATTTCTAAACTTTGATCCCCAACTCGCAGGTGAAAGGAGTGATGGCTGTCGATTCCACCAATATAAACCTACACCTAGTTGCAAATTAAAGTAGTATAGGGAGTAGGGTCAATCCCACAGAGACTGAAATTACTGAAAATTGTTTAATTCTTGACCAGATTAGTGTCTGGACAGTTGTCGTGCCCTCAACATTTGGGGGGAAATAAAATATGAAACCTGAAATAAACACAAGAAAACGTAAAAAGTAAAAAGTAAAAAGTAAAAAATGAAATAAAAATAAATAACGAAATAATTTAAAGGAAAATCAATAAAACTTAGCTCAGCCTTAAGCACGGGTTTTCCCGTCTTTGACCCGTTCCTTGAAATTAGGTGAACTCCTCTTTTCCGATAAGCTAGTTACAGCTACCAAGGACGCCTCGAACACCAACTCTTCCTTGTGTAAATTAGTTATGGAACGTCCTATAACTAACCCTTACCGATCAGACAACCTACGAAACGTTCGTGATTTAGAACTCCGGCAGCTTTGCGTTCTAAAAGAGCCTAGCTCGAACCAATGCCCTCAAATGTTTGGGACATTTAAATCCGGTTACTACTTCCCTTGACGGAAGCAAATAGCAATCCCCACTTGGCACGCCAATGTGTTCACGGAAGACCAATTAGACAATCAATCCTTTCGGAATTTCAACTATACGTCTTGCCACACTAACTCAAACGACGTCTTTTTTGACTTAGTGTTGTCTAGACTTTGTGAGTTGACGAAGTCATACTCTTAATCTGGAGAAATAATAAATATCGAAAGTTGGGAGTTAAACAGCTCGGGTTAAGTAACTCACGGGTTTTTGACGGGGTAAACAAACTTAAAAGCGAAAGGGTTTAGTGTGGCATGAATTTAATCATGCTTGAAGGTTATGGAAATGATAGAAATTATATGAAAAAGGTAGTGGAAATGGATAGGAAAAATATTTGCAAAGAGAATTAGACAAATTTTGTAAAAGAAGACAAAATAATCTAATGCTCAATTGAATTAAGAAAAAGAAAAACAAGGTGGATAATGGAATTCGAATGAAATAGGAATGTAAAGATAATTGATTAATGGATGATTTCTTAAGAACTAAAACCCCTATTTATATAGATAGAGTTTACTAAAATAGCTTAAAAATTAATATAAAATCTAAAATAATAATAATTAAAATAAATAAAATTAAAATAAACTTAAAATAGAATTTCCTATTTTGGTTTTTACAAAGTCAAATTTATGACTAGTCCTTGGCTTGCTCCATCTTTTCGCTTTGGCCCATTCAATAATTTTCTTCTAATTTGGCCCCTTTTCGACGATTTTGATCAATTGCATCCACAGCAAGCATTAAATCATAAAAACACTTAATTAGCAGGGTTCAGTTCATCAATAAACCAAATTAAGCACAAAAAATATGCAATTTGACATGTTTATCAAGGAGATTGATGCAGCTGAACGAGTTAGATGAATGGCGAGCTAATGCCTATAAGAATTCATGAATATACAAGGAAGCAACAAAGCGCCACCATAATGCTCGTTTAAAGCAAAACAAGCAATTTGAAGTTGAAGATCTTGTCCTGTTATACAACTCAAGGCTCAAATTGTTTCCTGGGAAGCTTAAATCATGATGGTCAGGTCCATTCGTAGTCCAAACTATCTTTCCATATGGCACAGTAGAGGTAAGCCACCCAACTCAAGGCACGTTTAAGGTAAATGGACATCATCTTAAACTCTATAATGGTGACGATTTTAAAGACAATGGAGAGGAGCTACGACTCCACGAACCCGCCTAATAAGCACAAGGTAAAAGTCGAGCTTAGACTTTAAATAAGTGCTTTTCGGGAGGCAACCCGAACACTAACCTCACTAAATAACTTAGTTTGTTTTTCCTTATGTTTTACAATCTAACTACAAGTATTCTTGGCACACACGGCCTAACACAGAGGCATGTTTTAGGCCGTGGGACCCCTACGGTCCGAAGACACGGGCATGGCCATGATCGTGCTAAAACAGGATAAACATTTTCCCCAAAATAGAATGATACATGGGCTGCGATAAATAGCCACGGCCGTGCGACACGACCGTGTGCACCACATGGCTAAGGGACACGAGCATGTCCCAGATCGTGGTGAAACTGTACTTTAATTTCCCAAATAAATCAGCAGAGACATGGGCTGTGACAAATTGCCACAGCCGTGCAAGGCGACCGTGGGAGCCACACGACCTGTAACACGGGCATGCTTGAGGCCATGTGAGAACTTGCCCAAAAATCAAAATGATAAACGAAGTCAGAATAGAACACGGGCTGAGGCTAGGGCCATTCTTAAAGGCCGTGCGCAATCCTGATTAATTGACACGAGCGTGTTGGATTGAACACGGGCGTGGGAGAAATGAAGAGAGCACCACATGGCCGTGGGATGTGGCCGTGTGGGCCACACAGCCTAGACACATGGGCTTGTCTATGGGCTGTGTACGATACTGACTTAAAACATCATACCACAAGCACAAGTCATGAACACGGGCGTGTTGGACATACCACGACATAGGAGAAACAAACGAACATGCATACGGGCGTGGCCAAGGGACCGTGTGCGACAGTGACTAAGATTTCACAAAAAACATGAGATAGGAACACACCACACGGGCGTGTGCCACGGCTGTGTGGCCCAAAATGGGGCTTACACGACTGTGTCCCCCTTTTTATAACCCTCCCTTAACCCTAATTTATCTCCCTTCATATAAAACCTTCACCATTCTCCTATCTTCCCCAACCAGCCCCCCTTCTCCTTCTCCCTTTTTCCTTTCTTCCCCTTCCCCCTCTCCTTTCCCCTTCTCCCTCATCCCCTTCACCTCTCATCACGCACCACTCCAGTCGACCTACTCACCCCGCACACGCATCGAGCACCATTAAGCACTACTACGTTTCTCCATCCTTTTCTCTCCATTATCTTCATTTCTTTTACTCTCTTTATTTTAATTCTTGTTTTATTTTATTTTCTTGGTTTTTCTTTCCACTGCTGATAATGTCCATGGTTATGACTTTGATTTTTGTTTAGTAATCTTCGAATTTACTATTGATAGAATCTGACTTATATATTGCTACGTTCACTTATCATCTCTATTAGTCTTCTTTCGTTTTTTGTGTTTCATTGGTTATCATTTATTCCTGCCCTACACACTCCATGATTAGAATCATCACTATCTACTTTCTACATCTCATTTGCATCTTGGTCCCTGTTTAAGTACTTCTTTATCTATAAGAATAATTTCATGTTTATATTTAGTCTATGACAGTTCTTAGTCATTCTTATTCTTAATCACTATTCCTGGTATTCCTAATTTTAACTATAACTTGATTTATCTTTTAGCTCGGCTTTGTTTCGTTTTAGTACTATTGTTCCCTTTTATTTATTAATATCCCTTTGGCTCTTTGATTCATATGCAACATCACCACTTAGTCTTAAGAGCGATTTATTATTTTGAAATACTTAGATGTTTGATTACAAAATTGGGGATTATTTTATTGATGACTTCGTCTTTTACTTTTACAGATATCATGACAAATCCAAAAAGCAAGAAGGCTATGGTCCCTGCCTCTAAAAAACAAAAAGGAGCGACATCCTCCTCTGGCCCCACCGCTGAGATATGACATCCATTCCTCCAATTTCCACCAAGGCCCCAGAAGGAACTATTTTAGATTCTACAGCCCTGACCCCTAGGGGTGGGCCGTTGCATTGATTGGACCGCACTAGAGCAGGTCCATCTAGCTGATTCGGTTTGAGCCCTCTTAGCCACCGCTTCGTGGGACCAATTCTTTAACATCATCGAGCCGACGTATCTAGAGTTCACCTTAGAACTATGTTCGATGTTCTAGATGCAAACAATTATGGTGGAGCATGACGACCCAGGAACAGTCTAATTCAGCCTTGGCGGTCTAGTATGGCAGCTGAGTGTCCTAGTACCAACCCTTCTCAGTACCGACTTGCACAAGCTACCGATGAAGATGACACCGAGAATATTCCTGATGATATCCTTGCATTTCAGGAGGACCCACCTTCACAGCCACCACCGAGTCACTGACCAGTTCATGCAGCTGCTTCATTTCTGCAGTTTTTGACCACCTTCATCGCTTTGAGCAATATTGCACTTAGCAATTCAACAGCATCGAGGCGACACTACAACAAATTTGCCAACATTTTCACATATCGACTACAGCACCACCACCTCACGATCCACCTTTTGACGAGGACTTTTAAGTCCATCTAATTTTCAAATTGTTTTTCTTTTTCTTTTATTTTTATTTTTCCTTTTCTTTTACACTTTTGTTATCATTTTCTTACAAGATTTTTATTAGTATAATCTGAATTTTCTTTTATCTAGTTATTTTATTATTACTGACCATAACAACCTTATACATATAAATCCCTTAAATATTATTGATGGCATCGCAGTTTCAAAAGGTTCGGTCAATGGGTACTACAAAGGAATAAACAAACAATCCTCCACGACTGCCATATCTTGCTCGACCACAACCATAGCCATCACGACACCAACCACCACGATAACCTCTTCGCTGGGTACTGTGATTGTGGAACCCAACCTCTACCACCACCTTCACATCTATCTACATGTCACATACATATCACTTTCAATGTCTCTAAACCTGTTTCTGCTCTTTCAAGGATTACATCCAAATTCAGGACAGTTTCGCTTCTCTCCCTCTCTTCTGATATTATGTTTATATTGCTATTATCTATCTTTGTACATTGAGGACAATGTACATCTTAAGTGTGGGGAGGTTATTTATGTGATTATCAGAAAATCTCTGAATTTTTATCTTGTTCTCAAATAATTTTCTCATATCATTACTAGAGTAAATTTTGATTGGTTTATGATTTTTATTGATATGTTTTGAATTAAATCATAGGTAACTTGCATTGATTGTTTAAACTTTAAAACATTAGAGAATCGAGCATAATAAGTTGACTTTTGAGAAGTAAAATTTATAAGTTGTTTCCCTGAATTGAGGTGTTACCTTGAAGTTTCGAATTCACAGGATGGACATCAAATACCCATAATTTTCGTGAGATCTTAAGCCTTTTAGAGCATATATATTTCTTGCTCACTAATTTTATTGGTTATAAGTATGTCAACATTGATTTGTTATTCTAGATTTTGCTTTGATTATGCATGTCAAGACCACACCTTTGATTTGATATACGAAAATGATAAAGGCACTTAGGTTTTAACCCATTTACCCCATAAAAAGCCTACCCACACAATTGACCCTTAGTGAACCCCTTTGGGCCTTAACTAATATTTCTTGATTTTCCCCTTAATATTAACCCACAACTTAACCTTTTTTGATCCGTTAAGAATTTCTCCCTTTTTATTGACTCCCCTTTTATAGAGATTTGATTTGATTAGTTACCTAATTATGTTCGCTCATTCCAGTTGTTGAATTATTTCTTATTATGTATTTTCCATTCTTGTTCTTGTTTAAAAAAACGTATATTTATATTCATTCAGTTACATATTGTTCTAAAGAGTTTGGATAAGTTAAAGTTGTTATATTGAGAAAAGCTCACATCATTAGTTTCAAATAGTTCAAATTCTGGCACTTTTTTGTAATTCAGTGATTAGCTTTATTTTTTCTAAGTCTGGTAATTTATTAAATTAATCTCAATTCTAACCCTCTTTTGCAGCATTTATCCACACCTTTAACCCAAGCCCCATTACAACCCTGTTAAAAACCTTTTGATTTGTGTATCATTTCATTATAGTGGTGGAGATTTGATTTTCATACAAGCCTATGGTAATAACTTTTCATGTTTGACTATTGAGTGCTTGATTATTGAACCTTAAACACTTTAAGTGATTTGAGTGAATCATTAGTGAGGATGTCAACTTTGTCAATTTGGAATTAAAGGGTGATTACTTAGATAAAGGGGGGTACCTATGATTTTATGATTGAAATGCTCAATTTGGATTGTTTGAAACTTTAATGTTCTTTTAGTTAAGCTCTTAATGTATGATTACTTGTGAATTATTTCGAACATTATCGATGAGAATTATAAGTTGAGAAGGATTTACTTTAATTGTGAGTTGAGGATTTTGCTTGAGGACAAGCAAATGCTTAAGTGTGGGGATATTTGATAAGCCATAATATATACATATTTTTACCCCATGCTTGGCATATTTATGGATGATTTTTCCTTGGTTTTATTGAATTCGATGCTCCTAATCCTTTAAATTCATGTTTTACACTTAGGTTAGCATAGGAAGGCGAAAAGAGTAAGAAACGGGCCAAAAATGGATAAAATGGGCCTAATTTAGCGTAGCACACGGCCTTGGCACTTCCACACGGGTGATCCACACGCCCATGTATGACACACGGGTAGATCACACGCCCGTGTGTGACACACAGGTAGACCACACGCCCGTGTGTCATGGCGGTGTCGACATTAATCCAAGTCAGAATTGTACACGGCCTGAGCACCTTCACACGGGCGTGGCACACGGCCGTGTCCCTGTCGAGCTTAAGTCTAGTTCTACTCGAAAAAGGTTAATTTTAGGCTATTTTGGGCATTCGAAAGTCTATATAAACACTCTAAAAGAGGATTAAAGAGGCACGCAGAGTAGAAAGCAAGAAATACTCAAGGAAAGTCATCGGAATCACCTCGGAGGCAGGATCTACATCAAGACTGAAGATTTCCATCCAATCTCCTAGAAGTTCTTTGGGTTTCTTTATGTTTTGTTGTTTTCCAAACTTTGAGATGTTTTCCATTATTATTAAGAACTAAACTCGCTAAATACCTAAGGGGGATTAAACCTGAGACAAATTTTATTACTATTTTAACTATATGATAAATACTTGTTCTTATTCCTAATTGTGAGTTTTACCCTTGTTTTAATATTCCAGGATATTAATTCAGGTTTTTGATGTGCTTATTCAGTGGAGGAAAAGTCCATGTTTAAATAGTAGATCATTCATAATTAAGCGGAGTTGCATGCAATCCTAGAGATAGGATGACATAAATCTGCCAGATTAGAGTCAAATCTAATAAAGGAATCCATAGCTCGAGTTAATGCGACAATAGGGTTTTAATTAAAAAGAGATTTCGATTAATCAACCTAGAGTCAATTGTTTTTAGTCTCGAAATGGGTATTAACATAAATTAGGGATTTCTATGGATTAAGTCAAGTGAATAAATCGTCTAATTCAAAGGTAATAAGTGAAGTCTAGGTGGATTCTTCCTTGGGTATTATCTTCTCCATCGGTTTTCCAAAAAGTATTTTTCAACTTTAATCTCTATTGCAATCTTAGTTAATTAGATAATTAATTTTAGATAAAACATTCTCTTAAATTTTAGGCTAGATAATAAGAAGATAGTAATTACTAGTACTTTTAGTCCTCGTGGATACGATATTTCCAGTCTCACCATAACTATACTACTGTTCGATAGGTGCGCTTGCCTTAAGTCGAATTTTTAGTTAGTTTCACGACCATCACAAAACTACCTTTTGTTCAAGATAGATTGGTAGAAAGTTACTTTTGGATAATGAGAGTGTATTTTGAGCCACAGTACTCTTTTGCTAGGGGGATATTAGTAAAAACATTGGTCGTGGCATCAATAATGGATGACACATATGACGCATATGGCACACTTGAAGAACTTCAACTCCTCAAGAATGCAATTCAGAGGTTAGCAATACCATTCAATTTTAAAGTGATTCAATTAGTTCATGTGATCATGTATAAAAAAAATATTCAATTTTTAACTTTTCTCTAATTGATTTTTCAGGTGGGATGTTGATTATATAGATCAACTCCCAGAATACATGAAGTCGTTTTACAAGCCATTGTTAGATTTTTATGGAGAAGAGGAAGAAGCAATGATTAAGCAAGGAAAATCATATCGTGTCTGTCGTAACCATTTTTTTTTAAAAAAAAAGGGGAATCGACTTGGATTTTAAAAATAAAAGAACGGGAGTCGCCACCAATCCTTTTTGACGAGGTGCGATCGGGTCACCTCATAAAAGTGGTTGTTTTTAATAAATAGTTTGATTTATTTAAACAACAATTTTGGTCTACGCAAATCAAGAAAATAGGTTCGGGAGTCGGTTACGCTCGAGGAAGGATTAGCACCCTCGATACGCCCAAAATTGGTACCTAGTTGATTAATTAGTGTCTTAGTGTCGAAAAATAAAAAAAACTTGAAAGAATTTTAAAATACGATCCTTCTTTATAAAAAGCTCAAGTGTTAAAGACCCTCTCGTCTCAAAATATAAAATGTCACACCCAGTAAGTTAGGACACGACATCTTAAATTTTCGAGAGCGAGCTTGCCTTTATGAAATCTGTGTATTTTATTAAAAGGGTATTCGATTATTTAGAATAAGCGAGAGAAGTCGAAACCAGTAAGTTAGGGCACGTTTTCTCGAATTCTCAAACACGAAAATTGCCTTTATTTCTAAACAAAATTCTTATTTCGAGATGACAAAATATCATACCCGTAAGTTAGGGCACGACACTTTGCATCTTCGAGAATAAGCATTTTTCAACACTAAATATAGTGATTTGAAAGAGTATTCCGTTATTTAGGTTAAATGAGAAAAGTGAAACCCAGTAAGTTAGGGCACGATTATCTCGGACTACCTAATAACGAATTTTGCTTTATGAAAGAATTGTTTTAATACATTAAACAAAAGCAACGTGATTTATAGTAAAATGTAAAAGCAAAATATAGCATTGACGTGTACAAGAATATAATAATGGTGCGACGGTGTCAAAACAATAACATGATCAACTGTAAAAGATGAAGTAATATCAAGGCTAATAATATGCAATTATAAACAAATGATAAACATGGCAAAAATAAAAATGACAATGATAACGAAAATGAAAACGATAATAATAATAATGTAAATAACAATAGTACGTAATGATAATAACGCATGGTATTTAAACATGATAGTAATAATGTGAATATGAAGTAGTAGGGAGCACATGTATGTAAAACATATAATACCAGATTACAAATATGTATGCAATATTTATTAAAAATAGTAATAATAACAAAGACTAATAATAACGATATATAAACATATAAATGTATATATTAAAAATAATAATATGTGTACGTAGTATTAAAATACATAAAAATGCGATATTAACAGACGTATATGCACACAAAAATATATGTAATATATTAAAAGATTAGGCAGAGTATACATAAAAATATATATATGTACATAAAATGTATGTAATGTAAGATATGTGCTTAATAGGGAATATAATGTATATATATTTAATGAAAACATGTGTGACACACAAATACCTAAAACAATAGTATTAAGCTATTAATAATACTATATAATATATATATATATATATATATATATATAATGAAAATACGTACTACTATGTAATGATAATAGAAATAAAAAAGTAAAAGTATTAAATTAAAGTAATAATATATATATATAAAACTACATATGTAAATGTGTATATATGCGTGTAAAATGTATACTAATATATAATGATAATAGTGATAGTAATAATAATGTTAAAAAGTAAATATAATACAATAGTAATATTAAAATAAGATAATTAAAATAATACTATACCTATAGAAAATGTATATACATACATATGCGACAAAATATGTATTAATAGTAATAATAATAACCATATAGGTGATAATAATAACGATAATAATATTTGAAATATACATAAAAATAATAAAAGGTATGTATATATATAATAATAACAATAGTATAGCAAAAATAATGATAATATGTTAATGAATATGGTAATAATAATAATAATGATTAAAATAATGCTAAAAATAAAAAAAGTAAAAATAATATAAAAATCGATTAAATCTCAAAGAAGGACTAAATTGAAACTAAAAGCAGGATTTTGGGGCCAATTCGAAAGGAAATATAAAAAGGGGTACCTATTTGAGTACGCAGATAATATCCAGGGGCCAAAAGGGGAATTTACCCGAACCCTTAAAACGACGTCGCAGGAGAGAGGATTAAATCGCGAGACGTGATGAACTTTGAGGCCAATTTGAAAGAAATAAAAAAGCTAATTGCAAAACGTGTGAAAAGCGGAAGGACCGCGCACGTAATTAGACCGTCAGATGAAAACGCGCGGATCCTGAGGCGGGTCGGAGCTGGTTCTCGGGTCAAGGTGGCTAAACAGCGTCGTTTTGGGGCTTATGGGTGCCGACCAAAACGACGTCGTACGGGGGCGTATAAAAACCAAATTTTTCTGAAAAAATTTCATTTGGTCTGCGAGTGAGGAAAAAAAAAGAGAGGGGGGAGGCGATTTCGGCCCCAAGGCGATCATAAACCGGCCAGCCAGCGAGCGCAAATCGTCTGCCACCGTCATGTAAACCACCGTGTGCTGAGTGGCGGAGTTTCAAAAGGTATGTTTTTTTGTATTTTTTTTTACATCTTTATAATATGCGTATTCATGTGAGTAAATAGATTCTAAAATAAAAAGAAAAATAAAACGAAAAGGAAATCACCTTCGGCTTTTAGATCTTTCTGGATATTTTCGTTTTCTGCTTTTGATATTATTGGGCTCTTTGTTTTTTTTTTGCTTGTGTTTTTTTGGTAATAATGTTGTTTTTATTTTCTTTTCCAAAAACCCTCCGTACAATAGTTTCGGGTGTGGCCTTTTATATGCATTTCCCTTACAACTTGCTCTGCTTTCTATCTTGTCTCGTTTATTGTTTGCAGGTACCAGTGGTGGAGCAGAGTCCACTTGCAGGCGTCGGTGGTGGAGCAGAGGGGTGGGGAGCATGTGCTGACGGCTAGGGTTTCTTGGAGGAGTTTAGGAGGGTGGGCTAGGGTTAGCTGGGGTTTGGGCTTAGTTGGGCTGAGTTAGGGGTTGGTTTGTAATTGGGTTTAGTGGGTTTTGGGTATTGGGTCCAAAATTGGGCTTGTACAGTGTCAAATATGCAAAAGATGTCGTACGTTTGTATCTTTATCTCATTTTTTAAATGATTTTACATAAATAATAAAAATTAGTAACCCTGTTCTCTTATATTATGTAAGGAAAGTGTCGAATATAAGTGGAGTTGGCAAGGATACAAGGAGTTATTTTGTTATCCTTAAATATAGATATATGTTCAACATGAGCATATTCCATTTTATAATATAGATATATGTTCAACATGAGCATATTCCAATTTATAATAAAAAAATATTTATATTTGAAGGATTATAAGCTGTTACATATGTACTCAAAATTTGAGATTTTATTATGACCTAAAGGTAATGACTTCCTTTTATTATTATTTTTTCCCTTTTCATAGTTTAAACGACTGTCCGAATCTTATTTTGTGGAGGCGAAATGGTGTAATGAAAACTATGTTCCAACAATGAAGGAGTATATGAGAAACGCAGTTGTATCTGCTGGTTATGTCATGTTAATCGTCACATCTTTTGTTGGAATGGGAGATTTTGTGACACCTGAGATTTTTAATTGGGCATCTAACAACCCTAAAATCATTGATGCTTCTTCCATTATTGCTCGTCTCTTGAATGATGTTACTTCACACAAGGTACCTTTTTTCGAATTTTGCAAGAGTATTTTCAATAACTTATATTTGATGAATAAAACTAATATAAATATATAGTTTGAGCAAGAGAGAGGGCACTGTGCATTGGCTGTTGAATGCTACATGAGAGAACATGCGGTTTCAGAAGCAGCAGCATGTAGGGAATTGATGAAGCAAGTGGAGAATGCTTGGAAAGATATAAACCAGGAATTGATATTTGGTGAGATATCCAAAGTTGTTCCAAGGCCAGTTCTTACACGGATTCTCAATCTTACAAGGGTCCTCGATTTCATTTAAAAGAATGGAGATGGATACACACATGTTGGGAAAAATACAAAAGATGGGATAACTTCTTTGCTCATTGATCCAATCTCAGCCTCTTACTAAGGAATTAAGAATCTATATCATCTAGCAATCCATAGCGTATGTTTGTGTCTCTTTTACGTGTCATACTATGTTTGAGGTGTTATAGCAATCTAATGCGTTTTTAATAAGTGTCCTATACAAGTTTTTGTCCTACTTGTTACTTTGTATTATTGCATTAATAAATACTTCTGGTCTTTTTTTTATAACAGTGTAAATGTTATTAATTTTATTCAAATAATATACATGACATTGATCCATTATCTTAACCGCTATTTATTTAATTATTTATATTTTTTTCTGTAAATTAACAGGTTAAAATCCAAACAACTAATGTGACTAGTACGACTCGAATCTAAGCCATAGTTGAACCTATGTTACACTTTAGATGATGAACACTCTTAACTATTAACCATTAGACCATTACATGGGATTCTTAATTATTTATAATCTTAATTCAACCTACAAGTAGATATATAATTCAATCCAAAATCAATTAAACTAAAAAAATTAAGAAATTTATTAATACATTACAAATTATTAAACTGTAGCATATACACAATATGGGTGAAAAATTAAATAAAAATATATATTTATAAAAATTATATTAAATTCAACAAAGGCTTTGGTTAAAATGATTAAGTTAAAAATTTAAAATTCATGTGTTCCAAGTCTAAATTTTATCATGTATATTATTTTATTAAAAAATATAAAAAGATAAAAATACTCTCATATTAATACTTGTTACTTTATAAAAATAAAAGATTTTTAGTAATTTTAAACTAAGTCGTAGATAAATAATACATATTTAATCCACTAAAACTAAAATTAATTCAATACAAAGCACAACAAACTAAAACTAAAATATATTCAATTTAAATCAGAATAAATCATAATAAAATTACACATAATAAGATTTAAGTGCAATAATCTTTAAAAAGAAAATCACACATGACAATTGTGCATAATAAAACTTGAATCTGAACTAGAAAGCTACCAAAACCCCAACTCAAAGGAAGATGGACTAAATGCTTTCAAGTATTAATCGACACATGCTTAAAAATCATTGAAGTGGTTGCCTCGGTCTCTTAATTGGAGTAAGATGGTGGGGTATGATAAATTTGCAGAATGAGCAACATTTCCAATTGTTGACGATGGTTGGTGGGCAATGGAAGGGATGAATTGTTCTGGTGGGACCGTTGGATGGATAGTCGTCTAAGATGTTCCCAGAGACGGGAGGGATGCCATTGAGGAAAAAACAAAACCAATGGAAGATACATATGATCCTGCACTATTCAAATGTAGTTGGATTACAAAATCTCAACTCTATTTTTTAGGTGGTGGAGTATACAATTATGCTTCCCAAAGATTTAAAAGCTTTTTTGCTCCTTTTGCTTTCAACCTATGTTTTCCATGAGGATAAACCCAGTATGCTTGTATAGTGTTGTGTCCTGGGATTCTATCTTGTTTCAAAATCTATATAGTATGATTCATTAAGAACAAGTATTCAAATAAGAATGGGAGTAGTAGTTAAATCTCTTGTTGGGGTCTTAAAAATCAAAATTGATTGTCAATAATCTCTTGATTTAATAGAAAGAGTGTTATTTTACAAGCATGAAAGTTTAGATTTGATGTCAAGCAACCCCATTCTCCTCCCAATTAAAAGAAAAAAAAAATCAAAACCGATTGTCATCACCAAAAATAATAGTTTAACAATTTTTTTTTAATTTAGATAATTTATACAATTTAGTTTAAAAATCTTGCTTAGTGGGTTTCGAGACGAACTTGTCGTTTCCTAGAAAAGATACGAATGTTATTGGTGGTAATCTAAATACTGATAGAATTCATCGAATGAGAGATGATTTGGTAGGAGTGAGAAAAATAATCAAAAGTACAAAAGTGAAAATATAGAAGAATCAAAAAAAAAGTATGGAGAACAATTCTATTAGAACTATAAGAAAGGGGCAAAATAAAAATCTAATTAGGAAGTAAAAATTGATTATATACCTAGGGGCAGCAAAGGTAATTTATCCATGCTTGTCGAAATTGAAAAAAAAATAAATAGGAGGGAGGAGGCTCAAACTTATAACTTCTAGGATATAGGACTTATTTTTTAATTAGTCATTTCTACTCACCCTATTTATTTCGAGATGTGATAAAATTTTATTTGGAATTTTTAAAATATCATTGCAAACAAATTTCAATTTCAGAACAGTTTTAATTAATATAATTTTTAATAGAATAATTTATATGAATTTCATTAAACTATATTATGTAGAAATATTTTAATTTTTTAAATTGTTTTTGACATGTTTTCTTTTTAAAACAATTTAAACATGATTTTAATTTTATTTAAAATGAAACTAATAAAAATGCATTAAAATGTAAAAATAATTTTAACAATACGCGTGGCATTCATTTAGAGTGCGAAATGTCGTTATTTTAAATTATTCACATCATTATTGATCCAGTACAAAATTTAAAAGTATAGATGACACAAAAAAAATGAAAGTAAGAATATAGAAAATATATGTCAAAAATAAAGAAAAGAAAATATTATTCTTTAAAATAATTTTATACAATAGTTGTGGGTATTTATATAGATTTATTTTATAATTTTAAAAATTTAAATTTTATATATCTTGTTATCTTAAATTTAAATTAAATAATGCATATTTTATGATAATTTTTAATTTAATGAAATAATTAAAATAAAATTTTAAACAAAATTTAAATTAAATTATAAGGACAAGTTTTTAAATATTCAATGATAAAAATTTTAAATATTAATCATAATTAAATAATAATTTATATTTACGATAAAATAATTTATTTTTATAATAATTTTATAAACTTTTATTTTCTTACCTAAAGAATTTATGTAAAATTTTAAAATCTATCTAACCCTTTCAAATTTTACTTAATATTTTAACTTTTATTTATTAAAATTGTTAAAATATAATAATTATCTATCTGTCAATTATATATGTTATACACATCAAGTTTGGGTCTTAGACCTTATGGTATAACATAAAATGGTAATATACATATATATTACGATTAGAAAATTTAAAAAAAAACTAATCTAAAATTTATAAATAGAATAACTTTACGAATTTCATTAAAAAGTAGTTTTGTAAACCATATGAAGTACAACTATTTTAAATTGTAAGAAAATTGTCTAAAACATGATTTTCCTTTTACTTAAAATTATATTAATAAAAGTGTATTAAGGTAAAATAGTTTTGACAATACACGCAACATTCATTTAGAATGTCAAATATCGTCATTTTAAGTTATTTACATTAACATTAATCTTAGGTCAGTAATATATGTACTAGTTTGTCTAGCTTCGACGCATGGTTGATTGTGTATATAAATTAAAAAAATCTAATTATTTTATGCTTTTTATAATGAAGTTTTAAATTTTAAATAATGTATAAATTTCCTTGAATTTAAAAATAATTATTTCTATAAGGTTTTGAATAGTTTTTATATATTTTTTATTTAAAACAATTTTGAAAATAAATATTTTTATTGAAAACATATTTATAAATATAAATGTTTTCTACTTAACATATTTGGAAAAAAAAGTTTTAAACATATTTAATGAAAAATAGATGCAATGATAAATTTTTCTAGAAAAGTAATTTCACATTTTAAAGATTGAAGGACCAAAGTGATCTAAAAGAAAATAAGAGCTAAAATGACAAAATTAGTAAATGTAAGAAATTAACTTTATTTTTATACCTTAAAAATATTTTATAAAGTGACAAAGTTAAAATAACTTTTAAAAGTGATAAAAAATCATTTCAGCCTCACATTTAATTTTTTGGTTTTTAACTTTTAAATTTACGTTTTTATCAAATTACTCTAAAATTAATAGAAAAGATAACATTTTTAACTTTGTTGATATATATACACATGGATTGTCACATGAATGACACGTTAGCATTTAACTAATTTTTAAAAATTTTAAAAATTCAAAAAATATTATAATTTTTCAAAGAAATAAAAATTATTGAAATTATTTAAAACTTTTAAATATTTTAAATTTTAAAAATTAATTAAGTGTTGACATGTCATCCACGTGTATGTCACATCAGCAAAGTTATCAAATGTTAACTTGTCTAATCATTTTAGGTTGATTTGACCAAAAAAATCATGTTCAATGGTTAAAATAGACGAAAAATTAAATAAAGGGCCAAAATGATTTTTTTTTTATAAAGTTGGAGGGCAAAAAAGTCACTATGCCTAATTTTTACATAGTTTTACAAGGTTTCTTAAAAATTAAATTTAAATGATGATTATATAGATATTTAATATTTTAGCATTGTTTATTTATAATTTAATTCTATTTTTGATACAATGCCTAAAACTATTTATAATCTCTTCCCAACCCTTGAAAAGAAGGATAACACGCTTCAACTCGCTCGAACTCACATCCTCCTACGTTAACAACAATGTTAATGTCAACTTAAAACTTGAATACAAATTATTATCACTTCACTTGATTCAATTTCATATCAAATTTGTTTTGTTTATAGTTTAGTTATATTTTTGATTGATTGAATTAATTTGGTATAATGATTTATTTAGCTCTCCAACATTAAAAAAAAAAAAGTCTTTGTAGTCTTCCATTTAATTTTCTGCCTCTCTTTACCCCTCAAACTTGCATTTTTTTTTTCTATTAAATCACCCAAAATAGATAGAAAAGTTAATAAATATTAACTTTGGTGACATGGACATACCCCTAGATGTCAAGTCAATAATTAATTCATTTTTAATGTTTTTTTTATCTTTTAATAATTTTATTATTTTTATTTTTATTTTTACCGAACCCTGCTGTTCAATTTATAGATGTATATGTAAATATAGGATTTTCACATGCCGAGAAAGTTCTATAAATACTTCAACATAGGAGCTCTTTGCCTCACACCAATTCATCTCATTTCGTAGTGTTTCCAACATACAGAATTACTATCTAACGAAATGTCTTCATCAAAGCTTCCTTCTTCAACTCATGGATCCATGTCCAACCAGAAGCGTCCCACAGCCAAGTTTCATCCTAGCGTTTGGGGGGATATTTTCCTTTCATCTCCAACAACGGTAAAGAGTTTAGATACATACGTGTGTTTGCACATGAGTAAATATCAGTCGTTAATATATTGTTTAGCTTAAATCACATAATACAAGTGTTTGCACTTGAGTAAATATGTTTTCGTCTTTATATTGATTTCGTATTGTACTACATCACAATTTACCAGAACGTTGATGCTAGAACTAAACTACAACATGAAGAACTGAAAGAAGAAATAAGGAGGATGATTAAGGTAGTGATGGATGATGAGTTGCTCTACAAATTGCGTTTAATTGATACAATCAAACGGTTGGGTGTGAGTTACCATTTTGAAAGAGAGATAGAGGAAGTATTGCTCAATATTTATGAGCATGACTATAAGGATGACCAAACTCTCGAGACTACTTCTCTTCAATTTCGATTGCTTAGAGAGAACGGATTGGGTGTTCCTTGTGGTGAGTCCATTTTCCTTCCCATTTTCCACGTCAAATCTTGTTTTTTTATTGTTTTAACTGCTAGTTAGGGTCAACAAAATAATTTAATTGTTTTAATTCAAAAAAATTGTCCAGCTCTTTCTCCAATAACTTGAATGGATACAACTCAATCAAAATTGTTAAAAAAATAAAATGAATGTTTTAAAATATTTACTCTATAATTCAACACAAATAAATAATCAATTCAATACTCTAGATTGAGATCTATATTATTTTTCTTAAAATCCATATAAAAGTAATGGCATCTAATTATTTTCCTATAATAATAAATTATGATGATGATGACCACGATGAAAATCGTTGTCATATTGTGCATCTTAATTTTTTTTTCTTCGAGTTATTTTTCTCTTTTTCCTACAAAATTTGTTGTTGAGAATTTAAATTTTAGATTTAATTTCTCTATATTACAATGATTAATATAATAATATTTTATTGGGCTGATTAGAATGGTTCAACAAGTTCAAAGAGGAAGGAAACTTTAACATGTCCTTAACAAGTGATGTGAAAGGCTTACTAGAATTATATGAAGCTTCATATTTACGTGTGCATGGGGAAGATACACTTGAAGAAGCTCTTGGTTTCACTACCACTCATCTTGGTTTAGCCAAAGCTGCCGGGACTATCGAATATCCCCTTTCAGCCTTAGTCTCCCATGCTCTATACCAACCCATCCGCAAGGGCTTGTCAAGGTTGGAGGCTAGGCGATTCATTTCCTTTTACCAAGACGATGCTTCACATAACAAAACGCTATTGAAGTTTGCAGAGTTGGATTTCAACTTGTTACAAATTTTACACAAGGAAGAGCTAAGCAAGATCTCAAGGCAATATATTACTCCTTTAACATTCAACATTAATTGTTTATCCTAATTTAAAAGGACTAATTGATACCTAATAAAGAACTATACATAGTTAGGCTAATGTGTGTTTTGTTTCAGGTGGAAGAATGGTTTAGACTTAGCTACAAAACTACCTTTTGCTCGAGATAGATTGGTAGAAGGTTACCTCTGGATATTAGGAGTGTATTTTGAGCCACAATACTCTTTTGCTAGGGAGATATTAGCAAAAACAATAGTCATGATAACATTGATGGATGACATATATGACGCATATGGCACACTTGAAGAACTTCAACTCCTCACAAATGCAGTTCAAAGGTTATCAACTTAAATATTTACACATTATTCAATTTTAAATTTGAAATTGATTCAATTAATTTATGTAATATTATATGATAGACATCATTCAATATGTTTGATTTTGAACTTTTCTCTATTTGATTTTCAGGTTGGATGCTGATTATATAAATCAACTCCCAGAATACATGAAGTCATTTTACGAACCATTGTTAGATTTTTATAGAGAAATGGAGGAAGCAATGATTAAACAAGGAAAATCATATCGTGTCAAATATGCGAAAGATACAGTACATCCATACCTTATCTCATTTTTAAATGATTTTATATTAATAAAAATTAATAACCCTTTTCTCATATATTATATGAGAAAAGTGTTGACAATAAGGCGACGCATGGTGGGACTATTCACCTCAGCTCTACCTCCTGCCTTGACATTACCCCAGACATGATTTTATTTAAAATTTTATATCTAAAAAAAAAATTCTCAACTTTACCTAACTCACTCTAAAATATTAAATAATTTTTATTTCATATTACTTTTTACAATATCAAATAAAATGTTACAAAATTTAAATCTTATAAAATTTTATAGAATTTTAAGAAATTATAATTAAAATATAAAAATTAGTTATGAAATTAAAAAGTATTTCGGTAATTTTGTAAGATAGGACGAAGATGCAAGTTTAATTAAAATCTTATCTCTGCCCGAACTCTAAAATTTTAATTGAAAACCCTTGTCTCCAAATTCAGTTTTCATAGAAAATATGCTTTATAGGGTTGAATTGAAACATATGGGTTTGGGTTATTTTGTTATCCCTAAATATAGATATTCAACATGAGTATATTCCATTTTATAAAAAGATATTTATATTGGAAGATTATAAGTTGGTACTTACTCTAAACTTGAAATTTTATTATGACTTTCCTTTTTTTTTCCTTTTTATAGATTAAACAAGTGAGTGTATCTTATTTTGTGGAGGTCAAATGGTGTAATGAAAACTATATACCAACAATGGAAGAGTATATGAGGAACGCAGTTGTATCTTTTGGTTATATCATGGCAACCATCGTATCTTTTGTTGGAATGGGAGATTTTGTGACACCTGAGATTTTTAATTGGGCGTCTAACAACCCTAAAATCATTTATGCTTCTTCTATTGTTGGTCGTCTCATGGATGATGTTGCTTCACACAAGGTACTTTCTTTTAGAATTTTGCAAGAGTACTTTCAATGACTTCTATTTGATGAATAAAACTAATATAAAGATATAGTTTGAGCAAGAGAGAGGGCACTGTGCATCGGCTGTTGAATGCTACATGAGAGAACATGCGGTCTCAGAAGAAGAAGCGTGTAGTGAATTGAAGAAGCAAGTGGAAAATGCTTGGAAAGATATAAACCAGGAATTGATATTTAGTGAGATATCCAAAGTTGTTCCAGGGCCGGTTCTTACACGAATTCTCAATTTGACAAGGGTCATCGATTTCCTTTACAAGAATGGAGATGGGTACACACATGTTGGGAAAAATACAAAAGATGGAATAACTTCTCTGCTCATTGATCCAATCTCAGTCTCTTATTGAGGAATTAAGAATCTATATCATTTAGCTATCCATTTCGTGTGTATTGCTTTTATATGTTATATTGTGTTTAAGATGTAATTTAAATCCTAATATCTCAATAATCCATTGTGTATGTTTGTGTCACTTTTACGTGTCATTTTATGTTTGAGGTGTTATATCACCTCAAAAAATTATGGTCTATTTATATTACTCTTTTGTACTATGTTTTGTGTAATATTTCAATAAATTTCAGTTCTCATGATTTCTTAGGCCTTACAGGTTGGTGAGTGTAGAGAAACGCAGCGAAAGAAAGTAACAGGAAAATGTACTTCATTTCTCAAGATACTTTAAGATGATTATTAGAGACTTAACGTACTATATTTATATATAACTTAAAATTGCTTTAAAAACTTCTTAACAGTAAACTACTAACTGGTGTAACTACTAACAACTTAACAACTGTCTGCTTCCTTAGTCCTTAATATTCACCCAACCAATCTACTTTGTTATCTTCTACTTTGTAAGATCTCAAGATTGCTAACAATCTTAAGTTGAGCTCTGAATTTCGTAAAACATCCTGTTGAAAGAGGTTTGGTAAGCACATCAGCCACCTGATCTTGGGTTGGAACATGGCCAACAACTAATCTCCCAGTAGTCACCTTTTCACGAACGAAAAACAAATCAAGCTCTACATGCTTGAATTTGGAATGGAGAATCAGATTGGCGGACACAGCTATTGTACTTGAGTTATCACACCAAAGAGTTGTCTTCCCAGTGAGCTGAACATGAAGCTCTCCCAACAAAGACTCTAGCCAAGTAACTTCTGCTGCTGTATGAGCAAGACTCCTATACTCCGCTTCTGCCAAAGAACGAGAAACAATATGTTGTTTCTTTGAACCCTAAGATACTGGATTTCCACCTAGAAAAATACAAAACCCTGACGTCGAACATCTGTCATCTGGATCGTTCCCCCAACAAGCATCAGAGTAACCAACAAGAGATAGACGAGAAGCAGCAGTAAAATGAACACCATGATCAATTGTTGCCTGTAGATACCTCAAATTCTCTTAACAACTTTGCAATGAACATCAAGGGGATTATGCATAAACTGGCAAACCTTGTTAACCGCAAAAATAATATCAAGACTAGTGATCACAATGTACTGAAGAACCCCCACGATGCTCCTATATTCAAACTCATTTGCAACAAGACTCCCTGCATGAGCAGACAGCAAACAGGAAGACACCATAGAGGTAGGAGTACCTTTAGACTGGTCCATGCGACTTTGTTACAATAAATCATGAATGCACTTTCGTTGACTAAGAAAAATCCCCGAAGCTGTGTGTGTAACCTCAATGCCTAGAAAGTAACCCAATCTTCCCAGGTCCTTAAGAGAAAACCTTGAATCCAAGGATTCCATAAAAGCATCAATAGTCGACTGATGATTGCCTGTGACTATGATATCATCAACATAAACCAGTACATATATAAGAATGTCACCCGTTTGTTTAATAAACAAAGAGGCATCTGCTTTAGACAACAGAAAACCAGAAGTAACAAGATACTCCCTTAATTTTTGAAACCAAGCTCGAGGCACCTATTTAAGGCCATACAGTGCCTTCTTAAGTTTGCATACCAATGGCTGACCACTACTGTGTTGTTCAAAGCCCAGAGGCTGAAGCATATAGATTTCCTCATTTAAATCTCAATTAAGAAATGTATTATTTTTTATCGACTTGCCTCAAACTCCAATTGAACTTAACCACAAGAGAAAACACAACTCGAATTGTCATAGGCTTAACAACTGAAGGTCTCATAGAAATCAATCCCAACTTCTTGAAGATACAGGACCCTCAAAGAATTCTGATTCTCATGATCACAGACAACAACACCGTGGTGGTTTTCAATGACAGAGAGGTTTCTATCATGGTAGGAGTCGTGGGGGTTGATTTTCTCATATCAAGCAGCTGAAACACAAGCAACATTAGAATAAGCAGCACATACATCAGAACACCGTGCTGTAAGGAATTTTTGTAACAATGGAACACGTGATTTGTGATGGGTCATGGACTGATCAGGCTGTGCAGACGGAGCTTCTATCTTCGCAAATAGATAGAAGGCTTCATCAAAAACCACATGCCTTGATACAAAAATTTGACCATTATCATCCAGACATTTATAGCCTTTATGGTTAGGGCTATATCCAAGATAAGTGCATGCCTGAGATCGATATTGAAGTTTATGATTAATGTAAGGTCGAAGATATAGAAAGCAGTGACAACCAAATACCTTAAGCAACTTATAGTCAGGTAAAGTACGATATAAACATTCATAAGGAGACTGCCCTTTAAGAACTGACGTGGGAAGTCTATTGATCAAGTAGACAACATGTAAAAATGCATAACTCTAAAGATGCATTGGCAAGGAAGCTTGAGCAAGCAGTGCAAGACCTGTCTCAACCAAATGTTGATGTTTCCTCTCAATAATTCCATTTTGTTCAAAAGTGTGAGGACACGTTAATCGATGTTTGATACCGAGGCGAGAAAAAATAGTAGCCAGTGGCCTGTACTCACCACCCCAGTTGCTTTGAAGCATTTTGATTCTGCACCCAAACTGAACTTCAAAAAATTAATAGAACTGAACAAATTTGTTAAGAATTTCACCTTTTGTTTTTAAAAGATAAATCCATGTATATCTACTATATGCATCAACAAAGGATAAATAATAGAGACAGCCTTCAGAAGAAATAGGTGCTGGCCCCCACAAATCAGACACAACAAGTTGAAAAGGGGAAGTATATACAGTCTGAGAATTATCAAACACCAGCTTATGAGACTTTCTTAGCTGACAAGGAACACACACTCTAGGTGGTGTGAATTTATTCAGTGAAATATTACAACTTCGAAGAACTTGAAAAAGAATTTTTGTGCAGGGATGGCCAAGCCTTTTGTGCCATAAGTCGAACTCAGAATATGAGGTATCTCGAGCTTGAATCTTAGTAGTATGTGCATATTGAAAGCCCTCATCAAAACCAGCAAAACTTATTTGTTGTGGTGATGTGTTAAATCGATATAACCCTTTATGAATGTGACCTACCAGCAAAACCTTCCCTGTCTTGATGTCCTTTACAAAACAACGAGAGGGATGAAATTTGAAAAACAACCTATTATCCCTTGCAAACTGTGCTACAGAAATCAAATTTTTGCAGACATGGGGAACATGTAAAATAGGTTTAAGATGTAAGATCCTACTACCAGTACCAATAGAGGATCTCCCTACATGAGCAATAGGAACAGAAGTACCATTGCCCATCAGAAGTTGGCTCATACCTGTATATTTAGTAGGATAACTGAGTGTCGAGACATCATTGGTAATGCGGTTTGTGGCACCTGAATCTGGGTACCAAAGTTGACTATCATCATTTGGAGAAGATGCTGAAAAATAACAGCTTGATGGACCACCATTATCTTGAGAAACAGAAGCTTGCTTGCAACAGTGATGCATAGCACAACTGGAAACAGACTTTCCTACTAGTCTTGAATCAGAAAGTTGATGACAATTTACATATATGGACTATCCATCATCAAAAACACATGAAAAATTCTCATCAAACCTATAGTAACATTTTTGAATAGTATGGCCAATTTTACCACACAGTTGACATTAAGGACGATTATGAGAAAATTGACCCCCATGACTCCTACCACGATGGAAACCTCTCTGTCATTGAAAACCACCACGGTGTTGTTGTCTATGATCATGAGAATTAGAATTCTTTGAAGGTCTTGTATCTTCACGAGGCTACTTACTAGCTAAATTAGCTTGGACAGGAATATTAGCCAAGAATTCAGCATGTCGAGCTTCAAAGTCTAGCAGCATTTCAGTCACCAGATCAAGAGAAAGACAAGTGGCTGAGGCAACCACCCGAACCGACTCATATTCAATCGAAAGCCCAGCAAGAATAATACTGACCTGTTCTTACTCTGATATGTTACTTCCTGCAGCAACCAACGTATCACCCATGGACTTAACTTTTTCCAAATAATCTTTTATGGACAAGTGATCGTTCTTCTGGGAATACAACGCATGTCTTAAACGTGATATCTTAACAGTAGATTTGGTGACAAATCTCCTTTCAATTGTAGCCCAAATATCAAAACTAGTGCAGGCATTAGTAAGATGGATCAAGATTTCATCAGAGACAGTCGAAAGCAACCAAGAAGCTAATAGCTTGCCTTGCTGAACATGCAGCACATAATCAGAATTCTTGACCAACTGCCCATCAGTATCAACAACAAACTAAGCTGGAACACTGACAGTCCCTAAAACAAAATCTTGTACACCATAACCCTCAAGAATCAACATGATTTGGTGTTTCCATAAAAGAAAATTGCTCTCACAAAGTTTAACAGTGTCATGCTTAGAAAAATGTTGAACTTTCTTCCCAACAACAGAAGTAATAGAAACAAGATCAGAACAAGGAAATTTAACCTATTCGCCAATGCCATTAGACGAAGGATGATAACTATCAACAACTACCTCTGGTGCCATAACACGTGAAAAAAAAAACCTTAGCTCGATACCATGTAAAGAAACGAGCGAAAGAAAGTAACAGGAAAATGTACTTCATTTCTCAAGATATTTCAAGATGATTATTAGAGACTGAACGTACTATATTTATATATGACTTAAACTACTTTTACAACTTCTTAATAGTAAACTACTAACTGCTGTAACTACCAACAACTTAACAATTGTCTATTTCTTTAGTCCTTAATAGTGAATGAATCAAGCATTGTTATTTAAATGAGTTTCATGGTTGTTCTTTTGGTGCAGTTCTGAGTTGGTCTCAAATGATTTTTGCTTATGAGATTTCAGTGCAAGGGATCATGAGTGGTAGTTGTGTTATTATGTTACAAAGGGCTAATACTTACAGTATATCAACATGGGATAATGGGGAATGAACCTTGGTTTTAAAGTTTTTTAGGTGTTAAAGTAGTAAGTTTGGTCTCTTGGGGTTGTTTGAGGTGTTTTTATGTGATTGCTTAAGAGATTAAAGGTATGGGTTTTAAAGAAAAATGGATCGATGGAAGGAAGTATGGGTAATCAGCAGTGCATTTTACTGGAGGGAAGTGCAATTGGTAGAGGATTTCTAAAAGAGTTGAGATTCAGTTGGATAAAAATTCTCGTAAAATAGTTAGAAAGCAATATGAGGCTAGTGAACAGATGGTGAGTAATGGAGTCATTCTTGGGCTATGAGACAATAGAAAAGTTAGATCTATATAGGAAATTGAGGACAAGTTTTTAACAATAATAAAGAAAAAGAGAGAGAAATACAAGGAAGAAGAGGTCTAGTTGATTTGGACAGAATGTGATTCTTGATTTGGTATAGGACCGATTGAGTGTAAGTTGGATAATCAATGATGTTACTCGTTTAAAGTAAGAAAGATTGAGTTACATCTTGATTTTTCAACATGTATGTAGTCATCTCATCTTTATAAAGGAAATCAATGATGTTTGTAAGATTGAGAATGTGGGTAAGAGCCAACATTGGAACTAGCTTAGATGTATTACTAAATATCAACTTATGATTTATATTTTACTCATCACATATAAGTTATAGAAAATACTCCTCGAAATTTGGGAAAAAAATCACCTTGTGTGAAGCAATATCTTCCATGATACGATAATTTTTTTTCTCAACCAATTTAAAATTTTATTAATAGAAGAAAACCATGTAAATTTAACAGGGGTAAAGGACCATACAATAACACCAATAAGAAAATAACAATGAAATACACACGACCAGGACACAACCATACAGAAAAACCACCAGGCCTGAAGATCAAATTGTCACTTCCCTAAATATAAGGGGTTAATTGAAATAGTTAAACAATAAATGAATTTGGTTTAATGGCTAAATGTTAAAGAGTCCTCCCTAGAGACCAAAGTTAAAACTCCCTTCCTCCCATTTTATTTTCGACAACTTAGGGTAAAGTCACACCCAAAATATATATGGCCAGGAAGTAAGACTAAACAAGAAATGAGCCTTAGCCTTACTAGAGGACCTAAGTTTAAGCAACTCCTTCCCCGATGTATTCTTTTTATTTTCGGTCAAATTTTGGGATATTTACCCTTGTCGCCCTTATGGTTAACAAATCCTAGCTATTTAGTCATTCTTTCTAACGTCCCAAAATATAGGGAGTTAATTGAAATAAATAATTAAGAAATTGAATAGGCTTGATCGTTAAATAGTTAGTGCACTTCCTAGAGGTTTTAGGTTCAAGTCACTATTAAGCTCAATATGTAATTATAACATGTTATATAATCAAATCTGGGTTTTAAACGAGCTTACAAAAGCTCTTTCGATGAACCAAGGTTGATTAAAGACTAAAATGTAATGTTTTTAAAATTTTTGGATTGGTGTAACGATGTCAAGGTATCATGTTGCTACCTTGCCAAAACAATGAGTGCCGTCATGACATTGAGGGTCAATGGTCACAATGGCACTTTCTACCGATTTCACATCGCGACGTTGGGAGTCTGTCGCCGCAACGTCACCAATTGTTTGTCCAATATTATCTAAGCATCAACCTAATAGTTTTGCTTACTGAATGATTTTATTAACAACTCATCCTATACAATTCTTGGTTTAAGCCCAATCTACTCTCTCCTTAGTATAATTGCAGCCTCAAAGTCAAAACCAAGAGTGTCTAATGTAATAACTCGAAAGTTAGCAGTGTTGAAAAGTGTAGTTTGAAACCTTATTTTCTTAAAATGAACTTATAATTATAATTAATAAATAATTACGGAGTTATTGTGGAAGCGAATTGAATTTCGGTTAAGAAATTTTATTGAATTAGGGCCTATTTCACATTTAGGGATTAAATTGCTTAAGTAGTAAAAGTGTGATTTTGTATTAAACTAAAAGCTAAACTATAATTAAGGGACTTATAAAAAAATTTAACCAATGTTCATTTTAAATGGACCATAATATGGTTTAATTGTTAACAAAGTGTGGTAAATTCGCATGAAATAAATAAGCAAGTAAATAAATAACATAATATAATAAAGTAGCAAAATAAGTTAGTGGGAAAAAAAATAAAAACATTTCCATTTTGATTTCATGTAAAGTTGAACCTAGGGGGAGAAGAAAAGAACTTTCGACATTGGGACTGAAATTTTACAAGCTTCAATTGATCAAGAAACAAGTAGATCAGTGGATAGTCAAGGAAGGGACAAATTGTTGAATAATTATCATCAAGTACCAATAACTGCTAGGAAGATAAGTTCGTAGTCCTTAAACTCAAACTTAATTTATCTAGTTTAGTCACATTGATAATTACTTTGATATCTATTTATATGTGTTCTAGTTATTAGTAGCTTGAATGAAATATTATAGAATTGTAAATGTATGTGTCTATAAAATAGATCATAGAAATTTATCTAGATGATTGATGTAAGAGATTGAATTATGAACTGATGGTTTGTGGAATGATGTAATTATATATGTAATGTTGGTTTAACCAATAGTGTTAGGCACACTCTTATGATATTGTCGATTTATCCGACAAGTGTTGGGCGCAAAACATTGTCGGTTTATCTGACAAGTGTGGAGCACATCTATCATCGGTTTATCCAACTAGTATTAGGCGCAAAACATTGTCGGAGTATCTAACCAGTACAGGGCACATCTATAGTCGGTATTACCAACCAACGCGAGGTGCAATTCATTGTATGGTTTATCCATTAGGCACTAGGTGCCAATTAAGGTTTTATTTTTTGGGGGTTTGTATAATCGATCTATTGAAGATGTTTGGCAAAGAGTTGATATAAAGAGGATGAGTATAGAATGCTAAAAATGTTCCTTGTAATATAACAAGTGGTAACAACACAATAGGATATGGATTTATGAACTAAGGTTTTTAAGTAAATGTTTAGTTTGTGAAGATTAATGAAATTTTCTTAGTATATGATTTGTTCCTCTGTGTGCAAGTTAGGTACTTAACTTCGTTTGTCAACTTGGCATCCAAGATAATCCCAGACTCAATGTTAGTGAAGTACTCTTTTTGTGTTTTGGCATATACCAAGGACTTAATAGTTTTAGAATGGTCATTTTGTGTATTTGTTAGTTTTTGGAAAAGACATGTTAAAAAAATTGTAACGACCCAAAATTCATAGGTATCAGAAAAGTGCAATATCGGGCCTCCGTTTTAGTGAAATGAGTTTGTAAATAATTATTAGAAATATTTATGACTCTAGTGATGTGTTTAATTAGGTTTAAATTAGATGAATTCAGCTTAATTTAGAGTAATTAGTAAAAAGGACTAAATTGAGTAAAGGGTAAAAGTTTAATTATAGATTAAAAGAAAATAATAGGCACCAAATGGGCAATTAAACCACATTTGGAGGTTGAGGCGGCATATAAGGAAATGTCTAGAAATTTTGTTTTATTATTATTATTATTATTATTATTATTATTATTATTATTATTATTTAATCTTATTATATTAAAAAATAAATTAGAATATGACAAGTGTAAGGTGATAAAATAGACAAATGTAGGAAAATATATGTATACAATTGTGATACAAATAATTAATTAGTAAATAGATATTTAGTATTTATATTTATTAAGTAAAAGATAATTATTAATTATGACAAATGTATGGTTTAGATAAAGTTCATGTGTATTAATTAAAATAAAAACATTTGTAATACAAATATTAGTGTCGAAACCATTTTTTGAAAAAACGGGGATCGACTTTATTTGAAAATGAAAACTAAAACGGGGAGTCGCCACCAATCTTTTTTGTTTAGGTGTGATCGGATCAGCAAGAAGTTTGGTCATTTTAATAAAACATTTTGGTTTACTAAAACAACGATTTTGGTCTACATATTTTGAGGAAATGGGTTCGGGAGTTGGTTACGTACGAAGAAGGATTAGCACCCTCGTAACACCCAAAATTGGTACCTAATTGATTAATTAATATCTTAATGTCGAAAATTAAAAGATTTAAAATAAATTCTGAAATGCAATCCATTTTTATTAATGTTTGGATAACTCGAGGTGGATATTAAGATTCTCTTGTTCCGAAGAAATAAAATATCACATCCAGCACGTAGGACACGACATTTTAAACCCTCGATACCAAGGTCATCTCATGATTTACAAAACTCATGCATTGAACTTTTAAAAAGGATATTCGGTTGTTCGGTGAAACAATAAATCGAAACCCAACACGTAGGGCACGATTTCTCGAAATTTCCAAACACAAAATATTACATTGTTTCTAATTTTTTACGATCCCTTTTTATGTCGATATCGATTTTGAAAATGCTTGAATTAGCTCAAAATGATTGCTAAAGATTTCCTTGTCTCGAGGTATCAGAGTATCATGTCCCGGAAGTTAGGACACGATACCATGAACTCCCAAGCGCAAGTTTGTCTTTAATTTTAATTGGAATTCTGTGTGTTTCAAAACTCAAAAGGATACTTGGCTATTTAGAATTAACGAGAAAAATCGAAACCCCGTAAGTTAGGGTACAATTTCTCAATGTTCTAAAATGCGAAACATTGCCTTATTTTGAAATTAATTAAAACATGAGAAAAATATTCCTAAAGTGAGAAATTAAAATAAATAAATGACGCAAAAAAATGATATCATTAATGAAAAATATTAACATGGAATACTAGAATATTAGAATAACAGTAATAATGATATTTACAATCAAAAGAAAATAAAAACAAATCACGTACTAATAATAGAATAAGAAAAATGATATATTTGGTAATAATAATATAAAATAATAATAATAATAATATCTACAATAAAAGAAAATATTAGGAAATGTACAAAAATATATATATATAAAATATTTACAATAATGATGTAAATAAACAACATATAAAATATTTGAAATAACATATAAATGAAACATTTAAAAAGAGTTAATAAATGAATTAAATAGATTTAGGACATGGCTAAAACAAATTAAAATTCGGGGTATAAAAGTATAAATATTGGATAGTTAATTAGGGATCAAAATGAAAACCAAACAAGATCTGAGGGCTAAATTTAAAAAACAAAAGAAGATAGAAAATGGGGGTTAATTGAACGAGGTTGCGAGAAAGGAGGACTAAACGCATAAATTTCCCTTTTAGGGAAAGTGCACAGACCCCACCCACCAAACAAAATAGTGCCGTTTCAACACCATTATTTAAAAACAAAGATTTTTTTTTTTTGTGTTTCATTTTCAACCCCCAATCTAAAAAAAAGAACAGAAAGCTTCTATGCTCTCTTCCCCTCCCCCTTTTTCTTTCCGTCGATTGGGTTACTCAGAGACCAGCCCCACTGCCACCGACGACGGTAGTGATCGCCGTGTACAGCGAAGGAGCGCAACCTAGGTACGCCTACTTTAAAAAAAAAATTTGTTTCTTTGTAAAAAAAAAGGTTTTCTTGAAAAAAGAAAGGGAAAAAAACAATGAATAAATATGAAAAAAAAAGCAAGGTAAGCAGAGAACAAAAAGAAAAAAAAAGGAAAAAAAAAGAACAAAACTAAACCTCTTGAACCTTGATTCTCCTTTTTTTGTTTTTGTATCCGTTTTGATTTTTAATATCTGTGTTACAATCTTTCTTAAACCCCCTCCCCCCGTAAGTTCGGTTTTGCTTGTGGTTTTTATAGCCAAAAATACAATATTTCATATCTTTATTGCTCTATTTTTGTCCTTTTCCTTTGCTTGTTTTTGGTGTGGCGAGAGGCATGGTGGTGGCAGATGGTATGGGGTGGCTGGGGATGGTCTTGAGTTGTCGAGGCAAGTGGGGAAAGGGTGGCTAGAAAGTGGGGTTAGGGTTTAGTTGAGAAAAAGTTTAGGTTGTGGGCTAGGGTTTTTTTTTTTTTAATTTTGGGTTTGGGTAGTGGGTCTTAATGGGTTGTTGGGTTTGATTTGGTTTGGGTTTAATTTTTGTAAAAGGCCCGAGCTAATTTGGGCTTCTACAGCTGCCCCTCTTTGCTTATTATCGTGCAACGAGAATAGAGCAAAGACTTTCAAGGAAGACCAAATTTTCTCAGCCTTGCCGAGTCTTGACTTGTTTTGGTGCTCTTCTTGCTCAGGTAGTTTCCAGTCCACCGCATCTTGTAGCTTTGGCTCAATCCATCGCGACTTTAGAATTATGACTTGTGGCTCCAATCTACTCGTATCTTCAAGGATATAAAATTCGTTATGATCTGCTCTTCTGCTGTATCTTCAGGAGGATAAGATCTACAACTTCAATCTGCTCTTATACCGCTTCAGTAAGATAAGGTTTGTAGTCTTCTCTTCTGCAACTTTAGAAAGGCAAGATCTGATATCCTCGATCAGCTCTACTGCAACTTCAGGGAGACAAAATCTGACGTCTTCAATCAGCTTCAATCTTTATTCTCTACTCAGCATGTGATCCTGAGCTCAACTCATTTTTCGCAATATGAATTGACTCTCTAAAAACAGACATTAAAAACAGAAATTGAAAATAGCTCAGCGCGTGAGCCAAGGCTCAACTCACCTCTCGCAATATGAGTTGATTTTTGAAAACAGAAATTAAAAGGCTCAACTCACCTCTCGCAGAAATTAAAAAGCTCAACTCACCTCTCGCAATATGAGTTGAATTTTTTTGAAAAAAATAGAAATTGAAAATAACTCAACACGTGAGCCAAGGCTCAACTCACTTCTCGTAATATGAGTTGATTTTTGAAAACAGAACTTGAAAAACAGATTTTGAAAATACCTCGACATGTGACCCAAGGCTCAACTCACATCTCGCAATGTGAGTTGGTTTTTTTGAAAAATATAAATTGAAAAAAAAATACCTCAATGTGTGATCTGAAGCTCAACTCACCTCTCACAATATGAGTTGATTTTTTTGAAAGACAGAAATTGAAAAACGAAAATTGAAAATACCTCGACGTGTGACTTGAGGCTCAACTCGCCTCTCACAATACGAGTTGATTTTTTTTTTGACAACAGAAATTGAAATTACCTCAGCGTGTCCTGCGGCTCAACTCACCTCTCGCAATATGAGTTGTTTTTTTTTTGAAAGACAGAAATTGAAAATACCTCAGCATGTCTTGAGGCTCAACTCATTTCTCGCAATATGAGTTGAGTTTTGAAACAAAAATTAACAATACCTCAGCGTGTCCCAAGCTCAACTCACCTCTCGCAATATGAGTTGATTTTTGAAAAATATAAATTGAAAAAAAAACAGAAATTGAAAATACCTCAACATGTCCTGAGGCTCAACTCACCTCTCGCAATATGAGTTGATTTTTTTGAAAAGCAGAACTTGAAAAGCACCTCAGCGTGACCTGAGGCTCAACTCACCTCTCGCAGAAATTAAAAAGCTCAACTCACCTCTCGCAATATGAGTTGAATTTTTTGAAAAAAAAAAGAAATTGAAAATAGCTCAGCACGTGAGCCAAGGCTCAACTCATTTCTCGCAGAAATTAAAAAGCTCAAATCACCTCTCGCAATATGAGTCGATTTTTTTTTAAGGCAAAAATTAAAAAACGGAAATTGAAAATACCTCGACGTGTGACCTGAGGCTCAACTCGCCTCTCATAATCTGAGTTGATTTTTTGACAACTGAAATTGAAATTACCTTAGCGTGTCCTGAGGCTCAACTCACCTCTCGCAATATGAGTTGATTTTTTTGAAAGACAGAAATTGAAAACACATCAATGTGTCTTGAGGCTCAAATCATTTCTCGCAATATGAGTTGAATTTTGAAAACAGAAATTGAAATTACCTCAGCGTGTCCCGAGGCTCAACTCACCTCTCGCAATATGAGTTGACTTTTTGAAAGACAGAAATTGAAAATAGCTCAGCGCGTGAGCCAAGGCTCAACTCACCTCTCGCAATATGAGTCGATTTTTTTTTGAAAGGCAGAAATTGAAAAACGGAAATTGAAAATACCTCAACGTGTCCCGAGGCTCAACTCACCTCTCACAATATGAGTTGAATTTTGAAAACAGAAATTGAAATTACCTCAACGTGTCCTGAAGCTCAACTTACCTCTCGCAATATGAGTTGATTTTTTTGAAAGACAGAAATTGAAAATAGCTCAGCACGTGAGCCAAGTCTCAACTCACCTCTCGCAATATGAGTCGATTTTTTTTTTGAAAGGCAGAAATTGAAAAATGGAAATTGAAAATACCTCGGTGTGTGATCTAAGGTTCAACTCACCTCTCGCAATATGAGTTGAATTTTGAAAACAGAAATTGAAAATACCTCAACATGTCTTGAGGCTCAACTCACTTCTTGCAGTATGAGTTGAATTTTTTTGAAAGACAGAAATTGAAAATACCTCAACGTGTCTTGAGGCTCGACTCACTTCTTGCAGTATGAGTTGAATTATGAAACAGAAATAAAAATCAGAATACCAAAACATGTCATCTGGAGGAACTCATGTGTCTTTTCAGCTATCATCACATCCTCTTGCTCTGCTGGAGTACCTGTATATGTCATGCCTGATGTTATCATGATATGCACATGTTTGTCTTAAATGCCTTTATGCCTACATGATTATGCTATGAGCTTTAGGCATGTTTGTCATATATCCCTTTTTCGTCACGATTTTTGATGATCCGTGTTCATTGCTTCGACTCTTGACTTTCTCTTCAGTACCCGCACCCGTCCTCAAGCTTCATGAATAATCTGTGTTTCTCAGATATCACTCTTTTGCCCCTAGTTGAAATTTTTCCTTGCATTGAGGCTCTTGTACTTATCAAATTCTTACCCGGGTAATGCTTAACATTTCTTTTGTTTAGAGTATGTCATTTCACTATTTATCATGCAATTGAACCACATAATGAGATGTATGAAAATGATCAGGTAGGGACAAAAGGATACCTCACATTTATTCATTTCAAATGTAGCAAACAAAGAAAGTTAACCAATGATAGTAAAAGGGTGTCATAAAGAGGAAAGGGATTGCATTTAACGAATACAAATGCTCTAGATATTCAATGCATGAATTCTTCCACGTTCCTCAATCAAGAATCTTTTCGAGCATGGCTTCTTGCGTAGAAGATTTCGAGCTTTCAAAAATGCTTCAGATACTGTAGTCTCACTTATTTGACCCACCGTTCAAAATGCCTTGTTCTTTAAGCCCGGGTTTGCTTCATTAGAATGCCCTTTCAGGTTTTCATCCTAATCTTTTGTGTTTAATCAAGACGCCCTTTTCGGGTTTTCACCTTGATCCCCCTTTTTTCTCTTTTTTTTTTTAAGATGCTCTTTTTTAGGTTTTCACCTTGGTTTCCTTTTTCAAGCATAATATTTCTTTACAGCATCTGAGTTCACTGGATTCAGTAACTCCTTCTCATCCATCTCAGTGAGAATCAAAATTCTGCCTGAGAATGCCTTCTTTACGACGTATGGTCCTTCCCAATTCGGTGCCCATTTTCCTCGCAGCTCTTTGTATTGGGAGAATCTTTCTCAGCACGAGTTCTCCTTCGTGGAATTCTCTTGGCCGTACCTTCTTATCATGAGCCGCGATCATTCTCTTCTGGTACATCTGTCCATGACAAATTGCCTTTAGACGTTTTTCTTCAATGAGGTTTAATTGGTCACATCGAGCTCGAACCCATTCTGCTTCCTCTAATTTTGACTCTATTAAGACTCGCAGAGAAGGGATCTCAACTTCGATGGGTAACACAACTTCCATTCCATAGACCAGAGAGAAAGGAGTTGCCCCTGTAGACGTCCGTACAGATGTGCGATATGCATACAAAGCAAATGGTAGCTTCTCGTGCCAGTCTTTATATGTCTCGGTCATTTTCCTAATAATCTTCTTAATATTCTTGTTGGCTGCTTCAACAGCTCCGTTCATCTTTGGGCGATAGGGTGAGGAGTTATGATGTTTTATTTGGAATTGCTCACACACTTCTTTCATCATCTTGTTGTTCAAATTCAAGGCGTTATCTGAAATGATTCTTTCAAGCAAACCATATCGACAAATGATTTCCTTTTTCAAAAACCTGTAAACTGTAGTCTTCGTCACATTGGAAAACGAAGCGGCTTCTATCCATTTTGTGAAGTAATCAATAACCACAAAAATAAATCAGTGTCCATTAAAAGCTTTTGGGGAAATTGGCCCTATAACATCCATGCCCCACATAGAAAAAGGCCACGGAGAAGTCATGACGTGAAGAGGCAAAGGGGCTACATGAATTTTATCACCATAAATTTGACATTTGTGGCATTTTCGTGCGAAATTAATGCAGTCGCTTTCCATCGTCAGCTAGTAATATCCGAGACTCATAATCTTCCTGGCCACAGTGAAACCATTGGCATGTGTCCCGCAAATTCCCTCATGGACGTCTTCAAGTATTTTTCTAGCTTCAACAGCATCTACGCATCTCAAGAGCACCTGATTTTTTCCTCTTTTGTATAGGATGTCCCCATCAAGAACAAATCCCGCTGCCATTCTTCTGATTGTTCTTTTGTCGTTCTCGTTTGCTTGTTCGGGATACTTTTAATTCTTGATATATTCTAAGATATCATGGAACCATGGCCGTCCATCTGGCTTTTTTTCAATGCTGAAAAAATGTGCAGGGACTTCATATATGCTCATTTGAAGAGGCATTATTTATGTTTCTCTGTTTGCTTTTAACATTGAAGCCAAAGTGGCCAGGGCATCAGCCAAATGGTTTTCTTCTCGTGGAAGGTAATTAAAAATTATTTCTTTGAATTCTTTAATCAACTCTGCCACTAGATCCCTGTATTTAACCAGTTTCGAGTCTCTCACTTCCCAATCTCCACGAATTTGGTAAATCACCAAGGCTGAGTCTCCGTATACCTCTAAAGTTTTGATGTTTCGTTCAATAGCTGCACGAAGTCCTATGATACATGCCTCATATTCCGCTATGTTATTGGTACAGAAGAAATTCAGTCTGGCAGTGAGTGGGTAATGGTTCCCTTCTGGCGATACTAAGACTGTTCCAATCCCATGCCCCAATGCGTTCGATCCACCATCAAAGCTCATCTTCCATGACTTCCTTTTTGATGACTCGCCTTTTTTTTCTGTAATGCACATCAAATCTTCATCCGGGAAATCAAATCTCAATGGCTCATATTCATCCATTGTTCGGGTTGCTAAGAAGTCAGCTATTGTGCTTCCTTTTATGGACTTTTGACTCACATAGACAATGTCGTACTCCGACAGTAAAATCTGCCATCGTGCCATTCTTCCTGAGAGTGCAGACGATTCCATCATGTACTTTATTGGGTCCAGCTTTGAAATTAACCATGTTGTATGATACAAAGTCTCCGAGCTACCCAAACCAGAGCGCAACAGTATTTTTCAATAGACGAATACTTTACCTCGTATTCAGTGAACTTTTTACTGAGGTAGTAGATCGACTTTTCTTTCTTTCCTGACTCGTCGTGTTGCCCCAGTACGTAACCCATTGAATTTTCGAACACAGTCAAATACAATATCAATGGTCTTCCTGGAGTTGGTGGTACTAGCACTGGAGGACTAGACAAATATTGTTTTATCTTATCAAAGGCCACCTGGCATTCCTCATTCCATTCTCCCGGGTTATGTTTTCGAAGAAGCTGAAAGATTGGGTCGCATTGGTTGGTAAGTTGAGCGATGAATCGGGCGATGTAGTTTAACTTCCCTAAAAACCCTCTGACTTCCTTTTGTATGCGCGGAGGTGGTAACTCTTGAATGGCTTTAATTTTATCTGGATCAACCTCGATACCTCTTTCACTGACAATAAAGCCCAGCAATTTTCCCGAGGTAGCCCCAAACGTACATTTGGCCGGATTGAGCTTTAGCTGGAACTTTCTCAGTCTATCGAACAACTGTTTCAGGTTCACTACATGCTCTTCTTCCCCTCGAGATTTAACAATCATATCGTCGACGTAGACCTCTATTTCTTTATGCATCATGTCATGGAATAACGTCACCATAGCCCTCTGATATGTTGCTCCAGTATTCTTTAGCCCAAATGGAATCACCTTGTAGCAGAATGTTCCCCACATTGTTACGAAGGTAGTTTTCTCCATATCCTCAGGGGCCATCTTAACCTGATTATACCCCGAGAATCCGTCCATGAAAGAAAACAATGAATGTTCTGCTGTGTTATCCACCAACGTATCAATGTGTGGTAAGAGGAAATTATCTTTAGGACTTGCTCGATTCAGGTCACGATAATCCACGCACATTCATACTTTGCCGTCTTTCTTTGGTACCGGGACTATGTTAGCCACCCATTCTGGATATTTGGAGGCTTGTAGGAAGCCAGCATCAAATTACTTCTTGACTTCCTCTTTTATCTTCAACAACATCTCAGGCCTCATCCGTCTTAGCTTTTGTTGAATAGGCTTGCATTCTGTCTTTAATGGGAGCTTATGGACCGCTACATCTTCATCCAATCCTGGCATGTCCTAATATGACCATGCGAATACATCTTTGTACTCGCAGAGCAAAGCAATCAAATTATGCCTGGCGCCCCCTGAAATAGAAGTCCCAATCTTCACTTCTTGTTTCCTTTCTTCAGTTCCCAGATTTATTATTTCAACAGATTCTTGATGAGGCAAAATCTGTTTATCCTCTTGTTCCACCATTCTTAGCAAGTCAGGAGACGAGACATAGTCTTCAGCATTTTCTTTGGCTTCGAATTCTCCTAAACAAACAACCTTCTCAAAATCGATTTTAGGACTCGTAATGGATTTGTTCATGCTGTTGATATCTGAGTACCTGAAAGTTGAATGGAAAGGGAAACTATAGAGGGGCATCCAACTATTGGAACCAACAAACAAAATGTTATGGCATGGCATGAGGCAAATGTAAGGATTGGCTATGAAATGAGAAAATGATTATGAAATTAGTGAAAGATTATGACAAAATGCATCTTCATTGATATTTATTTAAATGATAAAGAGCGAATACAGGCTCTTACAAAAAAATTCTATTATATCTAAGGACATAATAGAATGTTAATGTTTGAGCATTACTCTGAAGACTTATAAACTACAAGAAGATCCTCGGCAGTCTAATTGTTCAACCTGAAACCCAGGGGACAAGAGCGTATCCTTGAGACGTCTTTACTTGCGTTAGCTTCTTTGTCAATGACATTTATACTGACATTTTGAAGACCCCTTTCAATTAATAACAACGTGCTTTATATATTATCCTGTCTGGGGTATATCATTCCTGCAGATGTAAATGTTTTTGACAAAGGAGGGTACGTTATGGGATCCCATTCTATTTCTCGGCCCAAAGTTCTTGCAATCCTTCTCTCCTGATCCTTCTTCCACTGTTTTCTTCTTTGACGCATGTCCGGATGGAACCCCAAACCGTATCGGGCCTTGTGGTGCACTGGCTTTAGAGCCCTGACTATTCCTTACAGGTACCTTTCCAAACCTTTCCTTGCTCTGGCTCCCTTTCCTACAGTCAACTTGACACCCATCTTGGTATTTCTCGACAGTTTTGGCTTGGGAATTTTATTTCCCTCAGTTACGAATGTGGCATTGACAAATTCAAGAGATCTGAAGGAACATTCCACTACGTCTTTGGTTACTCAAGATATGGCGCATCAGCAGAGATAGATGCGATAATGTCTTCTTCTCCCTCGATAGTGACCAAACAACCATCCATGATGAACTTTACTTTTTGATGGAGAGAGGATGGAACTGCTCCAGTAGAATGGATCCAAGGCCTTCCCAGAAGGCAGTTATACGAGGGTGTGATGTCCATGACTTGGAACTTAACATTGTAAATGTAAGGCCCACTTCTAGTGGGATATCAATCTTTCCCATGACTTCACGCCTTGTCCCATCAAATGCCCTTACCGTGGAATAACAGGGCCTTAAATAAGACAGATCCATCGGAATTCTGGAAAGCATGGCCAAAGGCATGACATTGAGTGCCGAGCCATTATTGATAAGCACATTCGGTATTATGTAGCCCTTGCAACGAGTCGTAACATGCAGTGCTTTCACGGAGCCTCTACCATTGGGCGGTATTTCGTCATCACTAAAAGAAATGAAATTATCCGCATTCAAGTTGTTCACCCATCTGTCAAGCTTCTCAACGGATATATTATTTTCCACGTAAGCTTGATTCAACACCTTCAGCAAAGCGTTCCGGTGTGGTTCTGAATTTAACAGCAGAGATAAAACCGAGATTCATGCTGGTTGCTTATTCAATTGTTCCACCACATTGTATTCACTGTACTTGATAAATTTCAAGAACTCCTGTACTTCCTCCTCATCCACAGGCTTTTTAGTTTCTTGCACGGGTGGAATTTCTTGCTCAACTTCGACCTCATGCATCACTGCTTTCCCTTTTTGCTTCCAGTCACTATTCTTCTTCACTGGTTCGACCTCTTTCGAATAACATTTTCCACTTCGGGTAAAATGACCTACCTCTCCAACATTTCCAGTTATGACTTCGGACTTTTCACCTTCCGGTGTGACGATAGTGATGTCATATTTCCATGGTACGGCTTTGTCGTCCTTGTACAGGAAAGGAGACGGTACTTCGATTATCATTTTTGGTTTCACTGGCTCTTTCGCCGCATCATAATAAATTACTAACGGTCGATCCGCGCTATAAGGGAGACCTGATGACTGGTTGTCAGAGGTGCATACTTCTCTTTCGTTGGTCTCTTCCATCTTGTTAAGGACCTTAATCTCCTTATTATCCATCCAGTCTTGAAGCAACCTTTTAAATTCCTCACACGACTGAATGGCGTGTCCTACAATTCCATGAAAATTGCAAAAACTTTGACCTTCTTCTCCGAGAATTCTATCGGGGTGACAAAGCAATCCTTTCTTAACCAGTACCTCCCAGATTTTCTGCAAAGGCATCCCTATTTCTGAAACACATCTTCTGACTTTCCATTCGTCCTCTTTCCCCACTGTGCTCACATTCCCTTCGGTATGGTTAGGGAACGGGTTCCCAGTTGTGTTACTGGCACTATCGAATCGTAGGATACCCGTGTCAATGAGTCCTTGAACTCTCCTCTTAAAGGCTAGGCAATTTTCCGTGGAAAGTCCCTGGTTTCCCGCGTGGTATGCAAAACTAGCGTTTGGATCGTACCATTTCGGGTATGGGGATTTCAGGGGTGCCATATAATGGGGAGAAATCAGCTATTTCTCCAAAATTTTTGGGTACAATTCCCCATACGACACAGGGATGGGAGTAAATTGTGGTCTCTCGGGATTAGACCTTGCTGGTCTTGGTTCATTTCTGGGCTGGCTTTGAGCGGGTACCATGTTTTGTGAGAATGTGGTGATGGGCTTTGGTTGTTCATGGCATATATAGGGTAGGAAGGAGGTGGTGCTTGGTAGTAAGAGGTTTGAGGGGGATAATAGAAATTTGGAGGTGGATAATTTTGAGGTCGGGATTGGTTTGGATATGGATTAAGGGCATAACGGCTTCCCATTCCCACCATGTGGGCTTCTGGTTCTTTCTTCTTCATGGACACTGTCCTTTTTGAACTTTCTGAACTCTCCATTCTACCACTCTTGACGGCATTCTCTATGAGCTCACCGGATATTACAATATCCGCAAAATCCTTCATGGCACTTTCCACTAGTTTGTCATAAAACGGCACTTTTAAGGTGTTGATAAAGAGAACGGTTATCTCCGTTTTTGTTAGTGGGGTTCCACTTGGGCCGAGACGTCCCTCCATCTCTGTGCATACTGTCTAAAGATCTCTGACGGCTTTTTCTCCATCATTTGCAAGGTCGTCTAGTCTGACACCATATCCGATACATGCTTGTACTGCTCACAGAACGCTGATGCCAGTCCTTCCAGGATCGGATCTTTTCCCTACTAAGCTGGTTATACCACCGAAGAGCCGATCCTGCTAGACTATCTTGAAAATAATGTATGAGTAGCTTATCTTCGTTCACATAGCCAGTCATCTTCCGGCAGAACATGATGAGATGTGCTTTTGGGCACCTTGTCCCATCATACTTTTTAAAATCAGGCACCTTGAACTTCAGAGGCAAAATTAAACTCCTATACTTCTCATTTGCGCCCTGATTATCTAATTTCAACCTAGCTATCTCTGCTAGGTCGTCCAAATCTGGAACTAGTGGATTAGCAGGACTAGCCCCTAGGTTCTACACAAACATTCATTGTCCTAAGTTAACAGGTGGTGCAGGTCGCTGCTCCGGGCCTGTAGGTTCCCATTGAGTGTGTCCTCTTTGTGTTGCGTGGGCGTGCAGTGGAGTAAATCCTGGCGGATGGGGCAGATCTTGATCGGGATTACCCCTTGACCATGGTTCCACAACGTCAGGGTTCATAGGTCCCTTTCCCTTAACTAAAGCTGACATCATTTCCATTATCTTGGCCATTTGATCCTTCTGTTCGAGCGATTCTTCTCGGGATCTCACCATTAAGTCTCTTGTCTCTTGCTGTGATTTGGCCGGTTGCTCTTGTAATTTCCTTTGAATTCTTTCCATCCTCTCAATCCTTTCGTTGAATTCAGCCTCTATTACTCTAGCTTGTCGGCGCGTTCTATACGATTGACGTGGTTCTAGTCTTGTGGTATTACAACTGCAAATTGTATGTTTTAACCTCAGCGAACGAGTATGGAATATGCAATGAATGAATGAATGCATGAATGACAAATGAATGTTAGTCATGAATGAATATGTAAGAATTTGGTGTTGATTCCAAGATGGCCCCTACTTAGGCATTTCATTAATCAAAAGAGTCTATTACAAAACGTTTCGGTCAATTGAGTAATTGACTCCTCCATCAGAAACCCATTTTTGGCAACCAATCTCTAATCAACATTTTCCTAACAAGATGCCTAGTCATTTGACTTTTGTCGGTTCCCATGTTAATTGAATTAATTTTACCTAATTAGGGTCCTTTTTGTGAAAATCTAATGCATGTGATGAAATGCAATGCAAAAAGAAAGAGAGGCGTTGATTATGAATTCAATTCCATTAGAACAACTTTTCTAGAAAACAAATTTCTTTACATAAAACGGATTACATATGCGGCGTTGCCCTCATATTCCAAGCGAAGACACCGATCTTTTTCTTCATATCTGGTTGTTATGGTCAAATCTTACGAATTTTCCAAAAGATATCTCTATTATCTTCTTTCTGCTCTATCTGGATCACGGCCCATTGCCCACTTATCCCCGTGATACTCGTTAGCTTCTTTAAGACATGACGGCTCTCGAATAATATTTGTTAGCTTGAATCTTCAGGCTATAAAGCAAAGCGTGTATTTCTTCATGGAATATCAATTTTCCTTCATTGTGTTTACTTGGAACATATTTAGACAACCGTGTTATAATCCACTTTATCAAGAAATTCGTTTTCTTATGACAGACTGTTCTATTTAGCAATCAAATATGAATCAACATCTCCTTTCTATGATGATGTAATGCAATGCGGTTATAAACAAGACAAAAAATAAAACACGTTAGTACAGGAGAAATAAATAACAAATAAAGCACCTATTCGGGTGACCAACTAGGGGTTCGGAGTGGCTCTACCTAGGGTAAGCTCCCAGGTCTCTCTATATGTGGCTCGGTTCTAGAGTAAGGGTACCTGAACTAGCAGATTCCTCGATCCTCACCCATTATAGGCTCATATAAACCGAGTTCAGTTTAGGGGAATACATTTCCCTATGGCTGCACGGAGATGAAAATCTCATGAAGACATAGGTACAGATGTATCCTGAAAGCAATCCACTATCCTGCACAGAGGTGAAAACCTCACGAAGGAGTAGTTTCTCACTCCCACTTAAAAGGGTGTGACCACAGCGGTCATGCAATGCAATGTGCAAGGATATATGCATAAAAACTCGAAGCGATTAAAGAAAATAGGAATAAAATGATGAAAACTGTAAGAAAAACGGGTGAAATGAAAGGATCATATATTAAAATCAAATTTTCAATTTTCTACAAAAAGACGAAAGTTAATCAACTTGTGGCTTGACTCTCTTATTTGGTTCCCCAGTGGAGTCGCCAAGCTGTCGAAACCATTTTTTGAAAAAACAAGGATCGACTTTATTTGAAAATGAAAATTAAAACGGGGAGTCGCCACCAATCTTTTTTGTTTAGGTGCGATCGGATCACCAAGAAGTTTGGTCATTTTAATAAAACATTTTGGTTTACTAAAACAACGATTTTGGTCTACGTATTTTGAGGAAACGGGTTCGGGAGTCGGTTACGTACGAAGAAGGATTAGCACCCTCGTAACGCCCAAAATTGGTACCTAATTGATTAATTAATATCTTAATGTCGAAAATTAAAAGATTTAAAATAAATTCTGAAATGCAATCCATTTTTATTAATGTTTGGATAACTCGAGGTGGATATTAAGATTCTCTTGTTCCGAAGAAATAAAATATCACATCCAGCACGTAGGACACGACATTTTAAACCCTCGATACCAAGGTCATCTCATGATTTACAAAACTCATGCATTGAACTTTTAAAAAAGATATTCGGTTGTTCGGTCAAACAATAAATCGAAACCCAACACGTAGGGCACGATTTCTCGAAATTTCCAAACACAAAATATTGCCTTGTTTCTAATTTTTTACGATCCCTTTTTATGTCGATATCGATTTTGAAAATGCTTGAATTAGCTCAAAATGATTGCTAAAGATTTCCTTGTCTCGAGGTATCGGAGGATCACATCCCGTAAGTTAGGACACGATACCATGAACTCCCGAGCGCAAGTTTGTCTTTAATTTTAATTGGAATTCTGTGTGTTTCAAAACTCAAAAGGATACTTGGCTATTTAGAATTAACGCGAAAAATCGAAACCCCGTAAGTTAGGGCACAATTTCTCGATGTTCTAAAACGCGAAACATTGCCTTATTTTGAAATTAATTAAAACATGAGAAAAAATATTCCTAAAGTGAGAAATTAAAAATAAATAAATGATGCAAAAAAATGATATCATTAATGAAAAATATTAACATGAAATACTAGAATATTAGAATAACATAATAATGATATTTACAATAAAAAGAAAATAAAAACAAATCACGTACTAATAATAGAATAAGAAAAATGATATATTTGGTAATAATATAAAATAATAATAATAATATCTACAATAAAAGAAAATATTAGGAAATGTACAATATATATATATATATATATATAAAATATTTACAATAATGATGTAAATAAACAACATATAAAATATTTGAAATAACATATAAATGAAACATTTAAAAAGAGTTAATAAATGAATTAAATAGATTTAGGACATGGCTAAAAACAAATTAAAATTCGGGCTATAAAACTATAAATATTGGATAGTTAATTAGGGATCAAAACGAAAACCAAACAAGATCTGAGGGCCAAATTTAAAAAACAAAAGAAGATAGAAAATGGGGGTTAATTGAACGAGGTTGCGAGAGAGGAGGACTAAACGCATAAATTTCCCTTTTAGGGAAAGTGCACAGACCCCACCCACCAAACAAAATAGTGTCGTTTCAACACCATTATTTAAAAACAAATATTTTTTTTTTTGTGTTTCATTTTCAACCCCCAATCTAAAAAAAAGAACAGAAAGCTTCTATGCTCTCTTCCCTCCCCTTTTCTCTTTCATCGATTGGGTTACTCAGAGAGACCACCATCGCCACCGATTTACGGCAAAGTGATCGTCGTGTACAGCAAAGGAGCGCAACCTAGGTACGCCTACTTTAAAAAAAAAATTTGTTTCTTTGTAAAAAAAAAGGTTTTCTTGAAAAAAGAAAGGGAAAAAAACAATGAATAAATATGAAAAAAAAAGCAAGGTAAGCAGAGAACAAAAAGAAAAAAAAAAGGAAAAAAAAAAGAACAAAACTAAACCTCTTGAACCTTGATTCTCCTTTGTTGTTTTTGTATCCGTTTTGATTTCTAATATCTGTGTTACAATCTTTCTTAAAAAATAAAAAAAAAAACCCCGTAAGTTCGGTTTTGCTTGTGGCTTTTATAGCCAAAAATACAATATTCTGTTACTGTTTATTGCTCCATTTTTTGTCCTTTTCCTTTGCTTGTTTGCAGGTGTGGCAGAGGCATGGTGGTGGCAGGCGGTATGGGGGTGGCCAGGGGATGGTGCTGAGTTGTCAGAGGCAAGTGGGGTTAGGGTTTAGTTGAGAAAAAGTTTAGGTTGTGGGCTAGGGTTTTTTTTTTTAATTTTGGGTTTGGGTAATGGGTCTTAATGGGTTGTTGGGTTTGATTTGGTTTGGGTTTAATTTTTGTAAAAGGCCCGGGCTAATTTGGGCTTCTACAATTAGTAATTAAATAGATATTTATTATTTATTATTATCAAATAAAAGATGTTTATTTGATAATTAATTAAATTATAAAATTTTATGAGGTAAACAAATTAAATAGAGACAAATGTAAATCATTGTATTAATTATATTTGTTATTAAATAGATCTTTATAAAAACAATTATCAATATAAACTAATATATATTATAAAAGAAACAAAGATGAAACATAAAAGAAAAAGAAAGAAAGTTACAGAGAGCAAAACGGGAAAAGAAGAAAGAAAGGAGGAAAAGAAAAGAAAAGGAAATATTAGGGATTTGAAGCTTTAAACTTTAAAAGCTAACAAGGAACTCGAGGCATCGACACACAAAGGAAAGAAGAAGGTTATCGAGGAATAATCGAGTAAATTCGGGTTTGTATTCCTATAATTCAAATCTATTTATTATTAATTATTATATTTTAATTAAAATGCATGGTAGATAAATTTAGGAAAGTGTATTTGATTTTGAAAGTGAATTTTTGAAATGAAAGTGAAATTGTGATTTAAGCGAAATTGATGTGAATATTGATTGAAACAGAGAAAGTGAATTAAATACCCTATTAACTAGTCGGGCTAAGTCGAATATAGTTGGCATGCCATAGGATTGGAAGTGTTCAGGGATACTTTGACCTTGAGTCGATAGGACACTGGGTGTCACTATTTTACTTCGGATAGATACGATGAGGTACTGGGTACCACTTTACTTCAACTAGGCCGTTAAGACACTGGGTGTCAACTTTGTTTCGAACTATCCGATGAGGCACTAGGTGCCATTCTAGTGTGTTTGGTTGGATCCATGTATCCGCCAAGGTTCGGGTTTGTTCATAGGGTGAATAACTGAAATGAGAAAATTAAATAAATTTGATTAATTGTACTATTAAAAGTATGAGAAAGAAATTATGAGTTGAATTGTGAACTGAATTGAGACATGAGATTTGAAGCATGAACTTAAGGTTCATGAAATTGTTAAATATCGAATTATCGATATTGAAATCAGTTGAATAAATGAAATGAGAAAATCGAATGATTTGATCGATTGAACTATTGAAAGTATGTGAAAGTGAAATTATGAATTGAAATATGAATTGAAATTGAGATATTGAAATAAGAAGTGAAAATAGGATGAATAGGAAATAATAAAATAGTGTATGAGTTAATTGAATATAATCATATGAATTAATTATAATTATTTTTATTGAAAATGTTGGTTTAAATAATTATTGAAAGACTAATGTTCTTGAATAACCGATGATTCTTGAATGATTATATTAAAGTCTTGAACAACTGATTGTTATTGATTGATTATGAATAGAAATAAATATTTCTTGAGAATAATTATTGAATTGAGATATAGAAATGAAATTTATGAAATAATGATTTATGAAATGGTTATTGATGAAATGCATGAAATGGATATTGATTTAGTAAGAAGATATATAAATTAAAATGAAGAAAAGCTATTTAAAATACATATTATTAAATTAAAATTAAAGTTTTAAATGCATGAAAGATTTATTAAAGGTAAAATAGTGGTAAGATTTTATGTATATATATATTGTTTTACCTTAAGTATTTGAATTATAGTAATACCACTGTGTGTATACTCAGCGTACGATTTGTTTCCGTGCGTAGATTAGGTACAGGAATTTTTGAAGAGTTGAATTTTGAGATTTGCAAGCTTTCATCTCATCACATCTTCAAACAAAAATAGGGTATGTTTTAAAATTTTGAATAGAATGGCATGTACTTAGGAAAAATATTAAGTATGTTCCAAGTGTCCATTTTTATGTTCTAATATATTAGTGATTAGCCAAGAATTACTTTGGTACCAAATGTAATATTCCTATATCAGGTTCCTTGAGTCGAACATGGTATAGGGGTGTTACAAGAATGTTGTTATGTGAATATGGGATATGTTTTGTGATAGTTGCAAATACTTGTCTATATAGTTGATATTATATATCCGATGAAATTTGTTGTTTGGAAGTGTATGCCATGAATTATCTTGAATTGGGTTGGTTTATAATATGATATGGTAGATAGGTTAATGGATATGAGTGATGTATTAATTGGTTGTATAGATGAGTAGAGTTAATGTAAGTTAAATGTTTATTAAATTGAGGTACCTTGATTGGCATATTGGTTAAAACTTATAGGTGGATTAATTTGGTATGTTTTGAGTGTAATTAAAGAGTGTTTTGGTCAATTGAATTTGTGTGTAAATGGTGTATCTTGTGGGGCAAGGTTTGGTATTAATTTGGCTTGTTTTAGGGGCTAAATTGGAAGCACGTGACTTGGGACATGGGTTGCCACACGGCCTTGTGCCACACACGGTCACCTCACACAGTCGTATATCATTTTCATCTTAGGTGTAGATTTCACATGGCCTGAGACACGGTTTCCAACACGGCTGTGTGTCTCAAAACAGTTTGTCACACGGTCTAGTACACATATTGTGGCAAGACTCTATGACCCTATTTCGAATACCCATACGGTCAAACACACGGGTTGGGACACGGCCATGTGTCTGGACTTTGAATGTCCATGAGATCTAGGCTATGTCACATGGTCGTGTGACCCCTATTTTTAAATTTTTCAACTTTTTCGTAGTTTTTTTTATTTTGTTTTGAGTTGATCCCAAAATGTTCCTAAATTATTTTTAGGACCCTCTAAGCTTGGTTTAAGGCCCCTCATAAGTGCATGTTTATTATAAATCGATTGTGATTTATTTATTTATAGTTATACTTGAATGATTGTTTCTATGCAATGTTAGAATTTTAATGTAATACTTCATAACCTTAATCTGGCGACAGTTACATCTAACCCCCACCCCAAATGGCTAAAGAAGAAAGTTGACCATCAGCCTATTTATAGCCTATTTTCGTACCCTTAACCTAAGCCACATTACAACCCCGTAAAGACCTCTTGATTGGTGTGTCATCTCATTTCTATAGTTGTGAAGATTTGATTTTCAAGCAAGCCTATGGTAATAGCATTTCTTATTCGACTATTGAGTGCACATTACTTGAACCTTAAACACCTTGATTGCTTGAGTGAACCTTAATAAGGGTGTTAATTCTTGTTAAGTTTGAATTTCATATAATTGTCCAGATAGAGGAGACGTCTAATTTTTATGCTTGATAATACTCTAGGATGACATATTTTTTTGTATTAATTATTTGTTTATTTTGAGTATAATCCTACTAATTTGAGCTATTTATGGTTTTTTTATCTTATAGGGACTAAATTGGAGGCAAAAGGAAATTTGGGGGCTAAAAGCATGAATTTAAAGTTAAATTGGGCCAGCATGCGAAGTACGAGAGAAGTGGTGTCAAAAATGCAAAGTGTGGAAGATTTTGGGAGCAAAAATACAAAAGAAGAGATTTTATAGCACAAGACTCTATTTTAATTTCAATTATATTAGGATAATTATTAAGAATTATTATTTAGATTTCATTTTAGCTTTTATCTTCATTTATTTTTAATTATCTTTAATTATCTTTATTTATCTATATTTATCTTTTAGAATTTAATTAGGAATAGACTAGGTTTCCTAGTATTATAAATAGGGGATGGAGTGACACAAATTTGACACATCTTTTTCTGTAAACACTCTCTCCCCCATAAGTTTAGCCTTTTTGTTCTTTCCATATTTTTTTTTAATAAAAATTTCATTTCCATTATATTTATTTCTTTTTCCCCAAAAAGCATGAGCCAGTAAATTTATCTAGCCGAAGGTTGTCAAAGTTCCCCAAAAAGGGTTAATGAGGCTTAGAATCCGTACTTAGCCTTCTCGACGAGTATTCATCGTTTCTCCACATTACGGGGCTGACGCTTCCGTCCATGTCCCTTAAAAAGTGATCTTTTCAACGTGTGCAAAGGCGGCCGTTTTGTATGTTTTGGGAAGGTTGCAGAGTCAGTTCATTAGCTTACTGCGTCAGAGGTTGGCGAGCCCAAAAGACAAAATAGCGTAGGATTCGCCATTGAGAAGTGATGATCTAGCAAAAGATGATCCCACAGAAACGATAGTTGGCTAAAGTCAGGTTCCGCTAGATTGTAATTCTAATTTCTCGGAGCTGGTGGTCGTAGGCGTCCTCTTCCACTATAACTGGCTTATTCTGTTTGAAAAGGATCACCTAAAAGCCGATGATTGAACCCAAGGCGGATCAAGGCAACCGGAGGCTGGAATCTCTCCATAAGAACTCATTTTCCTCAACTCTATTTATTTCTACTATTTCAATTTTAATTTTCAAAATTTCAATTCAATCCAAACTTTTAATTCTGTTTTTTATTTTTATTTTTTTCCAGGTACGCAGGTTTTCTTGGGCACGATTCTGTCTAGGATTTCGAGGAACAAGCAATTGTGCAAATCCGGTCCCTGAAGATTTGACCCTACTTCCCTTATACTATTATTTTTATTATTTTCAATATTTTATAGAGATAGGATATTTTTGGTGCTTTCAACAACCGCATCAATGCTTCAAAAAAATTTTGCTTGGATTACTTGTGTTATTTAGTGTCATTTTTGTTTAAATTTCCAATGCATGATTATCTGTAAATTATCTTAAGACTTTATCAGTGAAAACAATAAATTGAGGGAAGTTAACTTGAATGTGGGTTGAGAATTTTGTTTGAGGACAAGCAACTGCTTAAGTGTGTGATATTTGATAAGTGCTAAAAGTAACGTGTTTTAACCTCGTTCTTAATGCATTTTTTGGTTATTAAATTCAATGTTAATTATGAATTTTATGCTTCTAATCCTTTAAATTCATGTTTTAATGCTTAGTAGAGTACTTCGGAGCAAAAGGAGCAAAAAACCGGAGCGTCGGAGCAAGCTACAGGAGTCTCACAGGCTGAACCATTCCACACGTCCAGACCACACAAGCATGTGGTCGGCCATGTCAATTTTGTGGAATTGCACACCGAATAGCAAAAAAATCACGATTTTTAGGTTTTTTGGGCATTCTGAGACATATATGTGAAAAAAATAAGAAGACAAGAATGAGCCATCAAAGAATATTCAATAAAATAACTCGAAAAACACCATTGAAGCCGACTTGGAAGCAGATTTTCATCAAGATTGAAGATTCCCTATTCTTAGGAAGTTATCATGAGTTTCTTTGTTTCTTTTATTTATACTGTCTCTTGGATGTTTCTATTTTCAAGCATGAACTAATTTTCTAAATACCTAAGGGAGATGAACCTTATGATGGACTCTATCCTTTAATTTTTATTTTACACAATAAATACTTAGTTTCTTATTCCCAGTTATGTGTGTTTAATTCTTGGTTTGATATTTCTAGATTATTAATCCATGTCTGATGTGCTTAAGTCGGTGGTTGAATAGACCTTGTTTAAAAGTAGATCTTGCGTAATTGAATAGAGTTACATGCAATCCTAGAAATAGGATGACATAAATATACCAGATTAGAGCCAAAGCTAATAAGAAATCCATAGCACGAGTTAATGCGATAATAGGGTTTTAATTTAAAAAAAAACTTTAATTAATCAACCTAGAGTCAGTTGTTTTTATGCTCGAAAGAATTGTTTGCATAATTTAGAGGTTTCTACAGATCAAGTTGTTGAGTAAAGAAATTGCGTAATTTATATCGATAGTGACAGATGAAATCTAAGCGGATTCTTTCCTGGGCATTGTTTCGCTTCTTGGTTATTAATCAATTATTTTTCTGTTTTGTTCTTTGTCGTGTTCATTAGTTAATTAAATTAGTTAATTTTATTTTTAATCAATCACTTGAATTATTCGATTAAATAATAAAAATATGATAATTACTAGTATTTCTAATTTTCATGGGAATGATATCTTTACTCACTTGTAACTATACTATTAATTAATAAATGTACTTACCTTAATCAAACTTTTAGTTAGTTCTGTATACCAAAGTATGTAATTCTTTATTATAATAACATGCAATCTTAGTCTAAATTACCGGTGATAATTACACAGTTTTTTTTTTTTACTTTTTACTAAAGAAATAAAATTATTATCGGTGATGTTTACAACTATATACAAATTTTTATATTATTGAATAGGAATTTATTTTGTTAGTTTTCAAAACCAAAGAAGACTCTCCAAATAAAGCCTTAATCTTCGGCAGTAGCATTCTATTCCATACCAAGATTAGAAATGCCAAGAAAGTGTTCGAAAGCAAATTTATACCCAGACCTCATCGTATACACACCATCATTATTAAAATGCCAAATCAACATATCCTTGTCTTGTGCCACCAAATCGGGATATTGAAATTTCTAAAGGAGTCATAAGGGTGGCATGTTAATTTTATAATTTCAACTATTAATATTAATTTATGTAATTATTTATAATCTTAATTCAACCTACAAGTAAAAGTATAATCCAATCCAAATTCAGTTAAACCAAAAAATATTTTACGGAATTTATCAACACATTACAAATTATTACATTATAACATATTCATCATGTGATTTTATTGAGTATTATTTTATTTAAAATATAAAAATGATAAAAATTTCTTATATTAATACTTGTTACTGTGTAAAAGTAAAAAGGTTTTTAATAATTTTCAGACTAAACTGTACATAAATATATATATCTAATCCATTAAAATTAAAATTAATTTAATGTAAAACACAACAGACTGAAAACTAGAATACATTAGAACTTAAATTAGAATAGAACTTAATAGGGTTCAATAGGATTTAAGTTCAATAATCTTTAAAAAATTAAAACACATAACAATTGTACATAATAAAATTTGAATCTAAACCAACAAGCTACTAAAACCCAACTCAACGAAGTAACATTGACAAAATGCTTTCAAGTAGTGATAGACACATACTGAAATCTTTGAAGTGGTTTCCCTCGGTCTCTTAATTGGAGTAAGATGGTGGAGTATGATAAATTTGCAGAATGAGCAACATTTCCAATTGATGACGATGGTTGGTGGACAATGGAAGGGATGCATTGTTCCGGTGGGACCGTTGGACGGATAGTCGTCTAAGATGTTCCCAGAGAGGGGAGGGATGCCGTTGGATGGAAGATACATACGATCCATGCATTATTCAACCGTAGTTGGATTACAAAATTCTCAACTCCATCTTTTAGGTGGAGTATACAATTATGCTTCCCAAAGATCTAAAAGCTTCTTTTGCTTTCAACCTATGTTTTCCATGAGGATAAAAGCTAGTATGCTTTTATAGTGTTGTGTCGTGGGATTCTATCATGTTTCAAAATTTATAGATGGTGTTTGGTAAATAGAGTTTTGAGCTTTTTTTAGTTGATTTGGGCACAAATGGAGGATTGTGTAGTTAAACTCTATAATTATAGTGTTTGGTGAATGAAGTTTAATAAGAGCTTGTTGAGCTAAAACCTCCAAAAAAAAAATGATGGCATGGACAACTTTTTTCGCAGCTAATTAAAAATGAGATATGTGCAATGACATATCTAATTATACTTACTCAAAAATTACTCACTTTGCCACTATGTACAATTATATTGATATACCATTAATATTTATCCATTTCCACAATGTTAATATTTGCAAATAAGGAATATAGAATTTTTATTTAAATTTTAATAAATATTCATTAATTAATTTTCATAATAGATGTTTTAATTCCTTGGTAATAGTGTTTTATTTCAATAACTTCACCCAATAAATACTAAAGTATTATAAACAAATAAATACTTAACAATTAAATGTGTTATGTCCTTATTTATCATTTTACACTTATCATGCTATCAACTAAGTTTTACCAAATACTTTTAAATATTAATAAAATCAGTTGATCAAATCAATTAATAAAATTTATTAATCAAACCAACCGCTACAATTAGCCAACAAAACCATAATATAATTTGTGAAGAATAAATATTCAAGAAAGTCAACAGTGCAAGAGAGCAGTAATTAGATCTTTTGTTGACATCTCAAAAATCGAAATTAATTTAATAACATGACATCTCAAAAATCGAAATTAATTTAATAACAAGAGCATTATATTATAAGTGTGCAACTATTCACACGGCCTACAATTTCATCATCCATCCAAGCCAAAACTTGGCTGCCACATCCATGAATTTGAAGAATTTGTCTATTTTTGTGTTTCAAAACATTCATTTTCTTGGATAGCAAGATTATCATTCATATACTGCAAAGAACAATTTTTAAAGATTATTTTCTAAAAATACTCATGACTATCCCTCACGGCTCCTTTCAACAATCGTGATGTACATCCAACATGTTCAGAGATGAAAATAATAATAATAATAATTTTATTCATTATTAAAGGAAAATATTACCTTATAATAATTACAAAATGTAAGGTTGGAGAGGATTAATTAGGGATTTGAGTAGTCAAATATTATTATGATTATCATACAATTGAATGAAAGATTAGAGGTCAAAGGCAAATGAAATAAGCATCGATCAAGATTTGAATAAGGCTTTATTTTAAGCAAATTAATTTCATAACAAAGGCAACTGCAAATAGGTAAATAATCAAAACAGAAAGGAACACCAAATAATCATACAATGAGTTCTTACCAGCCATGAAAATAATTCAACATCTGCTCCTGTTTTTCCTATAATTTTTGAATAATAGACCTCAGTTCATCACATTCATATTGCAATCAAGTCTCACATTACAAAATTCATAATTAATTTCTTTCTTCTGCTAAGGAGATGATAGGTCGACCTGTTGGAAACCCGCCTCTGATTAAAATAAAAAATGATTCAGATCGAAGTTATTCACGGCCATAGGAATTATAGCCATTTGAATTAGACATGTTGCTCTGAGGCGGAGTTCGTTCTGGCCGAGGTCTTGCATACTCTGCAAATATAACCCAACCTTCGAGGAACTGCAATGATCCGAAGGAAATTAGTTACAATCAAGGGAAAAGGGGAGGGAGAGTGTGCGGATAAATCAGTTTCCGCAATCTACCCTCAAAAGAACATAATAACAACAAAGCATGGTTCAATCATCAATGATCTAACCTGGAACAGTTCTATAAAAGCGCCTAACATATTTAGTTCAATTGAAATTACAATATCAAAACAAAGAAATGAACATTTTAAGGAAGTAAAGGGAGCTAACCTTGCCATCCATTCCCACTCTTCCTTTCTCAGCTTCCTCTATAGTGGCATATCTTACGAAACCAAACCCTTTAGAATATCCTGATACACGATCAGTCACTACTCTGGCTATAAAGAAAGAAAAGGCCAATGGTTAATAATCTCATAAAAACAATTTCCAACATTCTTTCAGGTAAGGAGAAACTAACCATCAATTACACGTCCGAACTGAGAAAAGGCTTCTCGAAGTTTCTCCGAATTAGTGCGCTTGTTAAGCCCTAAAAACAAATTCACATAATAACTTTCATCAAAATATGAATCGAGAAAGGTAAACAAGTGACACAGTCAACACGTAGACTCGAAAAAGTATACAAATCAAATTACAAACCAAAACAAGGAGAGGATTGATTTTAAACCCAAATTTGTAATACTCAATTCATTCTAAATTGAAGAATTACTTCTTTGAATGAATTAAAGAGATAGACAACATCAATCGTTTTTCTTAATCAACCATAGAAATTGACAAAAAAATTTCTTCCGTTTTCCCACATTTTCCAGCAATCAAGCCAGCATAATAACCTAATAAATAAGCCTGTACACAAAAACTATAAATTAAACCAGAAAATAATAGAAGCAATTAAAGGAAAACCTTGAAAAAAAAACAGAGCTTTTTCGAGCAAAGAAACAAGCAAAACAAAACCCCAATAAATCAATATATAAACAATATTTACCAAGAACCCAGAAAAAAATAGGACCAACAAACTAAACCCATTAAAAGAAAAAACTTTTCATCCATTTTCCAGCAGTTTCCAAGCAACCAAACATATAAACAATACCAAACAATCCATAAAAATAACATGAGAAAACAAGAAAGAAGCTATGACAGATATAGATCGAAAAGAAAATATATGTACCAGAGACAAAGAGGTTGGTACTTGGAGGCGCTTGCTCTCGACCAGGGGTTCCCTCGCCGTTGCCCATCGCCGTAATTGGAGGCGGCATAAAGGAATTAGCCGTAACTGTTGAACACATGCGACTGAAACCCTGGGGAGCTGCCCCAGCGAACAAGGCTCTCGTCGCCGCCGCCCTCAAAGCCATCAAGGAGATATTAGTGGGGATGGGGAGAATCAGGGTTTAACACTTCAGGATAAAACCTCTTTCGTGGTGAGGGAAAAATAGGGCAAAGTTGCAATCGACTTTAAAAGGCAAGGACTTGATGAAATTACCAATTTAGTCTTATAGAAATATATATTTAGAAACATATTAAATAATATAAAGAAGATATCAAAATTATTCAAAAGTTACATATTAAATAATAATAGAGTAAACTTTTAAAATTTAGCCTAAATCATATTATTAGTCACTAAATTATAAGTTAATTTTATTTTAGTCACTTAATTAGAAACAAAGTTACAATTTTATCACTCAATTATTCAAAATTTTCATTAAAGTCACTGGGTTATTAAAATCTATGTTATATGGCTTTCTCTATTAGCACGTACATTAATCGAAAATTATATTTTTTTTCCTTTTATTCTACAGTTCATTTTTTCATATAACAGCTTTAGACGTCACAAATTTGCAAAAAAAAATTCAAGCAACCTTTTTCTCCCATCTCCGACGTTTACTGTCAAATCTCTAAGGCATATTCTTCTCCTCGTCAATAAGTACTGATCCACCATTCTAATCATCAAATAATTATTTGGAGCTCTTTGACAAAATTTTAAAAAGAAAAAAAGCTTAACAACTAGTGACTTCAATAAGAAAACTTTTGAATAATTTTAATGACTTAAATAAAAACTTTCAAATAGTTCCATGACCAAATTGTAATTTTTTTAATTAAGTGACCAAAACGAAAATTTATATATAATTTAGTGACTAATAATATAATTTATTCTAAAATTTATTACTATATCATCTTTAGGAAATTTCATTATTTATTAAGTTTTATTTACGTAAAGTTTACATTAAAGGTAGATTAAGGTATTCAAATAATCGGGCCTAATTGAAGCAGCTCGACTAATACAACTATATTCAAGTGAAACTCAAGCTTTGTAAGTAATACTCGATTGTTGAGATTGAATATTGATGTTTCAAGTTTTGAATCAAGCTCAAATTTGTCACTATTTAGTAAAGTTATCCATGCCCGATAAAGCTCAATCCAAGCATAGACACAAATTTTTCAAGTCACAAGTGAAACTGATTTGACCAAAATTTGATTTAAATGATAAAAAAATATTTTCAATTATTAGTCACAAAACTTTGTTTTTTTTTTTTAAGAAAAAAAAAGAATCGAATGACCTGACCCATCATAAATGATTGCTCAACGAGTACAAGAAACATTTATAGAATAAATATTAAACAAGGTTGATGGCTTTTCTTTTCTTTCTTGAATGAAATTTCAAGGATTGTTTAAAAACATGTTATTTGTCAAACATAAAACATCGATTTGATTAGAAAAGAAGATGCAATATCATCATGGTATCCTCGATGAGCTTAAGCAAAGCTCTATTAACTTGGGTTAAGCTTTTCACTCCCTGATGATCACAGTCAATGACAGCTTTCTTAACAGCCTCAACACTTTTATACGACTTATCAAACTTGAGCTGATCAAAAGCCTGTAGACCTTCCTGGATTTGAGGAACACTGGTGTTATAAGAATATCGACACAACACAAGGGACCCCCATGTTGGATAATCTGACGTCGCATTCTGCACCAACATGTCAACAATGTGTAAGGTTTCAACAAGTTTAGAAGCTGATTTCTCCACTGCAATCCGTGTTAACCCAGTTAAGTTGGCAGTGAAGCAGCCAGGATCTGATTCCAAAGCTGAGATACATTCTTCAGGGTACTGTGTTTTTTTGCAGGTTGATTCAATTAGGGCCTTGCCTGTTTCTTCAGCATCAATTGGCAGGAAATAGTTGTTGAAACCAAGGGATATTAGGGCTATGATGACCAAGATTTTGGTGGGAATATTACTATTTTGGCTAGCCATTTTTTTTTGTGGGGGGGGGGGGGTTGTAGGAAAATGAGAATGCAGGAGGAGGAAGAAATGATGTTCATGACAAGGTTTTGCGACTTAAAAAATGGATTAATATTTTGAATTTGGAAAAAATTATCAATTACGTAATTGGTGGATTTGTGTAATTAATGTTGTGGTAAATATGGCAATTGATGAATTTAATTTAGAAATTAATTTGCTTAATTGATTCTTTATTATATTCCTCAATTTGTTATTTTGTGTTTTATACGTTGAGTACTTAAATAATTGACATAAATTAAAGTATATAGATGAAATTTTGAATTTCAAAATAATAATAATAATAATAATAATAATAATAATAATAATAATAAAACAAGACGACTCCAAAAGAAATGAATAATAATATTTCAATCGAAAAGTTAAAATTAGAATATAATATTTGGCATACTGTTACATTAGTAGAATTTTTAGACTCTACAAGTAGAGAATATTAAAATAAATATTTAAAAGAAAGAAATATATAACAATTTTTAATACTACTTATAGAATAAAAATATGCATTGCTAATGTACCAAATATTAATCCTGGTATTAAACTGAATTTTAATAAACAATATTTTGAAACTATTTTTAAAATATAAATATTAATAATAGTAGTTTGTGTAAACTTTTACTTTTATATATACTTTCTAACTTAACTTTAATTTTGACTGTTAAATAATTTATTGTAACATTATTTTTATTTCAATTTTAATAATTATTTAATTTGTAAAAAATGAATAAACTTAAAAAGACTTTCTTTAATTGTGTCAACGTTTTACGTAAAATCCTGTAATCTATATAATCTTTAGAAAATTCCATTTTTCTTAAGTTCAATTTATGTAAAATTTTGACATCCCAAATCAAATTAGATTAAAAGACACAAATAATTCAATAAAGTGAGCTCGAGTAGTTGAATCATATTTAAGTTTAAAATATTATTGGACTTCCCAATCAAACATGGACAACGGCTACCAATATATTAAGTTACTTATAGATTGAATAATTCACGATTCGGATCAAACTTGAATCAAAATTTTCATGTCACAAATTTATCCTGCGTAATCCAAATTCAATTGTAAAAAAATTAAATTTAACTCTAAAAAATAAATATTAATATAAAAACATATTTTATTTTTTATTAATATTTTGAACCGTGAAACAAACTTTTGAACTGAACTGGGTTAGTAAAAAAAAAAAACAAGCTTAACTTCTTCTTTTTTAAATTGAAATATTCTTGACTAAACCTAGCCCCTAAACAAGTCTATGTTTTTTTAGACATGGCTTGACTCTGACTATAAGTTTTGGAGAACAAAATAGTAATAGGCCAGCCCAGCACATGGAAAATTTCATGGATTGTTTTGTCAATAATATATGTAATAACATAGAACATTGTTTAGATTAGAAAAGAAGATGCAAGATCATCATGGTATCCTTGGTGAGCCTAAACAAAGCTCTATTAACTTGGGTTAAGATTGGCAATGTCCATCCCTGACGATCACACCCAATGACTGCATTATTAACAGCCTCAACACTTTTATACGATTTATCAAACTTGAGCTGATCAAAAGCCTGTAGACCTCTCCGGATTTGAGGAACGCTGATGTTGTAAGTATCACGACAGTTGACAAGGAACCCCCATGTTAGATAATCTGTCGCATTCAGCACCAACGTTTCCACAATGTGTAAGGTTTCAACAAGTTTAGAAGCTGATTTCTCCACTGCAATCCGTGTTAACCCAGTTAAGTTGGCGGTGAAGCTGCCAGGATTTGATTCCAAAGCTGAGATACATTCTTCAGGGTACTGTGTTTTTTTACAGGTTGATTCAATCAGGGCCTTGCCTGTTTCTTCAGCATCAATTGGCCGGAAATTGTTGTTGAAAACAATGGAAATTAGGGTTATGATGACCAAGATTTTGGGGGAAATATTACTAATTTGGTTAGCCATTTTTTTGATGTTATGGGAAAATGAGAAGAAATGAGGTTTATAACTAGGCTTTTTGGAAGAAAATGTTATAACCTAAAACGGATTAAGATTTTGAATTTGGAAAAAAAAACGTTATCAACTACGTAATTGGTGGATTTGTGTAATTAATGTTGTAGTAAATATGGTAATTGGTGGATTTAATTTAAAAATTAAGTTGTTTAATTGATTTTATACTATATGTACATGAAAAATGATAAAATCATAACTAGATTAGGTGGGGTCAAGTCATTCTAAAGCAGTCATCATGTATCTTTTGAAAAATTTCATCCGGTTACATATACCTAGTCAAGTCATTCCAAAGCAATCATCATGTAACTTTTGAATAATTTCATCCTAGGGTTAAATATAACTATACATGCCCAAAGTCGTTGAAAATGTCAATACTATCCACTCGATTACTCTTTATGAATACATGTGTCATCCTAATCATCCAAGGATGTTGAATAATTTTTTTAATAGCTCGTAGCACGACTGAATGGTAGAACCCAATTGACTCATCTTGAATCAACTGGATTGTAGTCATACTATCCATCTCAAGCACAACCCGTTGAAGGCATAGACTCCAAGCAATTTGAAGTCCCTCTAGAGCTCCCCAAAGCTCAGCGTTGAGTGCAGAACAGCAACCAATATATTTAAAGAAACTAGATATTCATGTACCATGTTTGTCCCGAATAACTCCACCAGCTAAAACATTTCTAGACACTTTACACACGGCACCATCAATGTTCACCTTATACCATCCTTCCTCAAACCAAAAATCCTTAGTATTCACCTTATACATATTAATCATGAACTAATATATATATATATATATATATATATATATATATATTTCATGAATTAATCATCAACCATCTGAAACTTGATAGGATGTATATAAGATTTTAGACTTGATAAATTATTCGAATTTAATTAAAGAAAAACTCAATCATCAAACCAAACTCAAACTTCGAGTAAGCTATGGATTAAACCAAATTCAAACTTAATAATACTCCAAATTTAATTATATTATTACATTTAAAATATATTATTAACCCTAAATTTAATTATCTGGCTAAAATCATATAACTCAAGCTTAATTAAGTTATAGCTCAAATAACTCGATTACATCTCAAGCTGAACTCAAACATAAAAGTAGATATCCAATTGAGTTAGAGCTCCAAATTTCGAATCAAACTCAAACTCACCAATAATCAGACTCAAGTCGACCCGATCCAATTACACCCGTGTTAATGCATTATTTATTCCTCTGGAATATGGTATTGAACTCGTTTCTAAGATAGGCAATGTGCATAGTGCACATTGTGGACTTCAACTAATTCCATTACAATTGAAAGCTACTTAACCACAAGCAAAATACTAGAATTTACGGACAGTGGACTTTAAAGTTTATATTGATCATCATTATCATCCATGAGTAACCAAACAAGCAAGTGTTTTTGAGTTTGTAATATCGGCAAATTTACTTTAAAATAGGGTGCTACACTCGTTTCAAAAGAACAACCATAATAACCATCACTGCCAATCCCATCAAGCTAGCTCCAATTGTCTTATCCATATTGTTCGATCCAGCATTTTCTTTAGCCTTGTCCGCCGAGGGTAAACTAAAGAGACTATGGAGGAAATCAGTCGTTTTACTCACCATCTCGACCACACTAGTCTTGATTTTCTGTATAAAAGCCGAAAATGAATCTCCACTATCTTCATTTTCCTCAAGCTTCACTGAAGATACAGAACTTCGGGGAGATCCCGGAAATTCAAACTTATCATCTGCATCATATTGGTTACAAAATTAAGCAAAATAGTAAAAGATGCGATGCAATGGAAGTAATAGTGAAACAATGAGCAAAGCTTCTCACTTGTCTGCTGGGATTTAATGAAATCCATATAAGCTGAATTGTTCAGGACAGCATTCCATACATTTGGATCAGAAGCAATGGAAGCAACAACAGACTGAGGGGAAAACCAAAACCAAAACCAAAACCATTAACCATCAACCATCAACCATCTTATATTTTAAAATTATAGGTAATGGAAGTAAATCTATAAACAAACGATTATGAGATAACCAACCAAATAAAGCATCCTAGTATGAAGCATGGAAGACTATGTTGCACTAAATCTCTGTTTTTCTTAAAATATCACCTGATACCCTCTAAGGGTACCCAACACTAACGTCCGAATCCTAATAATAAATCCAAGTAAAGAGTATCAAAGGAAATAACCCTAAACAACACTGTTAACAATCTGTAAGGAATATCATTATCCAAACTGTAGTTAACCACAACCTGAACTGCAGGGCTCTCATTGAGTAATTTGAATGCCTGAATAGCAGGTTTTGGCACTGAAGTGGCTTCAATATTGTAAGCAACACAATCTTTAGTCTCCTCAGTGTTCGAAAGCAATGAAACGCCAGTCACCTGAACTGTTTCACTGTATTTTGGAGATGACAGATAAACCCTGAACCAAAAAAGGAATATTCTCTAACAGATCCAGAAACATAGTAACATGATTTTCTCATACATACCAACATCACATCCCACCCTCAAAATATGTCATTACAAACTTGAAGATTCAATATGAAATGAAGTCTTAACTATATTTTCGTTTGGGGTTCTTGATGTTAGTCAACAGTTCCCCATAATTGGTTACAAAATTTTCACTTATCTGCCACTAGAAGCTGCTTTTTGATGATGTTAAATTTTCACTTATCTGCCACTAGAAGCAGCTTTTTGATGATGTTTTCTTACTAGATCATAATTTAGATAGAAATACTTAGCAAAACCCTTTAAATTCAATATCTTTCTCCTACAAAAGCAATAATTAACCAAATTTCGGCTTGATACATATTCTTTTGTTAACAATTCCTAAAAGCTGAAATAAATAAATAAATAAAAAGAACTGAAAGGAATAAACTTTACTTGTCCAGTGCATCTTTCAAATCATTAGTGGCTTCTTTAGCCTCCTCCAGGCTTGGAACGCCACTAAACAAAACCCGAGCAATCGGTTCGGGTCTACCTGAGGCGGCGATGGATCCTTCCAGAGCAGCTTCCTGTTCAAAATCACCAGCGAATTCCCAATCATTCACCATCTCCCAAGATGACTTGTGACTGACCGACGCAGTCGTGTCGACAACAGACGAAACTCCTTCACTAGAAACAGAAACCACGGAAGAAGCAGAACGAGAAGAGGCGGCGACACGCATGACGGATTGCTCAGCAGACAGCGGAGTTCCCTGAACACCACCACGAAGGCTGGAGTTAACAATTCCGACCCCGGCGACCTTCCCCACCGCCCTCATGACTCCTCCTCCGCCCATTTCGGTGATTCCAATAAAATGAAGAGATGGTATTTTTGGATTAGATCAACTGAGAAGAAGATGAGGATAATGGTATTAAATAGCAGGAAAATAAAAGGAATTTATTTTATTTTATTATTTCTATTGATTCTATTTCAGTTGAAAAGGAAAGGATATTTTATGACGGTTTTTGATTACTTCTAGTCATTTGGAAGGAACCAAACGCCATGTCGTTTCCATTCATTACTCATGTCGTTTCCACTCCTTACACTTATACATTTTGTTTTCCAAATATCTATATAAAATAACTCCCATTTTTTACTTTCAGGTGGGTTCTGTCCCAATATCCACTCCAAAATTTTAAGTCTGAAAATGAACTTAAAAACAAAAATCCCGTTTAGAGTTAAAATGATATTTTACACCCCAAATTATTCAATAATATTGTTATTTATATAGCTTACGTCAAATAGATTTATTCTACTTAAAAGTTAATTTTTAATCCACCAGCTAATAATTACTCGACACTATCAAATTTCACTATTTATTTTAAGTCATTTAAGTCCACCATAAAAAATAAATTATTTTATAATTAATTTCATGATATTTTTATAATAAAAACGATTTTATTATATTCTTGTAACTCTTTTAGAGCTAGTTTTTAACATATAGAGAGAACGCCACCTGTCCAACAAACACTGGACAGATGTTAAGTGTTAATTCATTAGACTTTTTCTTTTTTTAAAAAAAACGTAAGGTATAGCATCTTTATCCCAAAAAATAAAAAAAGAAAAGAAAATTGATCTTGTCGGTCAAATTTTATTTTAGGGAAAGGTTCAAAAGTATTTAGATCCAACGGTTTTAAATTAAGTCTTTTTGTTTCTTTTGATTTTCCTTTTAGGCTCGGCCCAGAAGCTATTGAAAAGCCTTGTAACCACACTACACATTTTGGGCTTCAAAAGGATCACAAAGATAACAACACTATGAACACAAAACACATATCCAAGCCATCATCACCAAATAACATACACTAACTTTCATACATAATAACCTAAACCAAAACAACCCAAAATCTACCAAAATGATTTATGGATTGTGTAATAGGAATCTGACAAGTTCCAACCTATCGAACTTTCGATGTTATACAAAACAAAAAATAACTACATAAGCATTTAATGTTTAATAAATTCGTAAAAGATAAACTTTAACTTACCAAACATCAATTTATAATTCACACAACTATACTTATTGCATCATTTAACATTAAACTTTTCTATGCACCATAATTCACATGGTTAATAGATATCATGAAACATAACATCTATGTATAATTTCATATACTAGGAAATAAATTTCATACCTTTCTTTTTCATCACATGATAACTACCCATTCATTACATTTTATAAATTCATATACATCTTACCTTTTCAAATCAACATTAGCAATAATAGGCTTTTGCATACATGCCTTTCCTTCATTCCTTAATTACCCGTTGAATCGTATAGAATAAAATTAAAAATTTAGCTTATGCTCTCTAATTAGATCATTGTTTATCGCTATATTTTTTAAATTTTTAAATTTTAATCTTAATAAAAAAATCATTAAATTTATTAAGTAAATTTTTGTAACTAATATATGAAAATTGCTAGCTTATGAACAGCCATGGTGGGGGACCACAGGAAGTTAATCGTTTCCAAGATGTAGTTCATGTTCATCACTTCATTTCTGTGTAAAACCTGTATTTTAAGTCTTACAACCCATTCATTGTACTATACTATACTGTACTATACTATACTATCGCCATTATCATCCATAAAGGCATCCGAATGAGCAAACTCTTTGAGTTTCTAAAACCAACAAATTTACTTACTATGTCGTGTCAGTAAAATAATTATAATCACTATATCACTGCAAATCCCATTAAGAGTCTTACAGTTGTCTCATAAAATATGCTCCATCCAGGAATTCCCTCCATTTCAGTTGAGTTAGTAAGACATCTATCCGAGAAATCAATCGTTTTTCTCGCCATCTCAACCACACTACTCTTCATTTTCTGCATAAAACCCGACGACGGGTCTTCACTGTCTTCGTACTCTTCTAGTTTCTTTGGAAATCCCTCAACTTTAAGCTCATCACCTGCAACTGCTACATAAATATATATTAGTTTTAAAATTAACCCAAGGAGTCAAAAGATACATCAAGTGATGGAAGTAACATATAAGCAATGATCAAAACTTCTCACTGGTCTGTTGTGATTGCATGTAAGCCATAAAAGCTGGATTGTTCATGACAGCATTCCATACATTCCCATCGGCAGCAATGGAAGCAGCAACACACTGACAGCATGACGAAAACCATTTAGATATCCAATCATAATAATATGAAGTAAAGCAAAATTTACCGTTTAGGGTTTGTTCAAGGTTTACAATTATTTCAGGGTAAGTTCAGTAGTTCAGCAGTAAAGTTAATGAAAGTAGATCCTAATTGTATTTAGCACTTAAATAAAATCATGAAGAAAGAACAAAGTTATGCTGTTACGTGAACATCAGGACTCTCACTTAATAATTTGACTGCCTGTATAGCAGGTTTAATCGCCTTCTTCACCATCTCACTCGCCATCTCAACCACTAGTCTTGATTTTGTGCAGATAACCCGAAGATGGATCTTTACTGTCTTCTTCATAGTACTCTTCTAGCTTTACTGGAGATTCGGAACCTTCTGTATATTCCTCAACTTCAAACTCATCACCTTCACCTTCAAGATGCATCTAATGATGGAAAGTAAGACAAAAGCAATGAGCCTGGTATTGGATGAAATCCATATAGGCTGAATTGTTCAAAACAGCATTCTGTACATTCGGATCGGCAACAATGGATGACACAACAGACTGAAAGGAAGCACAAAGTTAAGCAGTACCTGAACATCTGCACTTTCACTTAATAACTTGAATGCCTGTATAGCAGGTTTAGGTGCTGAAGCACAATCTTTACTTGTCCCCTCAGGGTTTGAAACCAATGAAACGGCAGAATCCCGAGCTGTGTCACCGTATGGTGGAGGTGATAGATAAACCCTGATAAAACAGATAACAACACAATCATCACTTTATGTAGTACACCATAAAAAAACTTCATCAAAATGGCTTCGAAGAGTTTCATAAAGGATCATGCTATTTGGAAGCAAAAAAAGAAAAATACGAGAAGAATAAACTTTACATATCCAATGCATCTTTGAAATCAGCATTGGCTTCTTTTACTACTTCCAGGCTGGTAACGCCACCAAACAACACACCAGCAATCGGTTCGCCTTGGCCGGAGGCGTCGCTGGATCCTTCCAGAGCCACCTCGTGCTCAACGATACCACCGGAAAGTTCCCAGTCGTCAACGTGCTCCCAATATGCCTTTTGATTGGCCGATGCTGTCGTGAGACAAACAGACGGAACTCCTTCACTAGAAACAGCAATAGGGGAAGAAGCAGAACGAGGAGCGGCGACACGTATGATGGAATGCTCGGCAGACGGAGAAGTCGACTGAACACTGCGAGCGTTGGCATTAGCAATTCCGACTCCGACGACCTTCCCCACTGCCCGTTTTAATTTTTTTTATATTATAATCCATCTCAGATGAAAAGTTTTAAAATTATATTTTAGTTATTAAATTTTAAAAATTATTATATGTTTATTAATGTTATTAATTTATATGAAAATTTTAGATTAAATTATATAATTAATTTTATATTTTTCCATTTTTAACAATAATATAATATAATTTTCTTTTTATTTCTTCGTTTTCTCTTCTCCTTTCTTTTCTTTTATTTCATTATTAAATGAATATATTTATAAATATATAAAAAGTTGTCCCATGTTGATATTAAAAAATGAAACATATTGCAGCTTTTAAGTTTTAACCCTTCTAGAGTTTGAAAAACCAAGTAATAATCCATTTATAATGTTCAAAGGACTCCTCTATGTAGCAAGATTGCGGAAGAAAATTAGAGTAAAAGGCAAAAAGTGTGCTGGCATAGATTATTGTGGTTTCCTAAGCACTCTATTGTTGTTTAGATGGTTGTGTTGAATAATCTCCCTTTTAGAGATCAATTATCTCTAGTCAACTTAATGTTGATGTTGGTTGTTTGCTTTGCTCTAGAACAATTGAATCTAGAAATCATATTTTTTTTCATGAATTCATTTTGGGGGACTTAGGTCTGGTGAATATGTTGTCAATGTCTGTGACTGTATTCAGCATATGGTCACTTGATCAAACAGATAGTAAAGGCCAACTTATTGAGTTTTAGATATCCATTTGTAAATGTGAAGTTGCACATTTGTAGTTTCAAGACTCAGAAGCTAATCCACAATGGGACGTGAAAAGCTGGCTTAAGCTCATTGTGTCTAAGTAATAATGACTTTAATTCATCAATCTTTGCCTCTTGCAAAGGCTTTTCTTTTTTATCAAGTAACCATACAGTGACGTTGAGACTTGCTGCTTTCCTTAAGAGCTTTATCCTAATGAACCTGTATGATTTCTCTCTGTTCTTTCTGTGTCTAGTTTTGCAGTGAGGACAAGTTTAATGGTTGATGTTAATCACTTGACACTTCATGATGAGAAGGGAATGATCTTGAATGGTTCTCTGTTTTCTATCTGTCCAGATTTGCAGTGAGGACAAGTTTAATGGTTGATAATTGCTAAATGTCATTGATGAGAAAGGAGTGATCTTGAATTGCTTTTATGTTGATTCATTTGAAAACACTAATCACTGTGCAAGTTTGTTGGTTTCCTTCACATTTTCTTGTTACGACTCCTAATTGAAGTTGGCCTAATTTCAGTTGCTTTTGATCTCTTTTAGGTAATAACTTATGTTAAATGGTCAGATTCGAGTTTTTTTATTATTAAATTTTAAAAATCTCCTCCTTTAAGAGAAAACTGTTTTGACCTACTTCATTCTACTTCTTATGTATGTCAGCCTGAAGAAAAAAAGCAAGCTGTTGCTGCTGATGTACTATTTCAATATTCGAAATTTGCAATGGCATGCATGGAAAACCAAGTTCGTCCTTGTGACATGAGGTTGCATTTGATGAAGATAGGTTGGAAAAAAGGGTTAAAGTGATACCACTTTTCGATTCTACTATGTTCCTTTGCAATGGTATTATATGATGGCTGCATGTGATACCATGCATGTTATGATATGAAGAGTAAAGGGCTCGATATCAAGGGCAAAATTTCTGCCAAGAAAATTGACAAATAGTTTATTTTTCGCCCTTGTTTAGGAAATATCAGGGCTGCCAAATTCTCCGAAGAGAGTTTCATCCCAAGCTGCTACTTCTCCTGATTCAGTGGGTGAGTCATCAAGCTCAGATACTGCAAGACTTATAAGAAAGCTGATAAAGATGATAAATAAGGTGAATGAACATGATGCTATGTTCTTATTTAATTCCATGTATGGGAGTGAAAAATCAATTGTATTTATGATAGATAGAGGACAAGGCTTTATAGTACTATATATAATATTAATTGTAAATATGAGGACTTATTGAAGGGTTGAAGATTTAAAAAAGTGGTTGATAAAGATTAAATGATTTTCTATATTTTTAAAATTTTGTAATTAGTTTGAATTTACTCGCTAGTTTAAATTTGATTTTTAAAATTTTAATTTATTTAGTAATAATATTTAAAAAAAATTTAACTAAATTTTAGCACTAAAACTATGTATAAATACCTAGTAGCTACAGCCAATTAAACACACTTTCGCCTTTCACGTTTAATAAATTCTTTATATTTTTTCCCTTTCCTTCGCCTTTGCGTTTTCTACTCTGCTACTTCATTGTTTTTCTTTTACTTTCAATCTTTATTGGTTTAATTTCCTTCAAAGCCCCCTTCCCTTTCTACTTTCCACGGTTCCATTTAAACTATTTATTTTCAAGCATAATTCTTTTCATGATTAACTAAACTCCTATTTAGTTTTAGCCCGAAAATTGCTCTAACAAAACAATCATGAAATACGAATCTGCTCAAAAAAATAAAACCTCTCAACACAGTATTTTCTATCTCGCTAGTATATGGCATAGTACAAATTCGTCCCTTAAAGTTGATTCAGCTTCGATTCAAAAAGTGCTCATTAGGTTAGAGTTGTTTGGTATACAGTTGGGAAGTCAAATTTGTAGTGCTATGTTCAAATTCCCGCGAACAAATTGGCGTGTCTAGTTCAAAAAAGCCAATTGGATTGCATCAAATGAGATAGAGATTTGATTTGAACGACTTACACGGTTGAGGCCGGTGATTCAAGTTAGGCTTGTCAGATCACAAGGCTGTCGAAATCTTGAATTGCAAACATGTGTATCGCAATTAGAAATTTGGCAAAAGTTGGATTGCAGGTCGTACGGGATCGACTACATAAGGAAAAATTGGCGGTCGAGACGTTCTTGATCGCTATAACTAGCTTATCGCTAGAAGGAAAAATCTACTTCAAGGATCGATTTAAGATTGGAGTACACTGAGGCTAAGGCTAAGCTTTAAAAAAAATATTTTATTTATCCATTTAATTTTATTTCGCTTAATTTATTTTGTAATCACGTTTTTACTTTATTTTATATACATATTTTTTCCTTCTTTTAATATTATTATCTTATTCACTAAAACATCCTTTTATTTTCCAACATTGCAACGCACTGGTCGTGGGCACGATTGTTACTGCGACAATAATTCTGGTCACAAGAAAAGGAAAAATTAGACAACCAGTCCCTGTGGATTTGACCCTGCTCTATATTGCTATTTACTATTATTTTGTCGTAGGAATTTATATTTAGTGGTTTCGGGCCCATCAAATTTTGGCGCCATTGTAGGGGACATGTAAGAATTTCTAATTTTTGTTTATTTTCTGTATGACCAGGTCAAAATCGACGGCTCTAGCATTTGAACTAGAAATAGAAAAGTTGGCTCAAACACTTCGAAGAGAAGTTATTAATCGGCGCGATAAACAATCACAACCTGACTTTAAAGAAGGATCTTACACCGAAGATATTTACTCATCCAAAGATTCAGGCGAAATGTAAAATCAAACTATATGCCAACTTGCAGCTGCACTAGATGAACAACAACCAGTATACATAACTTGTCCAGCGGGTGAAACACCATTCGAGTTAAAATCGAGATTAATACACCTACTTTTCGCGGTTTGAAAAATGAAAACCCCCACACTCATCTGAAAGAATTCTACATTGTTTGTTTAAGCATGAACCCTCACACTTATTTAATCTTTAGTTAGGGTTACTCCTTTTGGTTTCATGCTTAAACAAACCATGTGGAATTCTTTCAGATAAGTGTAGGGGTTCTCATTTTTTCAAACTGTAGAAAGTAGGCAATAAATGTATTAATCCTGACTTTAACTCGAATGGTGTTTCACCCGCCAGATAAGTTATGCATAGTGGTTATTGTTCTAGTGCAGTTGTAAGTTGGCGTATAGTTTTATCTATCATTTCGTCTGAATTGGATGAGTAAATATCTTTGCTGTAAGATCTTTCTTTAAAGCCGGGTTGTGGTTATTTATCGCACCGAATTGCTTATCTTCGAAGTGTTCGAGCCAACTTTTCTATTTCTGGTTCAAATGTTAAAGTCTCCGATTCTGACCTAGTCATAAAGAAAACAAACAAAAATTAGAAATTTTTACCAGTCCCCGGCAACTAAGCCAAAATTTGATGGGCATTGAAACCGCCAAATATAAATTCCTACGACAAAATAACAGTAAATAGCAGTATAGAGCAGTAGAGTCAAATCCACAGGAACTAGTTGCCTAATTTTGCCTTTTCTCGTGACCAGAATTACTGTTGTGGTAACAGTCATGCCTACAACCAGTGCGTTACAATGTTGAAAAAAAAGGGGGGGGTTTAGTGAATAAGATAATAATATTAAAAGAAGGAAAAAAAATATGTATATAAAATAAAGTAAAAACATGATTACAAAATAAATTAAGCAAAATAAAATTAAATGGATAAATAAAATATTTTTTTAAAGATTAGCCTTAGCCTTAGTCTCGGTGTACTCCAATCTTAAATCGATCCTTGAAGTATATTTTCCCTTCCAAGCGATAAGCTGGTTATAGCGACCAAGAACGTCCTGACCACCAACATTTCCTTATGTAGTCAATCCCGCTATGACTTGCAAACTGACTATTGCCAAATTTTTAACTGCGACACACGTGTTCGCAATTCAAGATTTCAACAGTCTTGCGATTTGAAAAGCCCAACTTGAATCAACAGCCTCAACCGCGTGGGTCGTTTAAATCCGATCTCTATCTTTATGGAATCCAACTGACTTTTTCCACCTAGACACACCAATTTCTTCGTGGGAATTCGAACACAGCACGACCAATTGAACTTCCCAACTGTATGCCAAACAACTCTAACCCAACGAGCACTTTTTGAATCGAAGCTGAATCAACTTTAAGGGATGAATTTGTACTATCCCATATATTAGAGAGGTAGAAAATATTGCGTTGAGAGGTCTTTTTTTTAGGGAGTTCGTATCTCATTATTGTTTTGTTGAAGCAATTTTCAGTTTAAAGCTAAATGGGGTTTAATTGATCATGAAAAGAATCATGCTTGAAAATAAATGGTTTAAATGGAATTGTGAAAAGTGGAAAGGGAAGGGGGCTTTAAAAGAAATTAAACCAATAAAGATTGAAAGTAAAAGAAAAAAATGAAGTAGTAGAATAGAAAACGCAGATACGCAGGAAAGGGAAAAAATATAAAGAATTTATTAAATGTGGGAGGGGCCAAAGTGTGTGTTTAATTGGCTGTAGTCACTAGGTATTTATACGTAGTTTTAGTTTAAAATTTAGTTAGATTTTTTCTAAATATTATCATTAAATAAATCAAAATTTTTAAAAATTAAATTTAAACTAGAGATTAAATTCAAACAAATTATAGAATTTTAACAATATAAAAATCCTTTAATCTTTATCTAACCATTTTTTAAATTTTCAACTCTTCAATCAAGCCCTCATCTTTGATTTTATTCTAATTTAGCCTTTTTTAAGAGTTTGAACTCAGCACACTAATTTCATTCCCGATAAGAAAAATCTAAATTTAATAGTATTTTATTCGATAATTAGCCAAAAATAAATATATTAAAAATACTAATTTATCTTGCTATCAGTTATGTTTCAACGATTGATGGAGCTTAACATTTTTGATGTATGGTATAACTATAACTTTTGTTGATATATATTTTTATTTTTATATATTCTACTTGCGATGTGAATTGAATTTAAAACACTAAATGTACACTCCTTAATTTTACTATTTCAATAAAAGTTACTGGAAATTATAGATTGCAAATTCATTAGATATTATTAATAGATCACTTAGTGTGATTCATGAGCACTTATTCGGATTAGAAAGTGATGATTCATTAATTAATTCATCCAATGGATACATTTCTTTTCCATTAGACATGTTTCTTCTAAGAAGTATGTCCAACACGAAGGGTTGTAGTTCTTCAATAGTGTTCATTAAGTGCATATAAATAGATGATTATGGTGCTCAAAATATTATTAATATAATCAATCCAATTTCAGAAATTAGAGTAAGAGTTAGGGAATTTCTCAATTTTGCCAATCAAAGGAAATCAAAAAGCTTCGTTATATCCCCAGAGGGCCTTAGTCTTAACCCTCAGCAACTTTGTGTGGGAGCAAATTATTCTCTAAAAAGTGTCACCCGCACCTTAAAAGATATTATTTTAATTCCATATCATCTTCAAATCTATTATCTCCACTCAAAATCTCCAACAAAAGTAATACTTAATTTTCATTCGATTGTTAATAAATATCTTATATACTTAGTTTCATCTACATCATGATGATAAAAGTGAGATAAAATGAAAGTTTAGTAGGTTAGATATCAACATCAAATGTACTTAAAAACAATCAAGTAGGGGTCATAAATTGATTCTATATTTCAATATAAAAATAAAATTTACCCCTCTATTTTCAGTAACAAAATTAATCCATGGACTACCTATATTACAATGAAAATCCAATCAAATTGATACCATTTTGGATGGTTCAGCACCAAACCACCCACAAAAATATTTTACACAATTAATAGGATAGTATTTTAAGAATAATTAGAATAAAGAGAAACTTTTCTTATAAAATTCCCCCATTGCCTCTTCTTTTTAATACAAGTAGTTTTAAAAAATAATTACAAACCTAACCGTTTTACAAGTTCGTCCATATGAAACGACAAACCAACCCACCAAAGGAAGGAACCAACACCCCAGATTCCCTTGAAAGTAAAGACATGAAAATAGAAGACAAGTAAAGCGAAATTTCACATACCAAGGTGGGTAAATTATATAGTCTGATCATTTTAATCGCTCTCGTTAAAATTATAAATTGCCAGCTCACATCGCAATTAAAAAGATTGATATAATAATAAATTTAATTCTAAATTTTTACCTATTATATCAATTTAGTCATAATTTTAAAAAAATTAACTCTACATTTCTGCCCTTCACCTCTTTCTGTTACCCAAATCAAAAAGAACTTTATCGTATGGGTGCACACCCGCTGACCAGCTTCCAGCTTCAAGATGTAAGGTTAAAAGTTGAAAGGCCATTCATTGTTGCAAAAACACAAATTCTCTTCACCCTTGATTATTGCTCTTTAGACCTTCGCTTGTTATTGGGTGGGATTTTAAAAATTGAATTAAATTGAGAATATTTGTAAATTTTAAGGTTAATTTTCTAAAATTATGACTAAATTGATAAAATAATTTAAAGTTGATGGCTAAATTTGTTATTAAATCAATTTTTTAACTGTCACGTTAGCTTGCCGTTTGTGATTTTAACGGAAGTGACTAAAATAACTAAACTATATAATGTAGGTATTTAAATTGCAAATTTTTTTTATTTTGGATGCCTAGAATGAAAATTTTTAAAAATTGAGTGACTATCTGTATAGTTTACCCTAATTACAATAATAGAATAGTTGGCTTAGTTTAATTAATGTTGATTAGCTGGGGAAAGTTATGTCTTTACTGACATTCATACTCTTAAGCTTCGTTGGAGCTGGTGGATTTTGTTATGGCTTTTATGGGTTATACATTCCTTGAAATCAAATTTGGTGGGTACTACCCCACCTTTTTATTAGGAAGAATAATCTATTTAGTCCTTTAATTTTACAAAAAAAATATTTTTAGTTATTTATTTTTTAAAATTTTTTAACTTTATAAACTTATGTTATTTGTCAAAACACCTTAAAATAAATACAAAAATAATATAGTTGCCATATCAGCAATTAATTAATTTTTAAAATTTAAAAATTGTTTTAAAATATTAAAATTATTAAATTACTAAAAATATAAAATATATCTTTATTTTTTAAAATATTTTTAATTTTTAAAATTAATTAATAACTAATGTGGCATGCACGTGGCAATCCACATACATGACATATTTATTTTTGATGATTTAATAAATAATACAAGTTCAAAAGTTAAAAGAGATGAAAAAGTAAATAGAAAACTAAAATAATTCTTTTATAAAGTTAGAGAATAAAAAAACATTATATTTCTTCATTAATAATTAATAAATTTTGACATCATTTGTAATAGCGTTTGATTTAATATTTTTAATAAAATTGGGAGTTTGAAATTAAAAAGGAAAAGTGCCCTACAACATAAATTTTATCTCGAATAAGCCCAAACTTGGACTCTTGGAATTTTAAGTTAACTTCGTGCTTCTTTCTTATACCTTCACCCCCAGCTAAAACCCTTTTTTTAGTATTATAAATATCGCGTAGATTAAAAAACAAAGGGAAATACACGCTAAATGAGTCATATATGTCAATTTTTTCTTTGATTTTGATTGATTAAATAGGCTGTTCTTTTTAAGATTTAGAAAAATAGATCGATTTTGGAGAGAATGTGTAAAAGTATGTCTAGCTGAGCGCATTTTTTATACAGTTGTTAGAAAATTTTTAGAAAACGCTTCTAACTGGACGCACTTTCTTGACATGTCAATAAAAGCTCATTTAGCTAGACGCGCTTTTACACATTCTTTCCAAAATCGACCTATCCCCCTAAACAGGGAAGAACTTAGAAAAAAATTTTTAGGGGACCGAAATTAAATTGAAATTTTTTAATATAGTAAAAATACAATTTTACAATTTTAATAGTTTGTATCTTTATATTTTGGAGGATTAATGTGTAATTTTTTTATTAATTAAAATTTTAAAAATCTTAAAGAACCTAAATGAAAGATTTTTTATTTTAAGAGGGTGAGACCCTATCAAGCCCATGGATTCGCTTCTGTCTCTAAATTTTGAATAGACGACATATTTAATCAATTAAAAGAAAAAACTACATACATACATAAATTAGCCGAAAATATCTATTACATAATAAATTTAGAGCAATAATTTAGTGTTGAAGATGAATTTAAAAAAAATAAAGGGAAATGCCCCACAAGGAAAAGGTGTATTAAATCGAAAAATAGGATAAAATTAAAAGGGGGGATGGGATCCCAAGAGGCATGCAAAGACTTTGTGATAATGCCAAAGAGAACGGAAAAATCCAAGTGCATCAATAAAAAAAATGGATCACAATCATGTACCCTACATTTATTCTTTTAACGATACTCTAGCATTAGGACATTGGACCCACCTTTCCCGCGTAAAATTATAACCTTGATCCATAACCCTATTTTTATTAGTCAATTTTGTATTTTTCTTTTAATACTAATCATATTGGATTGTTTATTTGTATATGTTGAAATTTCGATAAAATTATGTTAAAAGAGATGGAGAAAGAAAGAAAATAAAAGGAGAAGTAAAAGAGAATGAATAAAAAAAAGTAAAAAACATAAAAGAAATAAATTAAATTATTGAAAATATAAAATATGGAGATTGATTGTATAAATTAATTTAAAATTTTTGTTTAAAATGATGATTTAATGTATCACGTTGCTTCCCATTACACTATTAGAGAAACGTTTCAGTGACTAAAATATTACAACACAACTAAAATGTAATATTTTAAATATAAATAATTATTTTAATAATTTATCTTAAATTTTAATATATAGGTAAAGTGTTATTAGTTCTTTAAAATTGAGCAAATATATTATTTGTAGCATATATTAATTATATTATATTATATTATATTATATGGTAATAAAATCCAAGCAAGAGAAGTGTTTTTATAGGTATATGAACCAACAACACAAATTTCGCCTTGAAAAAGGCTTTCTTCTGTTTTTTTTTAATAAAATATTTGCAGTGCTTAAAGCATTTTCACAAGTTCAAAAATAATAACAATAATGATATTTTTAATTAGATGAGAAATTTTTAATTATAATGGCAAAATGATTCACATCTACCTAAATCTATACCTTTGGGTTTAATTCTTTTAGTTAAAAATTTAAAAAAATTATCCTGTTTATTCTAAATTTTCTTACCAAATTTCATCATAAAATTAAAATATTTTAGGTAATTTGGTTCTTTCAATATTTGGGAGAAAATTAAAATAAGAAATAAAGAAAAAATATATAATTAAGAGGAGATTTTTTTCCTTAAATAAACTTGAAAATGATGAATTATTGTAGTGGAGAGATAAATAAGAAATTATTAATTGCTTTGGTTGTAATCTTAAATGGATTAAAAGGAAAAATTAAAAATAAACCTAATTTGATTATGAAATTAGATTCCAACAAGTCACTTCTTTAATTACAACTCCTAAAATTACTTATATTTTAGTATACAATTAGTAAAAAGAAAACACAAAAACAAAAGTTGACACTAGCATTGGAATATCATTTTTCCTATCTAAGACCCTCAAATCCTTTCTCCTTCCTCACATTATTCTTCAATATTCCTGAAAAAAACAATATTTATTTATTAGTACTTCAAATAAAAAAAGTAAACAAAAAGAAAAAATGCTTATTTTTCAATATATTTAAATTAATTTTTAAAATGTAAATAATATTTTTTGTATTTATATTATAAAAAATCTATTTTTAACCGGAAAAATAGACAAAAAAAAAAGGAAAAAAGGGTACTGACAAAGAAAGAAAACATAAGTCACTGACTCACTGAATGAATGTAACTGGAAACATTAAAAATCCAAAGCTGTTTTTAATTCTCCAAATAAATTATGTTGTTAGAAAATTTATTTTTATTTGATTTCATAGTGTAACCTAAATGATGAAAAAATGGAAAATGAAAAAGGAAGACATTGATATAATACCTTGAGGTTTACAGAGAGGAGGATCTTCGAAAAGAGACAAAGAAAGCTGTTTGTGAGCAAGTCCAATGTCAAACAAGATGAGACCGGATGTCGGGTCATTAACGATGATGTCTTTAACAGGCAACCAAAGGAACAGTTCTTCTTGGCTTAACCCCACAACCCCAATCAAGCTTCCATAGCTAAGGTTAGCCCTCACTACACTGTCGAAAAACACCCTATTCTCGTACTTTGTCAAGCAGGGTTCGTCCAACAAGACTTCCAGGGTTCCATTGTCTGAAAGGGTATAAGATTTCACTTCTTTTGGGAGCAAACCTGCCGGTAACCCTCTCGAAACGAGAAGATCGTGGATTGAAGGAGAAGAGGATGAAAAAGAAGAGGGTAAAAAGAGGAAGGAAAATATTATTATGAAGAGGAAGAAATGAAGGTGTTGTTTTGTTGAATAGGGTCTGATTTTTATGGTACTGCTGGGAACTGCCATGGATGATATTCGAATTTGCATAGAAAGATGGAAAAGATAAAAGGAAATTAAAGAAAAAAAAGATGGGGGGAAATGAAAAGGTACTTGGAGGAAAATGGGTGTGTTAGCTTATTAGAGGAGATGGGAGAAGGGGATGAAAACAAAAAATATGTGGAAAAAAAGAGTATTTCATTAAAAAATTGTTTTAAAAATTATGAGAGATGACTCTTTTGTCCTCGGTTGGTATAACACAACATAACATCAATTATTAGGGGTAATTACACTCGATGCGTTTCTTAAATTTTGGAATATTTTAATTTACTCCTTTAAGTATTACTTCTTCTATCAATTAAGTCTTTTTTTTGTCAATTTAGTTAACTTTTCTTTTTTTTTTTGCTACATGTTAATTTAGATTTTACATGTTTAAAAAGGAAGTCATTAGGGAGAATCTAGAATTTTTTTACAGAGTCGAATTGAATTGTAATTTTTTTAAGAGGTTAAAGTGTAATTTTAGTATGAATTGGTATATGATTTTATCATTTTTAAAGGAACTAAATATAACTGTTTTAGTTTTAGGGAGTAAATTCTAAATTTGAATATTACCATGCATTAATTTATAATACCATCCTTGTGGCCTTGAATTTGCCCTTGGTGGTCATTAAAATTTTAGAAAGAATGTAAAGCCCATATTATCTATACGAAAAGTATATATGTTTAAAATTTAGTTCACATTAGAATCGATATGACATTTACAACCTAAACTAAAAAAAATTAAAATAATGAGTATTATTGAAAATTTTTACATATTTTACCATTTTATGTAGAATAGAAAAAACAAAAGGGGACATGCATTTATGAATGGTCATTTTGATTGAAATAAAGAACATGAGTTGAATGTTAGGTTGTTGTAAGGTGACATAGTTTAAAATTTGTTGTGTTGACATATATAATATTAGTAAGCACTTATAGTGTTGAGATATAAGTGGTAATACCATAATGGACATGGTGTGGTCCATTGAGTATGATGTTGTCCAAAATTATTTGTATTATTTGACTTGTTTTCATACCCATAATTATAGAATTTGGTATATGTCATGTGGATGTTGGAAAATAATAGAATAACTAAAAACAAAATATTTGGAATCTTAGATTGGATAGCATCTATACATGTTTATCTATCTTAATTAAACTAAAAATACCATACAATTAAAGTTTACTTAAATAGTTTATCAATCTCTAATATTCCTACAAATGCAAAGGTAAATTGTGGGGTTAGGCACAACTCATGATAAAATTTTATTTATATAAGTTTTTTTTAAATTATTATAATAAAATTTATAATAACTTTACCCGATTACCCGACTTGAAATATCCATGATTTAAATAGCCCCAATCATTCCATTTGGGGAGGAGGCTAAACAAGCTATTTCTTTATCTTCTTCCCGGGAAAGTTTCTTCTTCCCTACTCTCAACCCTCTTCAAGATTATTTTGTCTCCCCATTTTCACTTCTGTTGATACCGTGCATCAACAAATTTAAATTTTGAAGTTGAGTAAATTAGTTATTTCAGAAAAAATAAAGTAATTTAAACCCTATTAATTTCAAAAGTGAGCAATTAAATATAATTAATCATATTAATGTCTTCTATCAATTATACATATTTTTATTGGTATAATAATAGATTTTTGTATTTTGGTCTTAATTCTAAAAAATCAATGAATTCAACATCAACATTTACTCAAATATTGCGAGGTAATTTGTTGAATTAGAACAAAATTGATAAAATGTGTAAATTTTGAAGGCTAAATTTGTTATTATACCAATAAAAATCATGTAAAATTTATGGAAAACATTAAGTTGTGGTTAATTGCCCTTAGTTGCTCACTTTCAAAATTAATAGAGATTAAATTACTATATTTTTATTTAAAATAACCAATTTATTCAATTTCGAAAATAAAATTAATATGATAAACTATTTTTATACCTTATAAACAAATTATATTTGAAAATGGTCCCTAACCAAATTGTTATATGGACCGAAGGATCAATCAGTCACAATCTTTGTTGTTCGAATCTCATCACAATTAGGATCGTGCTCCAAGGCAAAGCAAAGTTATTATCACCAACTCTTAAACCCTAATTCTAATGATCATAAATTAGGGTTAGTTTAGACAAGGAAAGGGCATTTTTGTCACTCCATATAACTCAATACAGACAGAGTCCCCCATGTAGCCAGATTAGTAAGTGAAGGTCAAACATGTAATTATACCCTCCACAGCTCTGATTTTCACATTTTTCTTGCATCTTTATTTCGAGTCTTCATGCATTTATTCATGTATGTCATATTTGTCTCTCATGGTTTTTTTTTTAAAGTTATCTAGACATTACAACTTGTTATATTTGTATGTTCATATATATTTATATTGTAAAATTTGTAGTTTTGTGTATATATATATATATATATATTATGAGGAGTGATTACAATAGTGTAAAACTATTTTGTATTTTTGCACAATTTTATAATTTTTTGTATAATTATATATTTTAATAATTTAAACGTTAAATTTATTCATATAATTGTATCTATTATAAATGTAAATTTTTATTCAATTTTAGAGTAAGTTTGGATAGACGGTAGCGTGCGTGTGTGTTTAATTTATTTTTTATCTTACGCTATAATATTATTACAGTATTTAATCCTATTATTATTACTATTTTTACATTAATTATAAATAAACGTATTATCCATCTAAACCTACTATTATATTTTTATATTAATAGATCAAATGATTTTGTTAATATCATTATTGTTGTAATAACTTAAAAGTATTGGCTTCATATATAATATATGTTTTAGTTTATTTACCTTTTGGCCACTTGGGGACAGGAGAGTGGGACAGTAACCAGAACTGACCCAGACACAATTCTGAGTTTGTGCAGGGGGGCAATGATTTCGTTACGAGCAGGGCACCAAATGAAGGTGAGGCAGCCATACGGTTTGACACACGCGGACCATGGGTGACTGCCAACTTGGCATTTTCCGGTTGGTGGGTTGGTCACGAGGTGTTTTTCTGTGTGGTGGAAGGAGTGGCTCCGGGCAAAACCGTAAAAGCAGATTTTATAGGCCCACGTGTGGGCCGTGCAGGTCCACAGGCGTGATTTTTTCCCGTGACCTCTTTCTGTCTGTCATGGAATCCAACGCTATTTGTTCTTGAGGCCAATCTCTTTTCTCTTGGATCAATTAGAAAATCTATTGGCTCATAATATAAGCACTAAAATAATAAAAATTTAAGTGTTTTAAAAAATTTTAGTGCACATTTTAGTTGAAGTAAATTATTTTTCTCATTTTAGATATTATTAGTTGTTTTCAATTCAGTCTTTAAAGTTATCGAACGTTCTTGAATTATCCTTTCTGACGTTAAAAAATTGATTGAGATATTCAACCAATCATAAATTGTCACGTGACATTTCTTAATCTGTAATTATATACTAAAAATATTTAAAAATATAAAAGAATTATAAAATATAAATAAAATTATATTCTTTTTACAAAATAAAAATATGTTAAATTTTTTAAATAGTAAAAAGTAATAAAATTAAAAAAATTATTAGAATTTGTAAAATATTGTAAAAATTATAAAATCATTAAAAATTGTAAAAGATTGTAAAAATTTAAATTTTAATAATAATAAATATTATTGTATTTTGAAATAAAGTATACATTCGCTAACCACATTTAAAATATTAAAATTTGATATAAAATTGTATATCATAATACAATCAATTTTTATAAAAATTGTAATAGCAAGGGCTAGTTTCAATTACGGAATAAAGTTTAGGTACTTGATTTGACCAAAAAAGTTCAAGTATCTAACTCAAACAAACGACATAGTTTAAGGATCTTTTGTTGAATTAAGCAATTTTTATTTTTTTTATGATTTCATTTTTATTTTAAATACTCAGAATTAATTAAAAAAACGAGATATTGCACCGTGAAAATAATTAAAATAATTTAAAATAATAAAATCTAGTCCTATAATATATAAGTAGTCATTTTAAGTTATAGAAAGAAAGTTACAATATATTTTTGGGTAAATTATATAAATAGTCACCTAATTATTAGCATATTTTTGTTTCGATCACTTATATTTAGTTTTTTCTTTTTAGTCACTAACGTTAACAAAATTTAATATTTTGGTCATTCATCCGTTAAATCACTAATGGATTGCTAACGTGACCATTTTTATTAGTATAATAACAAATTTAGCCCTCCAATTTTTATAGATTCTATCAATTTGGTCTTAATTCTAAAAATTCAACAAATTTAACCCCACCTTTACACATGATGTCAATTTAGTATTGACTTTAAAATTCAAAACTTTTAAAAAATAAAAATATTTAAAAGTTTTATTTTTCGATAAAAATACATAAAATTTTATAAAATGCATATGAAATAATAATAATAATAATAATAATAATAATAATAATAATAATAAATACCCAATTTTAATTTTTAACATGAATTTTATTTATTAAAATAATAATTTTATAAAATAAAATATTAAAAAAAACCCACTAAGGCTTAAACCAAATTCAAACTTTTTCATCTTTAGTTTCATTTTATAATAATAATTTATTTATTATATGTTTAGCTTTGTTCTTTAGTCATAGCCAAATTTGTGGAGTGCTAGGCACCATCTTTGGCCACAACCACTAGCACCAATAACACTCTTACTTCGAACTCCTCAATTTTCACATTCTTCATCACCATGCCATCGAACTAGGTTAGGTAGTAGAGCTGCTAACTTGACCACCTACTGAGTCTTCAAGATCACATCTTCACCTATATATCTCCAAATATGCTCACCTCAAGCACAACCTCTAACGTAATAAACTCATTCTGGCAAACAACCAAAAACCATCAATTCTTACCCACTTTACCTCAGGTTGTAGTTTTTGACTTAGCTTGAACATAGTGGTCATCAATGTTGAGAAAAGGGAAAAGTTGAACTTGTTTGAATCTTTTTCATGGATTTTTCCCCCTTAAATTATTTTTTTTCATTTATAAAATTACCATTTTTTTATGGAAGAAGACCATAAGTGGCCTTAGGACCTATTAGTCCTTACATAAGAATTCCCAGCTTTATCATCTAATAACATCTTTATAACGTTGTTCAAAGGTAACTCAAATATGACTAACTCTAAAGTATTTTCAATACATGTTTTTGCTATACAATCAGCTACCATATTAGCTTCTCTAAATGCATGTTGAAATTTGACCATCGAGAACTGCCTACTTTCTACTTTAATACCCCGAATGAGCGAGGCCATCATAACATCCTCATAATCTGCATTTAGCATATCAATTACTATCTTGCTGTCACTTTTCAGAATAACCTTAGAATAACCTCTATGTCAAGCTGCTTGTAGACCATGATATATTGCCCATAATTTAGCTGTGAGACTTGGACATCTTCCAACAGATCGGTACAATCCTGCTATCCAATTACCATGACAATCATGTAAGACACCACCTATGGTGGAATAGTTCCTATTATCATTTAACGCTTCATCAGTGTTAACTTTGACCCGACCCTTCTTTAGAGGATTTCACTTTACATAAAATACTTCAATTGGGTGATTTTAGGTTATCGGTTCTCATCATACTACAAATATTGGTAGCAAGACTTTTAGTCCTTCTAAGAACCTCTTTCGGATGAACACTATCATGTTGAAATATAACTCTGTTCCTATTTTTCCATAAGAACCAACACAAAACAGCAAAGTATATTCCCCACTCTATACTACCAACATGTAAACCAACATTATTTTCCATATTACCAATTATCCAATCTATTATATTCATCCAAAAAAACTGAGATATGTAACTTGAGGGAATTAGTTTATACCACATACCTACACTAGAGAGACAATCTTGCAAGATATGAACCATAGATTATTGGCTTCCACCACAAATTGAACAACTATTATCATCAGACATTCACTTCCTCACCCTCTCTTGATTTGTCAACAAACCTTGTCTCACTAGCCATATAATGTGCTTGACTCTTGGGGGCTAATTATTTCTCCAAACATTCTTCCAATTGTTATGATGTATGTTAGTAACAAAGAAGTTAAGGAGTGTTTGTTAAGAGTTAGTTAGTCTGTTGTTAACAGTTAGTAGTTATAAAAGTGTTTACTCTACTGTATTAAATATGTAACTTGTTCTCTTGAATAATACACAAGTCATTCTTTCTTCATTCTGAGCATCTTGACATGGTCTCAAGAGCACAGGTTCTCTTGGCATAATTTTTTTTCTTTCTTTTCTTTTATTTTGTGTTAATGGCAACAGATGGTGTTCCTACTGTTGACACACATCGTCAGTCTACAAATGTTAGTGAAGCAGTTCATTCTTCTGGTTCTGGTCCTCTTGTTTCATCGAGTGTGCATTACTTTTCCAAGCGTGATACTATCAAACTCAATAAGCATAATTTTCTCCTGTGGAAACATCAGTTGTTGTTAATTCTTGAGGGCTATGGTCTTGAAGGGTTTGTGTTAGGAACAGTTTCTTCTCCTCATTCTTTCATAATCAGTGGTGATGGTCAACTTGTGGAAAATTCAGCATTTTTGGTTCATAAGAAGTAAGATAAGTTCTTGGTTTCTTGGCTTCTGTCTACAGTCATGGATGATATTTTGGTTCATCTGACTACAGCTAAAACGAGCTTTGATGTTTAGACAACTATTAGTAGACGTTTTGGTGCCAAGTTTAGTATTAAAATCTTAAGCATGCGTCATACTCTATACTCGATCAAGAAGTCTAGTCTTTCTATCAAAGATTATCTGGCCAAGGTAAAGAGTCTTAGTGATAGTTTGACTACTGCTGGAAGTCTGGTTACTGAACAAGAACAGGGGAGTATAATCTTGGCTGGTCTTCCCATTGAGTTTGAGTCTATACGCGTTCTTACTTCTGCTACCCCCATGAATCTTGACTTAATTACTGAGATGCTGTTAGATTGTGAAGCTCGTCAACTAACTATGTTGATTGAGGTACCGTTGCAAGTTAATTTGGTTTCTCAGCAAGGCAACCGGGATTCTATGAAAGCAAGTTTTGACACTAGTCGTGGTTCGTATCAAGGCCATAGGAATTCTAGTTGCGGATGGTCCCGTGGTCGTACTCGTAGTCCTGGTCGAGGGTGGTCTCGCTCGAAACCACAGTGTCAGCTGTGTAGTAAAATAGGGCATATGGTGCAAACCTGTTATCATAGGTTTGATGAGAATTTCTTTGGCATTGGCTCAAATTCTTCACCATCAGTCAATTACCATCATCTAAATGAGAATTCTTCATCTCACTGTTCAATGTCTCAGTGTTGTAGAAATTTTTTACAGTTATCTATGGCTTCTTCACCAGTTGTTCGAGTACCACCAGGTTCTTTATCAACACAGCACTGGTATTCTGATTCGGGCGCAACTAACTATGTCACCCCAACAATGGCCACTCTTGCTGATGTCTCTCCCTACACAGGTACTGGCCAAGTATCTATGGGTAATAGTGAGTCTGTTTCTATTGATAATGTAGGCTCTTCAAATATTTTGGCTGGTTTTCAGTTGTTACATCTTAGGGATATGTTGCATGTGCCTACAGTGTATAAAAAATTGATCTCTGTAGGAAAATTTGCAAAGGATAATAATGTTTATTTCGAGTTTCATCCCATTTTGTGTTTTGTGAAGGACATTCAGACAGGGAAGACTCTTTAGTGGGCCACACGCATGATGACTTGTATTATTTTGATTTTTCTCGAGCTAATTCGTGTAGATCAAGTTTTAGTCACAGTCTGGGTTCTCCATTGCTGTATAATGTTCAAGCTCAGTCTTCTCTTGATCTTTGGCATAATAGACTTGGACACCTCTGTCCTAATGTTCTTACTCGTGTCTTACGTTCTTATAATCTTTCATTCAAGAATAGTGGTTTGCCTCTTAATTGTACACATTGTAAACTAAGCAAATATCATAAGCTGCCTTTTACTGCTTCTAAGATAGTGTACTCGACTCCTTTTGAATTAGTAACATCAGATGTTTGGGGTCCATCTCATGTGTTTTCCAGTGGGTACTCATACTATGTTTCCTTTGTTGATTTATACAGTAGATTTACATGGTTGTATTTTCTAAAGAGCAAGTCAGAGGTTCTTCGCTGTTTTTCTCATTTCTACAAGATGGTTCAAGTTCAATTTGGCCAGTAAATCAAAATGCTACAGACCGATGGAGGGGGTGAATTTTGTTTTCTATCGATTGAACTTGCTCGGCTTGGTATTCAACACCGAGTCACATGTCCCCACACTTCAGAACAAAAATAGGGTTATTGAGCGACGACATCGTCATATAGTTGAAATGGGATTGATTCTGTTGGCTAAGGCTTCTATGCCTTTAGAATACTAGTTTGATACTTTCTCTTATGTGGTTCATCTAATCAACAGGCTCCCCACATCTGTTTTGCAGCATTTCTCTCCTTACGAGAAATTGTACAAAGTTCAGCCTGTGCTCGGTTAAAAATTTTTGGCAGTGTGTGTTTCCCTCATCTCAGACCTTTTCAACAGTATAAGCTACAGTTTCGCTCCAGCAAATGTGTCTTTCTTGGTTTTGGGCCTCATCACAAGGGTTATAAGTGTCTTGCTGCTGATAGTCGTGTGTTCATCTCTTGTCATGTCTTATTTGATAAGCTGGAGTATCATTTTCAAACTGGTTATTCTTCTTCACACGATTTTGGGTCTGTCAAGTTCAGTCATCAAGATTCTCGTGTGCCTGTGGTTACAATGCCTAGCTCAAGTTCTGGTTTATCTTGTTCCAGACCAGATGTTCCTGGTTCAGTTTCATCTCCTGCTTCTCTAGGCCTAAGTTCTCCCAATTTAGTCTCTTCTTCCAGAGCTAGTTCTGCTGATGTCACTGTACCTGAACCTAGTGTGTCATCACCTTCTTCTGATGTACCAGGTGCTATCAGTGTTCGACCTTCTTCTCCTGAAAACTGTCATCCTATGCAAACACGGTCGAAGAGTGGTATTTTTAAACCAAAAGTGTTTTCGTCTAGGTATTTTTAAACCAAAAGTGTTTTCTTCTACCTTAGACGAGAAGAAGCCTTCCATTATAGCTGAGGCTTTTCAAAGTTCTGCTTGGACAGCTGCTGCAAAGGCTGAGAATAGTGCTTTAATAGCAAATAGCACGTGGGATCTTGTGCCTCTACCTGCTGGTCGTCAGGCTGTTGGCTGTAAGTGGATTTTTAAGATTAAGCGACATGCAGATGGCTCGATCACTAGATACAAAGGTCAGTTAGTAGTCAAAGGTTATCTCCAGGAGGCTGGGGTCGATTTTTATGAAACTTTTAACCTTGTTGTCAAGCCAACAACGGTTAGAGTGGTTTTGGCTCTTGCTGTTTCTCGGGGGTGGTCTCTTCGACAAGTAGACGTCAACAACGCATTCCTGAATGGAGACCTGCATGAAGAAATATACATGACACAGCCACCTGGTTTTGAACAGCACAATGATGATGGGCAACAACTCGTTTGGAGGTTGCGTAAGGCGATTTATGGCCTTAAACAAGCCCATCGAGCTTGGTTTCACAAGTTGAGGGAGTTTTTGTTAGCTTCTCAATTTGTAGCTTCTAAAGCTGATAGCTCGCCGTTTATTGACGTACAGGCACTCAGCTCCTCTATGTGCTTGTATATGTTGATGATATCATAGTCACTGGTACTTGTTAGTACAGAACTTCGGTGAATAAAATCTCGAACACACAAACGAAACTCAAATAGAAGAAGAAATAGGACAATGCTCCAAGACGTGTATTAAGCCACTATCTTTAAGGTTATATTCACCCCCACCTATCTTCGGTGTGCAAATGAGTTCCAAGCAAATTAACCGCGAGGATATAATGAAGCCAATGACTATTTGCGTTTTGCACTGATGAGAATAATCCACTACACACTGAGCAATATATGACAAGAAACTCAATTTCTATAAAGGATTTCTGCAGTAATACTTTATAGAATAATCTAATAATATTAGAAAACGAAGGAAAGAAAGAATTTTAGAATTTGATGGTATGATTTCCAAATAAAATCTCATTCCTATTTATAGGAATTTTCATGTCTCTTCATAGAGACATCTTTCATTAATAGGTGCCTTTCGAATAATAATGTATTTAAAATTATTTATTTAATTATAACTATTCAAATAAAATTATTTAACTAGTTATAATTCTTTTTCAAAAATCAAACAATATAATCTTTTGATTAATTACACCTATTCATTTATAGTTATTGGAACACTATAAATATTTAAAAATGTTCCAACAATCTCCCCCCATTTTCAAAATATTTTAGATTTTGATATTCTTGAAAATTAATTTGCATAAATAAAAGGTATCTTACGATTGAACCTTCACTTGGTGAAAGCATGTTAAAGTTAATCGAAATTGCATGGTAGACTAAGCTTTAAACCAATTATTTCATTTGATTAACCGAACACATCTCACATAATGATTTTAACATCGGTCAATGCATAGTATCTATGGACACTATTATGGCCATATGTCTGTGTCCTCTTTTCATGAGTGCTGTCAGAACCAAGCACTTAAGCTCCTAGAAGTGGCCATACTTCCACTCACATAGGTAGATCCCATCAAGAGTGTTCCCGTAATTATAACACTCCAACATTTTATGTTATTGGTCCATTAAGAGTATATTACTCATCTTTCCCTTATCATTACGGGTACTTAGCACTTTAATCTTAGGATGAATTTATTTACAGTGCTAACAGTCACATACTAATGATGTACTTTGTCTCATTGAACTCAAGACTTGATGTTATACCAAGCATTGAGTCGAGTTTCCATCATGGATGACTCTAATTAATGGGCTTGATTCCTATCCCTTTTGAAGTCCTTTTTACTATATCTCTAGCAAGACTTTTTGTCAAAGGATCCGCCAAATTTTCACTTGACCTCACATAATTAATAGTGATCACTCCATCAGAAATTAATTGGCTGACATAACTATGTCTTAATCCAATGTGTCTAGACTTTCCATTATATACTTGGCTATATGCCTTTGCTAGAGTAGCCTCACTATCACAACGGATAGAAATAGGTGAAATTAGCTTAGGCCATAAAAGTACATCATAAAGTAAATTTCTTAACCAGTCTACTTCTTTAGATGTAACGGCTAATGCAATAAATTCTGCTACCATGGTGGAATCAGTAATACATGTTTGTTTCTTAGAACCCCAAGAAATAGCTCCTCCACTAAGAATGAAAATCCATCTACTAGTAGATGCATGATCTTCCAAACTTGTAATCCAACTAGCATCCAAATACCCTTCTAAAATTGGAGGATATCCATTATAACACAATCCATAGTTAATAGTTTTCTTTAAGTACCTAAGTACTTTATTCAAAGCTTGCCAATGCAAGCTACTTGGATTACTTGTGTACCTATTCAATTTCCCAATAGCATATGCAATATCTGGTCTTATACAAGTCATTATGTATATAAGACAACCAATTAGACTTGCATATTTCAATTGACCAATTTTCCTACCAGCATTAGATACTAATTTTATTTGAGGATCCATGGGTGTAGATGCAGGTATACAGTTGAAAAGATCAAACTTTTTAAGCACTTTTTCAATGTAATGTGATTGTGATAAAGCTATAGTGCTTTCATCTCGGGTTATTTTAATCCCAAGAATAACATCTGCCACACCCATATCCTTCATAGCAAAGTTGTTTGACAAGAATTTCTTTGTGTTTTCTATTTGTTCCAAATCCGTGCCAAAAATGACCATGTCATTTACATATAAGCAAATTATGACACTTTTTCCATTTTTAAATTTGCTATATATACACTTATCGGATTCATTTATTTTATAGCCATTAGCTAAAACAACATTGTCAAACTTTTGATGCCATTGTTTTGGTGCTTGTTTAAGTCCATATAAAGATTTAACAAGCTTACAAACTTTATGCTCTTGTCCTGGAACAACAAATCCTTCCGGTTGTTCCATATACACTTTCTCTTCCAATTCACCATTTAAAAATGCAGTTTTAACATCCATTTAGTGAACAACCAAATTATATATAGAGGTAAGTGATATTAAGAGTCTAACTGTAGCAATTCTTGCTACTGGAGCATAGGTATCAAAGTAATCAATACCTTATTTTTATGTAAAACGTTTGGCTACCAACCTTGCTTTAAACTTATCAATGGTTCCATCGACCTTCATTTTCTTTTTGAAGATCCATTTACAACCTATTGGTTTGAAACCCGGTGGAAGATCAACTAAGGTCCAAGTTTGATTTCCCATTATTGAATCTATCTCATCATTTATTGTTTCTTTCCAAAAAGCAGAGTCTTGAGATTTCATTGCCTCTTCAAATGTCATAGAATCAGATTCCGTATTGTAACAATAGGGTATCTTATTGTATATACTTTCACATTTTCTTTCTACAAGAAATATAATAAAATCTGGTCCAAAATTTTTGACCTTTTTAATCCTCTTACTTCTTCTTAATTCTTGACAAGATTCATTATTATTATCAATTTGTTTCAATGGAATCTCATTCTCATTTGAAGAATGAATCAATTGTTGTGGCTGTAATTGTCTTGATATAGAATTAAATCTATCTTCATCAAAAATAGCATCTCTTGATTCAATAACAGTATTAATTGAAATTGAATCATTTGGTTCAATTACCATGAACCTATATGCCTTGCTATTATGTGCATATCCTATAAATATGCATTCAATTCCTCTTTCACCTAACTTTTTATGTTTAGGTGTTGAAACTTTGACAATAGCTCTACAACCTCAAACCTTCAAATAATTAAGGTTTGGTTTTCTTTTCTTCCATTGTTCATAGGGGTTTTTTTTAAGTTTCCTTATTAGGAACTCTATTCAATATATGACAACCTGTTAGAACAGCTTCTCCCCAAAAACCTTATCCAAGACCTGAATATGATAACATTGAATTTACCATTTCAGTCAAGACTCTATTTTTCCTTTCAGCTACACCATTTTGTTGTGGTGTGTAGGGGGATGAAACTTGATGGATAATCCCAGTGAATTCATAATAACTTGGATTATAGTATTCTTCACCTCTATCCGATCTTAAGCACTTGATAAATAATTCACATTGAAGTTCAACTTCAGATTTATAAACTTTAAATTTATCAAGTGCTTCATCTTTTGAATGCAATAAATATACATAACAATATCTAGAACAATCATCAATAAAAGTAACAAAATATTTCTTTCCACCTAATGTAGGAGTGTTATGCATGTTACATAAATCACTATGTATCAAATCAAGCAATTTTGTATTTCTTTTAACCTTAAGGAAAGGGTTTCTTGTAATTTTAGTCAACCTATATATTGTATTTTCCAATATTATTATTAAAAATAGGAATTAAATCTAACTTATACATGTCATTCAATTTCCTATAATTCAAATGACCTAATCTATAACGCCATAAACAAAAAGACTCAACCATATAAGCAGAAATAGTATTTTTATTCTTATTAATAATATTTAGTTTGAACATACTCCCATACATATACCCTTTCCCTACAAAAATTCATCCCTTAGACAAAATAAACTTATCTGCCTCAAAAACAAGTTTGAAAGCAAACTTATTTAACGGACTTCCAGACACTAAATTCTTTCTAACTTCTGGTATATAATGTACATCATTTAAGGTTAAAACCTTTCCAGAAGTGAATTGTAGTTCAATAGACCCTTTGCCTTTGATTGCTGCGGTGGAAGAATTTCCCATGTACAAGACATTGTCATTTTCACATTGTGTGAACTTTGTGAACATGCTTTTGTCTTTGCACACATGTTTGGTTGCTCTGGTATCAATCCACCATGTATTATTATCTTGAGCCATATTAATTTCAGATATCATTGCAACGAACTTTTTGTTATTATCAGCCTTAGAAGATGATTTCTTTTTTAAAAATCGACATTCATTCTTGAAATGTCCCGACTTACCACAATGATAGCATGAGCCCTTTTGTTTCTTCTTGAACTTAGGTGCTCTATCAGTCTGTTTGAACTTTCTCTTGAATGGTTTAGTAGTCTGTACTTCCTCCATAACATGGGCTTTGGCATTTTCAGAATTTAGATTCTGATCTTGCTTTTGATATTCTTCTTCAATATGAAGATGATTTACCAAAGCCTCAAGAGATATTTCCTCTTTCTTATGTTTTAGACTTCTTTTAAAGTCTTTCTACGATGGAGGAAGTTTGTCTATTATGGAAGAAATAACAATCATTTCATCGATTTTCATATCATATTGCTTGAATTGATTCAGCATCTTTTCAATATCACGGAATTGTTCCATAACAGAACGACCATCAACCATTTGATAATTATTGAAACGACTGACAAGAAATTTCTTACTTGTAACATCCCGGTCATGTATCTTGTCTCCAATTAGTCCTATAATTCTTTAACGGTGACCTCGTTTTGGTAGGTGTCGAACAAACCATCAGATAAACCATTCAATATGTGGCTCATGCACATGTAATCAGCATTGTCCCATTTTTGTCTTTCTCGGGTTGCAGCAACAGATTCGTTTTCAGTCTCGTCAGGTCTTGGAGTATCCAAAACATAAGCAATCCTCAAAGTTGATAATAGGAAGTACATCTTTTTTTGCCATCGTCGAAAATTGCCACCATTAAATCGATCAAGTTTGACAAAATTAGAAACCAACTCCCTTAGTGTTCCACTTCAGTGAGGAAAATCTCGAACACACTAACGGAACTCGAATAGAAGAAGAAATAGGACAAGGCTCCAAAGCGTGTATTAAGCCACTATCTTTAAGGTTATATTCGCCCCCACCTATCTTCGGTGTGCAAACGAGTTCCAAGCAAATTAACCTCGAGGATACAATGAAGCCAATGGCTATTTGCATTTTGCACTAACGAGAATAGTCCACTACATACTGAGCAATATATGACAAGAAACTCAATTTCTATAAAGGATTTCTGCAGTAATACTTTATAGAATAATCTAATAATATTAGAAAACGAAGGAAGGAAAGAAAGAATCTTAGAATTTGATGGTATGATTTCCAAATGAAATCTCATTCCTATTTATAGGAATTTTCATATCTCTTCATAGAGACATCTTTCATCAATAGGTGTCTTCCTGAATAATAATGTATTTAAAATTATTCATTTAATTATAACTATTCAAATAAAATTATTTAAATAGTTATAATTCTTTTTCAAAAAATCAAACAATATAATCTTTTGATTAATTACACCTATTCATTTATAGTTATTGAAACACTATAAATATTTGAAAATGTTTCAACAGTACTGACTCAGGTGAAATTGATCGTTTTGTCAAAGCACTCGATGATAACTTTTCCTTGAAAGATTTGGGACAACTTAGCTATTTCCTTGGTATTGAGGTTACTCACACTCAGCATGGTGTCTTCTTAAGTCAAAGAAAGTATGTTCTCGACTTACTACAGCGTGCCTCCATGGAAAAGTCAAACTCCTCTCCCACTCCAATGGTGACTTCATGCAAAATGTCTGCTCATGTCGGGACTCCTGTTGAAGACGAGCATCTGTTCAGAAGCGTTGTCGGTGCCTTGCAATATGTAGTCATAAAAAGACCTGATATTGCCTTTTCAGTCAACAAGGCTTGTAAGTTTATGCATAGGCCTTTGGACACTTATTACAGAGCTGTCAAAAGGATTCTGAGATACCTACGAGGAACGTTGGATTTTGGTTTACATTTTAGTCGAACCTCGAGGTTACTTCTTAAAGGTTATTCTGATGCAAGTTGGGCCTCAGATACTGATGATCGCAGGTCGACTTTAGGTTTCTATGTCTTCCTAAGAGGAAATCCGATTTCTTGGAGTAGTAGGAAACAGTCAGTCATGTCTCGTTCCACAGCAGAGGCAGAGTACAGGAGCTTGGCTCAGGTCACTGCTGAAATGGTGTGGATTAAGTTGTTACAATCTGAACTTGGTATTCCAATTACTTACAAAGCGTTACTCTGGTGTGATATGTAATATCCCGAATCAGGGCCTAATCGGAATAGTGGTTTTGTGACCACAAATCCGAGATAGAAATAATTATTTTACAATGATTTTGATGTTTATGATATGATTGTATAATTGTGTGAAAATTTCGTGATGAAATTCTATGCCTAAAGTGCTTAAATTGAAAGTAGGGACTAAATCGAATAAGTTGCAAAACTTGCATTCTAGAAGCTTTTAGTATGAAATTGTTTTGGAATATTAATGAGGAGGTCTTAAATAGCAATTTGACCAATTTTAAGTTCATGGACAAATTAGGACATGGAAGGAATTTTGGAAAGTTTAGTAGTAAGGGTATTTTGGTCATTTAGTTATTAAAATGAATTAAAAACAAAATTAAAAGCCAATTTTGTCCATCTTCTTCATTAGGCCGAAATTTCAAGGGTTCTCCATAGCTAGGGTTTGTTTCAAGCTTCCAAGCTCCATAGTAAGTGATTCCAAGCCCGCTTTTAATGATTTTTACGTTTTTGAGATCCCTAGAACTCGATAAAGCTTATGTTAGCAATAATTTAACCTAGGGTTTATATTTAGAAAAATACCCATAGGTGAAATTTGTGTATTTTGATGTTTTATGATAGAATATGAAGTTTTAAATTATGTTAGACAACTTGTACTACTCGATTTTAAGCAAAAACGAGTAAAAGGGCTTAATCAAGAAAAATACCTAATAGTCACAAGTACATGTTAGAGTGAGAATTTGATGTTGCCATAGAAGAGAAAAGTGATCAGCATGTTGTAAAACATAAGAATAAGGAATAAAGTTTAATCCCGAGCCTAGGGGCAAAAATGTAAATATGCAAAAGTTTAGGGAAAATTGTAATTTTGCCAAAATTTGAGTTAAGGATTAATTTGATAATGTGAGTATTAAATAAGCTAAATGTGTTATTTTAGATCAAGAAAGACGTGGAATCGACCTCAATCGAGGAAAAGAAAAGATTGTGGACTAAATTGCAAAATCTTTGTATTTTGGTACCAAGGTAAGTTCATGTGTAAATAATGTAGCATAATTGTTATTTTTAAGTTATTGATATTAATTATGTGTTATGCTGAATTTTATTATGAAATGTATGCTTTGTGGTTAATTTCAAATAATATGTAAATTATGTGAACTACTTGTTAAATATAATTGTTACCGAGTATTGATTTCGGCATTCTACGAAGACGGCAAGGATAAGTGTTCGAGGAAAAGCCCGTTTGAACCTTAGGAATAGATTAGGATACAAGTGACATGTCACTAGGATGGTTGAGCATCCGAACTCGTTGAGTTGAGTCCGAGTTCACTTATGGATGCGAATGTCCGAACTCGTTGAGTTGAGTCCGAGTTCGTGAGATGTAACTAGGCATCCGAACTCGTTGAGTTGAGTCCGAGTTCACTTATGGATGCGAACGCCCGAGCTCGTTGAGTTGAGTCCGAGTTCGCTATGGGCGGGTTACATGATTGCTTGATTGTATATATGGCACTTATGTGCAAGTTATCCATGTATCCGAATTATATTCCGATGTGTTCAATCTGTAAAGTTCTACTCAAATGGAGGAAAATTTCGAGATGTAAAGAGACGATTGGTAAGTGATATGAAATGGATATTTTGGACGGTATGTATTTAACCCTCGGGTTGAGTATTGATACAACCACGATAAGGTAATAAGATGATGAAGAATGATTAAAAATGTGATATGTGTTTTAGTGATGTATGCTAATGTTGACCGGTATAACTATTTGTTATGTTACTTATTATTTGCATATGAACTTACTAAGCATTTATGCTTACTCTCTCCTTCTTACTCATTGTAGTTTTGGACAAGCCACTCAGAGTCGGGATAGGTCGAAGGCTCACCACACTATCCGTAAGACTTTTGGTAAATGGCTCAGTAAATTTAAGTATGGCATGTATAGCAATATACCCATTTTGTGTAAATGATCTTATGGTATGGTTGTGAAATGGTTGAGGAAATGCTTGATAATGATAAATTATGAAAATGGTTAGTTTAGATTATGTTTGATGTTAAGGAAAACTATTAAGATACTTAGTGCATAAAACTCATAAAAGGATGAAATTTACCATAAATGTAATATCGCAAAGAACACTAACGCGAGTTTGAAAATTTACTAAAAATCATAGAAATTGAATTTGGTGGTGAAATACATATCAAATTGAATCTTATTATGTCTAGTTTCACATGAAACAAATGAAACAAGTAAAGGAAGTATATGTTAGAAGATATTTGAATTTTAGTGAAACAGAGTCATAGCAGTTTCAATCCCCTGTTCCTACTTTAGAAATTCACCATAAATTTTAAAGATATAATTAGGTGGTGTATTTTATATCCTCGAATCCTTATTGAGTCTAGTTTTAGTATAAACAAACCTCATAGTCATATGAATTTTTACAGAGAGAAATATGGTTCGTAGTAAACAGAGGTCGACCAATCGAGTCCTGAAACAGGGGTAACTTTAACTAATAAACTGTACTAATTGGCCCAACCAAAATTCTAGAAAAAATTAGTAGATAGTTATATGAGTCTAGATTCAGGAAAATTTACGGATCTTAATTTTGAGTTTCAGAACTCGAGATATGATTTTTCTTGTGATGTGACGCAAGTAGCTTAAAAGCTGTGAATGTAGAAACAAATAATCCAAAGTTCTAAAAATGTTAAACTAAGCTTAGTAACACCTCATACTCGACTCCGGCGACGGTCTCGGGTGTGGGGGCGTTACATGATAGCTCAGCTGCCGTTGCTATAGCCAACAACCCTGTGATGCATTCCAAGTTTAAACATGTGGAGTTGGATTTGTTCTTTGTCAGAGAAAGGGTTACAGATGGTTCTTTTCAAGTTGGTCATATATCTGGCCAAAATCAAATTGCAGATATATTGACTAAGCCTCTGTCAGTTGGCTTATTTGACAAATTCAGAAACAAGCTTCGAGTTATTTCCAAAGGAGAAGAGAGTGCACCAGAAGGAAGAGATTGATAGGGGCATGTTATGATGTATGTTAGTAACAAAGAAGTTAAGGAGTGTTAGTTAAGAGTTAGTTAGTCTGTTGTTAGCAAATCAAAATGCTACAGACCGATGGAGGGGGTGAATTTCGTTCTCTATCAACTGAACTTGCTCGGCTTGGTATTGAACACCGAGTCATGTGTCCCCACACTTTAGAACAAAATGGGGTTGTTAAGCGACGACATCATCATATAGTTGAAATAGGATTGACTCTGTTGGCTAAGGCTTCTATGCCTTTAGAATACTGGTCTGATGCTTTTTCTCATGCAGTTCATCTAATCAACAGGCTCCCCATTCATGTTTTGCTATGTAACTTGTTCTCTTGAATAATACATAAGTCATTCTTTCTTTATTCTGAGCATCTTGACACCAATTATCTATATTAGTAGAGTTTTCCAACTGAACAAAACCCTAACATGCATCTCGAACAGAAAATCTACCTGTCGCACTATTCTTCCAAACACATCTATCTTTGCCAAGTTCATCATTCGGTAGAGGATATGCTTCTATATACTTCAAGATCTTCTTATCAAAATACTATCTCAATGAATTCCAATTCCACCAACCATCCGAATCCACTAAATTTGCAACTTTAAGCTCTAACAAATCAACCGGGGAATTTTTAACATAGTTACACAATGACCCCAGACATAGAATCCAATTATCAGTAAGAAAATTAACAGTTCGCCCATCTCCAATACTCCAACGTATGTTATCCATAAATGAATTCCAAACTTTAATAGAAGACCGCCAAGTATGAGAGCAATTAGCTCTACTAATAAACAATGTCATGTTCGAAAATGAGAAATATATATATTTATAATTTTGTATGTATTTTATTGAAAATGAAAGTTTAAATAAATTTTTAAAAAGTTTTTAAAATTTAAAATTTGAATTTTTCAATCAAGACTAAATTGATATAATGTGTAAAGTTGAGAGTTAAAATTTTCAAATTTTTAAGAATTAGGACTAAATTGATAGAAACTGTAAATATGAGATGACTAAATTTGTTATTATACCAATGAAAAAATGCCACATCAAAACTCCATTAATGATATGAGTGATCAAAATATTAAATTTCCTTAATGAGAGTGACTAAAATATAAAATTTTAAAGTTTGAGTAATTAAAACCAAAACAACATATGTCTTGAAAGTCGCAATGCCTAGCCTAACTCCTTAACAACATCGATAAATCTGATTTGAGATCAAAGGTAATGAAAACAACATATTGAACTTGTAACAATGTTTTTTTAATAAATAACACTAATATATTTCTGTGACAATAAAACTACTACAAAGTCCTAAACAGACAAGAATTTATACAACAAATATTTAGTAACCCTCCAACAATGAGTTCCCAATACATGCATAATGACATTGATATCTGCTTTGCCCTGTCCAGCAACCATTCATGAACCGTCAACAAAAGAAAAAGAAAGCTTGATGATGAAAATGAGACTTTAAGACCCAACATTACTAAGAGGAGCATAGAAGAATGTTTTACGGATTTGAATGTAAGTGTGAAATGCGAATATATGTCTAATATGAGTATATTCATGTTTGGACAAGAATATTTTACGAAAAATGAAGAGTCCAAAGTACCTTGTCAAGATGATGATTCCGATTGACTTGCTGATTGCTTTGGTCTGAACTGTCCAGCAGGAGGACCATCTTTTCGTCTCTCATATCTTTTGTTTACAGATTTTGATTCTTTTCTTTGCTTTGGTTGATAAGTAGGGTATTTGCAGGGTATAATTTCCCCATTGATATATTTATCACCTAAAAAATTACACAAAAACCATATTATATTACATGGCCATAATCTAGCTGTCTCGTGAAATCAAAACTTTCTTTGCATGACTGAAGTTAACTAGACCAACCAACCTCCATAATCTTTATTTTTGACATCTATGTAGGAATCAGGCAGCACCCAAAGTACTCCAGGCAATCCTACATCCAAAACAAACAACATGATGTTAAACTTATGTTCCACGTATTTGGAGGGTTCATGGACCATGTCTGAATATGCATAAGATATTACCCTTGAACTTTTCGGAGGTTTCTTCTGATACAGTACACTGGAAACCTGTATACGTTGTAGTGCTAAAAGCATACATGTTCTTCTTTGCTTCTTCCATGCTGTAATAAAGAGAAAAAAAAGAGATCATATAAGAGATTTCTTCAATACAGTTGCTAGATATACATACAGTCCTAAGACGAAGATTCTGTCCTAAGTAGCCTTAATTTCTAAGGAGGAACTGCTATAATGTTGTCTGAAACTCATTATAACAAGATGAATTGCAAATTATTTTCCTCTTCATTACGCTTTTTAACTTCAGTGGCAACTACTAATTATGATGATTCAGAACATTTATGAGTAATGCATTGTTCAATCTTATTTCTTTCATTCAATTCAAGGCTCCATCTTTGTTCATAATCTTCAAGCTAAAACAATAAGATATATTATCATAATAATAAACCCCTCACCTTAATACAATTAACAAAGGAATTCCCTTTCTATGTTTCAATAAAAAACCAATGGAAACAAACTAGCTACCCCATTATTTAAACATTTCTTGAGAAACAAACAGATACATAAAGGGAAAACAGAACTCTTAAAACCCACAAAAAATCTCATCAAATTTGAGATTTCCCAACAAGAAAGAGATTTCCCAACAAGAAAAAACAAACCCAGAAAATAAAACATGAAACCCAAAGAAGAACTCTTAATTACTTCACAGCCAACAAAAATTCCATATTTTTCAGTTTTTTCAACTTAAAACATGAAACCCAGGAAGAAAAAAAGTCTCACCTGCCAAGGACAGTAGCAAGAGTGTTGAGATAAGTCTCAATCATTTGTTCTCTTGTAGGAGCAGGGTCTTTAGGGAATTCCATAACAATGAGCCAATGGTTATAATCACAACCAGGTAACATTATCGTTTCCCTGGTGTCATTGCTGCTGCTTCTCTTAGATGAATAGTCACTGTCAAGTGCTGCAGCTTTGATAACACGACGACGACTAGTCGACGATGAAGGAAGGTGATGAATCAGTGAGTTCACTCGGATAACAGGGTGTGCAGTGAACTGGAAATTAGTTGGAAGAAAGGGTTTTGAAGGTAGAAGAAGAGAAGAAGGGTTTAACAAAGTCGCCATTGGAAGTATCAGAAGGAGAAGAAGAGATTAGATTGTGATATTTTCTGAGGATGTTTCGATATTTTAAGCATTTGTGATTGGGCTTAGAAATGAAAAATTTGAGTTCTGAGTTGGGCTAAAAGTCCAAAATTGATTCTAGAAATATTCAACATGAGAAACAAAGGTTGAAAGGTCGACATTCATAGCATTAGGATCATCCCATTCAATGGACTCCCACCATTCTCTTGGCTTTACACAGATTCGTTTCAAAAATGGAGGAATTGCAGGTTCCCCATTTTCAAGCTGGGGAAGTAACAAAGGGATCCTTTTTAGTTCAGGACATTCTGTTATTCGAAGATATCGAAGAAAATTTGTGGGAATCATCACACCATTACCACAAATAGTTTCCAGACTTGGTAAGCTGTATAAGGACAGTTCCCTTAGTTTTGGGAGAACAAGTGATGTAGTGTCGGAACCTTTTCTTGTTCCATTGTCGTCTATGATTTTTTCCATTTCATGGCAACCTTCAACCCTCAAATCCTCCAAGTTTTGGAGGCCTTGCAACATTTCAACCGAAAACAACTTCTTCATCCTTGAACATTTTTCCAAGCTAATCATTGTAAGACGAGAAAAGATGACAGGAGATGGAGATTCAACTGTTGGTCCTACTCTTACAAGTTCAATCAAGTTGCATAGTTTTCCAAGAACTAGCCTCTCGATGTTCTTGAATGAGTAGGAAGGCGATGACGACAAATTGATCACGCACTCGATCCCTTGACACTCCCAAATGTGACAAAGTGTTACTTCATGGAACAAAGACGTTCCGTCGCTTAAGCATTTGAGATCATCACACTTCTCAACATGAAAATAATCGAGGTCCGTTGGAAGCATTGCAAAGTCTGCTTCTTCTAGATCACAATTAACAAAGTATAAAGTGTTATGCTCCTCAGGTTTCTCAAACATGCCTTCCACCCCAAATAACGAACCATTTCTAGACAAAGACGATCCCACGGAGCAAATATAGTTTTGGGGCCATTTGGTTCCGGTCGTAGAGTTATATTTCTTGAACTCTTCCATATCAAGAAATACGCATGAAAGAAATTCAAGCTTGCTTAATTTGCCTACTTCTTCTCCTTTTAGCTGTAGCATTGTTGCCAAGTATTGGAGACGAGAAAACATCGGTAGAGTTCCGGTCGGTAGCTCCTTTAAACTCTCTGCTTGTAGAGCAAGATACGTTAGATTTTCTAACGTTTCCATTTGAGGAGGGATCTTATCAATGGTTGTGTTATAAAGATCCAACTTTTTCAGTGCTTTAAGCCCTGCTAAAGAAGGCAGATGTCTTAACTTGTAACAACATCGGAGTACCAGGGAATTAAGATTTCCCAGGTTAGAAATGGAATCGGGCAGATTCGTGATGTTGGTATAGGAAAGATCAAGAACCTTTAGTCCATTCATGTGCTCAAAGAAAGTTCCCGGTATCGTTTTGAAACCGGTTTCTAGAACCCTTCCGAATTCCAGATCACGTTGTTGCAATAACAAGGTTGATAGATTATGACATTTAGGTGAAATGTGAGAAGGGATTTCTACTATTGAATTATTCATCAAGGAAACCTTGTCAAAAGTCCCTGTCGTCCATTCGTGTTCATCCGGTAGTTCCTTCAACTGCAAGCCAGCTTTCACATAGAATCGAGAATGGTCTTTGATCGACAATGCCATGTCCCTTATGACGTCGTGCATCTTAACACTTAACTCATAGCCTAAACTTCGAGTCCGCTCCAACAGGCTATTGTTTTCGAGCTTGTTTAGAATACTATGGCCTCTGTCATACATTGCCTGCCTAGTATTTCCATTAATGAACCCCTCATCGATCCATTTCTCGATCAGCTCCCTTCTTTTAATAGAAAAATCTTCGGGATACAACGAGCAATATACGAAACAATTCTGGATTTTTGAATCGGCCAAACGGTTATAACTAAACATCAAGCACTCGAAAACTTCATTATCCCATTGTTTCACACTTTTCACTTGTTGACATAACTCATTTAGTGCATTCCTCCACTCATGGATATCATATACCCCTTTCATGCTACCAGCTATTGTAACAATGGCAAGTGGTAAACCTCCACATTTCTCTACAATGGAGTTCACAATTTTTTTCAACTCTGGATCTTGTACAACACTATGCTCAAGCTCGACATGGTTTAAGAATAAATTCATGGACTCTTGTTTTGAAAGAGGTTTCACCTGGACCACCTTGCACCCCATAGATTTGCACACTTCTTTTGATCTGCTAGTAAGCACTACTTTAACCTTCCTCTGCTCATCAGGTTTCGGATCAGGGATTCCGATTTTCGATAAAGAAAACCGTTCCCAAACATCATCTAATATCAACACATAACTTGTTCTTTCCAAAGCATGGTTCAATGTTGTTGCCCGTTCGAGTTCGTCTTCCGGAAGAGAATGCTTGAGACAACGAGCAATGTCTTCTTGTACTTTGGAAACATTCATTTCTTTCGATACAGTAACCCAAATGACTTTATGAAATTGATCTTCCTTCAACAATTGATTGTTGATATGCTTCATGACCGTAGTTTTCCCGATACCGCCCATCCCGCAAACTCCAATCATTCCAACTTTATCATCATCCATCAAGAGCTTCCATATTTGATTGTTTACATCAGTTTCACCTTCTAAATCTGATGTTAACAATGTCACCCCTTTGGCTGGTGGCCTATCAACCGCCACACCATCCGAAAAACAGCCTTGTTGATGAATTTCCTTCACTTCTTCGATCTTCTTCCGAACAAGTTTGCCTAATCGAGCACGTGAGAAGCAAGAAACAACGACCAGCTTCTGCTCGATCTTCTCGATTTCGGCATTCATTTTCTCTACATTGTCTAGCCATTTCTCTACTTCTTTCTTGACCATTTTCCCGCCACGGATCTCCGATTCGTTTTCCGATTCTATATCTTGCTTTCGAACATTCAAGTCATCCAATCTCAATCTTAGATCATTCATTTTTTCTTCAAGTGTTCGGTAATTATCCAAGTATCTGCATGTAGGAACCCCTATACACTTCAAGAATCCAATTGCTGTTCCTATTAGCTCCATGTGTAGAATTAATCACTGCCTGTAATGTAAACAATATAATTTGTTGAATCAAAAGATACAAACTTTCATGATCATTCAGAATGATATGAAACTATGCCATGACTGAGGATAAAAGATGACATGAAACTATCATATATATACAGAGTTTTAGATAGTTTTTACCTGGCGGATTATTGCAGTAAGCTCTGATATTTCTGAAGAACTTGGTTGAATCTGGGATTTAATGAAGGCAAATCTGAGAATGATTATTATGAATGAAAACAACCATGAAAGAGATCAAAGCCAATGATGTTGTTGTTTCAAAGTAAACGAAACTAGAGAGTAAGTTCAAGGCACCTTCCAGCTTGTATATTATTTATTTTTTCATATGATATGGCATCTACAAAAGATAAAATAAGTAGTTCAGGAATCTAAACAATAAATAAATATATCATACTTTAAAAGTCAACTAATATTTGATAGATTTGAATGTTATGGTTTTTGACAGCACATAATAACAGGATCTTAGGCTTCAACAACACAAGTAATGGACAGAGATGTTTTTCTTCTACACATTTCGAAGGATAACTTAGAATTTTGCCCATAGCTTCTATTATGGTTTTTAATACAACTGTTCATGCCTCGGCTTATCCCTCCAAGTCTAAAGTTGATTCGAAATTTGAGAGAGTTTGAATAAAAATATTAAATCCAAAAAATAGACTTGAATAAAATGTTAAACCTGTTTAAAATATATATTAAGCTCAAACTTGAACATTTAAAGTCTGAGCTTGACCAGCCCATTAATACCCCTACTCCTTATTACATTTTGCTTTTTCTTGTTTTAAGTAGAAGAAAAATGAATTCCAAATACTAAAAAAATATAAAAACATCTGGCAAAACATATATATATAAATATATATATATAGAGAGAGAGAGAGTTGTCTAAGGGTTAGGTAGTTTGTTGAGCTCAACTTAGGTTGAATTTGGATAAAGATTTTCTTGTTTCACACTGCTCAAATTTGATTTAAATAATTTAAAAATATTTTAAAAATTAAATTTAATTGTAAATATATGAAAATATTAATATATATATATATATTTTAAAGATTTTGAACAATTAAACAGGTTTATGGCCCAAGTTGGCTCAAAACAAATCTAGGCTTGAGGTTTTTTTTAACCTGGATTGTGGTTCGATCCATGAATAACTTTAGTTTAAATTTGTGGTTTATATAATTAATTTTAAGCGATATATCCAACGGGTCTAAATTTATCATATCTGTAATTTATTTCACTATTTATATTATAATTTCTTGTAAAAAATGGAGTTAATGTAATTTTGTCTCTGAACTTGGTGATTAGATTCACTTTGGTACATGTACATTTTTTAACACTTTGGTACATAAACTTGACAATTAAATTCATTTTAATTTCTAGACTTGAAAAAACTATCAAAGTTGAGTGGTGCGACACTTAAAGATTATATCACCTCTGTAAATCCACTTTTTTTTATAGATGATGATGCGATATTAAAATTATGTCACATCATTAATTTTTTATATATTTTTTAAGTTTAATTATTAAAATAAATTTAATTGTCAAATTCAAATACCAATAAAAGTGGGCTTGGGCAGCCCCTTCAAGACAATAATAACACTCTTAGCTTTTTATGCGCAAAACTATAAAAAAAAAAAACCTGTTGAGAACACAAGACATACCAAACATTGAATAAAAAGTGATGTTGGGAACTCGAGGTCCATTGTGTCGTCCTAAAAAAAACCTGCTTTTTTTCATTGAAAGGGATCTGATTGAATCTGGTAACTCGCCGAGACATAGCAAACTGTTTAAGTTGGCCTGCATGCAGCATGTGAAGAAGCCAAAGTGTCAAGAAGTAGCCCGAGCTATGTATGCAGCTGTAAAGAAAAGAGATCAAACTGTTGTATTATTACCGTGTGAATTATGCATCTTAAAACAGAAAAGGTGGCCATGCAGCTTGAGACCAATAGACAGAAGCAGAAACTTACTGATGTTGTCCGATTTCAACTCATTTTGGTTACCTTAAGTTCATAGTTTGTAACTTAGTTCTTTTAGAACTTGGTAAATATTTTAATGTATTTTAGATGTTGATTGACTGAAAATTCAGCAAAGCAACATGTGCAAGTTAGTTTAGCAATTTTCAATGTTTTAAGTAGTGTTAGGTAAATGTTTAGGTAGCATTTTGACTTGTAATGATCATCTCATGTTTGATATATGCATTGGCAGTTTGCCAATGTTTTAATTAATGAAAAATTATCATCTTTTTCATTCAATATCCTCTTCATTTCCTTTGCTTATTTTCTTTGCTTTTCAATTCTGTTTCTGTTTTGCTTAAAAACTCCAAAACTGATTCTCAAGGTTTCTTCATTCTTTATCCGGATTTATTACATTGTTGTTTAAGTTTCAGACTGAAGTCCATACTTCATCCGGATAAAGTGTCCTAAAACACCAACACAAACCTATTCCATCTAATGTTCGCACCATCACAAAAGTAAAGGCTAGATGATTGCCATGTAGTTACATTTGCTGTTTGGGGGGCTAATGTCTTTTGATTGTTGCTCATTTTCTTTGGCAGTCAAGGATAACCGTATTTTACTTTTATGTTACTTTGATTTGAATGTGAGTGTTGAACATGAGTATATATCAACATGAATATTTTTAGAGAATTCTTGAAGGATCATATCTGAATAACTCTGTTGGACATAGGTTGACAAACATACTTCTCAGAAAAATGAATAGTCACAGCAACATAGCTTTGTTTCTTGAGCATGATAAGCAAAGCTGAAACCCAATGTGAAGGGAAACAAATAGTTTTTTTCTTTTTTGAAATTAAGGGAAAGAAATAATAGTTTTATTAGTTCTATGTTACCTGAATTTGCCCCTCAAAGAAAAATAAGGTGTTCTACAAGTTGCCAATCAGGGGATCCTAGTCCTTACATACCATGAAGGTACCATTGTCCGGTCTTCAAACTCATCCACACATGGTGTTCATAGTCCAGTTGCCCAGCTTCTGGATTCAGGGAATCTTGTTGTGAAAGAAAAATGAATACAATCCTGGAAACTTCTTATGGCAGAGCTTTGATTATCCAGGTGATACATTCCTGCCAGAAATGAAGCTCGGAAGGGACTTAAGAACCGTACTTAACCGATATCTGTCATCCTGAAAAACCCCTAATGACCCATCTCATGGCAATTTCATATTTGAGCTTCAACTTGATGGATTCCCAGAGATCATTACCAAAGAAGGCTCAACCATTCGATACCACCTTGCTCCTTGGAACGGTGTGCAGTTCAGCGGCATAACTTATTTAAAACCGAACAGTATATACACATTTAGATTCGTGTTGAACAAAAGGGAGATATATTACAGCTCCGAACAGTATATACACATTTAGATTCGTGTTGAACAAAAGGGAGATATATTACAGCTCCAAGCTTCTTAATAGCTCAATTCTCAAGGATTGTGTTTACTGATAATGAACTTTGGCACCTTGTTTGGATTGACAGAAAACAAAGTTGGGAAGCTTATGCAGTGGTACAAATGGATAACTGTGACAACTATGTACTTTGTGGTCCATATGGTATCTGCACCTTTACTTACTACCCTGTATGCAGTTGTTTGAAAGGATTTCAGCCAAAATCTCCAAACCCATGGGTTAGAAAACTTTGGTCAAGTGGATGTGTTGGAAACACTCCATTAATCTGTTCTAATGATGGATTTCAAAAGTACTCCAGGGTGAAATTACCGGATTCTCGACGATCCTGGTTTAGTTACAGTTTGAACCTTGAAGAATGCAAGAAGTACATGTGCAAAAACAACTGCTCCTGTAATGCTTATGATTCAGGGGCAAGATAATTGACAAACTCATTTCAATGTATGAATTTGAACCGGTCAATTCATTACACGATTGTATGTGTGTTTAGAACTGATCATATACGTAATTAAGACAACTCTTTCACCTAGAACATGCAAATTACATTATTTTACTTTTGAAAATGTTCAAACATAAATCCACCATAGCAGGAAAGTTCTATCTACCTTGAAACATGGATATGGTAAGTTCATTTCCGGTAAATGCTGTTGCCATTTTGATAGCACTAAAATTGTTGAAGGGTTCCCTTTGTATGAAGAAACCAGGTCGTTTAGGTTGAGGCAAAGTTGCTTCTTCATTTGTGAGTTTGAGAAGAACAGATGACATTGGTGGCCTGTCTTCTGGGCATTCTTGAACACACAATAAACCAACATGGATAAACCGAAGCACTTCAGACCTAACACACGTTTCTTCTAGGACTCTGTCCATCACTTCCAAACCACTGTCTTCATTCCAAAGCAACCAGGCCTACAAAGAAAATGGTACAAGACTGAACATACATCTGCGACCATAATTTAAATCGAAGAGAGATTCCATTGTTATGACTTACGTGGCCTAGAAGATTGTGTTGATGATCGGGATGATTGTACCCTCTATTCTTTTTACCACTTACTATCTCTAGCAAAAGCACACCGAAGCTGAAAACATCGGATTTGGCTGAAAATGTTCCATCATTCGCATACTCAGGAGCCATGTAACCACTGCATTAAAGTGTTTTGTATGAAATGAAGTCTTTTTTCTATATAAATGAGGCCTGAGTTAACTAATAGATCAGTAATGGTAGCTTACAATGTTCCAACAACTCTAGTTGTTTTTGTTTCCTCATCATTACCACCAAAAATTCTTGCTAACCCAAAATCTGAAATTTTTGGGATCAAGTTGCTGTCTAGTAAAATATTGCTTGCTTTGAGATCCCTATGAATAATTTGAAGTTTAGAGTCTTGGTGGAGATAGAGTAGCCCTCTTGCTATTCCTAGAACAATATCAACCCTGTTTTTCCATGATAAAAGTGCTCTACTTTTATGATCTGCACAAATAATGCCTTGTGAATCTCGAAATGATGTCTTGAATATTGATATTATAGTAAAGAATAAATGGATGAAAATATCAAACCAAAGATGAAGTAATCCAAGCTTTTGTTGGGCATAAACTCATAGATTAACATCCTTTCATCTCCTTGAATGCAACAACCAAGCAGTCCAACAAGATTCCTATGCTGAAGTTTGGCTATCAAAACTACTTCATTCCTGAATTGCTCCACACCCTGGCATGAATCTTTTGACAGCCTCTTTACTGCTATTTCCTGTCCTGTTGGGAGATTGCCCTGCATAATGTCGAGCAAGATTGGTATAATAATTGCAGACATGGACATGTTTTCAGTTGCATCATGACAAACGAATGCTGCCACAGTCAACTTGTGGTAACATAACATATACCATATCTGGTTACCTTATAAACAGGACCAAAGCCACCCTCTCCAATTACATTGCCAAAAGAGAAATATTTGGTGGCAATTTCTATGGTAGAGAAGTCGAACAAGGGAACTTCTCTTTCATCTTCCTCACCTTCCATTCTTGTTGAATGAAGCACTACATCTGTAATTCAATGTGTTATCTCTTAAATACCAGAAATCTGTTTGAAGAAAATGAGCAAGCTTGGATGAGTGTCCTTACCTCTTTTCTTTGATTTCTTCCAAATTATGAAGGATATTAGGCCCAAAACAATTGCACTTGAAATGATTGACACGAGGATGATAGCCACTCTGTTCTTTTTCTTTGACTCATTTGTTAATCCTAGAAAAGACGGTGTTAAGAAAATAGTTATTAACCATGCATTTGTTTTGAAAAACAATTATGATGAATATAGACAAGATATTGAATTACTCGATTCCAAATATCTGTCAAACATGAGTACTTCAAGAAAAAATGCATAACACGCATAGCAAGTGTGCATACCTAGACCTGAAGCTGAGAGTCTTACAAAGACATCTTCTCCTCGGTACATGTCTGAAACTTCAGTAATATCAAAGAGGTCACCAAACCACATCAAACAGCTGGTGCGGCCCTCACTTACATTCATATTAGCATAAGCTGTACAAGAGCAGTCCTTCAAGCATTCAGCCTCACATCTGGTAGGGTTCAAGCTCTCATTCAACTGAAATTTCAACAAATCCGGCACTTTAACCCCAACAAGCCTTGTAAAGCCTTCTCCCTTCTGACAGTCCAGTGATGATTCTCTTACACAGTTCTTAGACTCTTGTGATTTTGATATGAACCCTTTTATACACTCACAAGCATCTGCTCTCCTACTGCTGCATATACTGTTAACACCACAGGATCCATAGCTCCCACATTTATCAAATGGAGCTGAGTATAAAACATCCCATTTGCTTCGCTGGTTCAATATAAGACGCTGTACATAACCAGACCGGTTCAACCATAATCGCATGGTAATCGCCTCACTGGCAGCTTCATAAGTATGATATACCTCATTCTCATTAGAGATGACAATTGGTTTGAAGACTAAATTTTGAACTGCAGGAACAGCTCCAAACCCAATTCCATTCCATGGTCCTGTACGGTATATTTTCACCGATCCTCTATCAATGAATAACTGAGGCAACCCATTTTTGTCAAGCCTGTAAGTGAAGTTTCCGGGAGATGGATCGTCGGCGCTTTTCCATGATGTTAAATATCTTTCCTCACCTGTCTTTAAGTTCCATCCAATTTTCATGCCTGGCAAGAGTGTGTCTGATGGGTGATCAAAGCTTTGCCACAAATAGCTTTCTGGCATGCTTTTGTTGTCCTTGAGAACAAGGTTTCCAGTATCCAACAGCCGTGCCACAGGATTTTGTGCTGTCCCAGACACATTGGATGACCAGATAACACTATTTGTCTGGTTGAAAAGGAAAAGATTTCCAGTGTCACGTAAAGTTAAAACCCCTTTCCGTTCAGCAATGGGGTTGTTCCTGTTTGCAACCCAAACAACAGTTCCAGGGCTGTTCTTGTACCATATTCCCAAGTACCTGTTTCTTGATTTTCCTGGTGAGAAGAAGCCTAGTTCAAAGGTTTCTAATGATGAAATCAGTGTCTCACCATCACTAATAGATCCTTCTACACCTAAAACATCTGCTTCCTCTGACAATTCCAAGTGTGAAAAAACTTGTACTACAAAGCAGATCAAAGTGAATACAGGAGCCGTCCCCATATTAAAACTCCAGTGTCCTCCTAAACAGGTTCTCTCTACTTGTCTACATATATTGCCATTGATTGGCGTGTAGAAAAAGGCTACCATTGACTTTAGAAGTTGAAGCATAGACTCCATGTATCATAATAATTAACATAAAATAATCAAATCGAATTTCCCTTTTTCTTCTTCCAACTTTTAACTTTTAATTACCGGGAAACTTATGAACTTTTTAAAATATATTTAAAAACTTATTTTAATATTTAACTTAATTATCAAGTTTGTCTTTAAATTTATTAAAATAAATAAAAATATTTTCTTTATTAATAACTTAATTTAAACAAAATATTTTTAGACAAAAAAAGGAGTGAAATATACGAAAATGAAAACACTTATTATTTTATATGTATATTGAACCACACTAGTTAACAACAAATTTAAATATGGTAAATTTTTTTAAAATAGTTATTTATGTTCAATATTTATACCAACATAAAATCTTAAATATGAAAAAAATAAAAAATAAAAATGGACATTCAACCTCTAATCCAACTAACATGGCCACTAAAATTACCGTAGCTTGAAATTATATGAACATTTGACACATGATATTTGTATCTCTTAGAATGTTAAATATATAAGACTTTTGATTCAAAGCAATAATAAATTATAAAGAAAATGATGGTGTTTGCAAGGAATATTCTATCACACGTAGTTTCCTTCTCCTTCAGGCATTTGGAAAATGACGTTTTGACATTACTAGCTATTTACGCGAAATACTTTGTATCAAATATATTTTTTCAAACCTTGATTATCAATGTATTTTTTTTAAGATTAGTATTTGTACGTATATTTTTTAAAAAAAAATTATAAGATATAGTAATTTACACATGAAATCATATAAATTTCCATTCCATTGGTCAACCTATGTGTATATATATATTTCCTATCAATGGTTCACTATAGTCAAGCAACGGAAATGTAATTTTCAAGTTTGTCATTCTCACCTGACAATTCAAACATGAAATGCAATAAAAGTCAGAGGAAGTAGACAATTGCTAAGTTTATGGCCATTCAAAACAATTTTCCATTTTTTTAATCATTCAAGTCTTTAAAGCTTTAAAAAGGGTCACAAATGGATAGCACACCTGCAATATTAAACACCGTATTTAGAGAAGTGCAAGAGAGGAAGTAGTATCCAAGGGCCCCTTCAACATGAAGTTCGCTTTTTAAACTAAGTTTAAGGTTTTATGATAAGCTATAAAAGAAACATATTTTAATCATATTTTTAATGCGTTTTTGGATGATTAATTATGCAAATTAGTGAATTTGATGCTCCTAATCCTTTAAATTTATGTTTCTATACTTAGGAGAGCATTTGGGAATGTAAGGAGTGAAAAACGAACTGAAATTGGAAAAAAAGAGATGTTTTCAGGATCCACACGGCCTGGGCATTCCCATACGGGCTGGCCAGACGCCTATGTGCCAACCCGTGTCGATTTCGCAACTTGCTTCCCAAATACGCGGAAAAACAAATTTTTAGGCTTTCTGAACATTCTAAAGTCTATAAATACCAATTAGAAGAAGACCTAAGGGGGCAATCAAAGAAGATCGAAGAAAACACTCGAAGAACGCCATTGGAATCAATTAGGAAGTGGATCTCCCTCAAGATCGAAGATCTCCGTTTAATTTCTTTTGAAGTTTTATTGAGTTTCTTTATGTCTTGTGGTTATCCTAACTTTGAGATGTTTCTATTCAGGATTATGAACTAAATTCCCTAGATACCTAGGGACGATGAACCTTATGATGAATCTTATTATTTGATTTTTGTTGTACATAATAAATACTTGATTCTTGTTCTCACTTATTTATGCTTATTTCTTGTTTTAATATTTCCGTGATATTAATTCATGTTTAATGTGCTTATTTCAGTGGAGCAAAAGTCTCTGTTTAAGAGTAGATCTAGCAAAATTGAGTGGAGTTACATGCAATCCTAGAAATAAGACGACATAAATCTACCAGATTATAGTAAAATCTAATAGGGAATCCATAGATCAAGTTAATTCGACAATAGCGGTTTTAATTAGAAAGAGATTTTAATTAATCAACCTAGAGTCAGTTGTTCTTACTCTCGAAAGAGATATTAACATAATTTAGGGATTTCTACGAATCAAGACGCAAGTGAATAAATCGTTTAATTCAGATTCATAATAATAGATGAAGTCTAGGAGGATTCTTTTCTAGGTATTGTCTATCTCTTTGGTTATCCTCAATTATTTTCCTATTTCATTCTCTATTATGTTCTTAGTTAGATTAGTTTACTAATTTTAGATTAAAAACAATCACTCCAATTTGTTGGCTAAATAATAGAAAAACGATAATTACTAGTACTTTTAGTTCTCGTGGATATGATATTCCCTACTTACCATAGCTATACTATTGTTCGATAGGTGTGCTTGCCTTAGTCCTCGTGGGCTGGTTTCATCATGTAATGTATTAACACTATTTTGTATTTGATCATTCTAAACGGTATCACGGGGAAGGATTTTATCCCAGAGAGAGGTTTGCGCCAAGGAGACCCTTTAATCCCTTTTCTGTTTCTTATTTGCAGTGAGGGGCTTTCAACTTTTATGAGGCTTGCATGTGAGGAAGGGAATCTAAGAGGGGTTAGGTTGAGTAGAAGGAGGCTTCGGATTTCTCATCTTCTTTTTGCTGATAATTTTATTTTTTTCGGGGTGGCGATTAATAAGGGTACTGATACCTTTGGAAATATTTTGAAAAAAGTACGAAATCTGTTCAAGTCAATGTGTTAACTATGGAAAGTCGACAGTGTTTTTTAGAGGTCAAATACTTTAGTAAATGTTTGAATTGCCATTTCTAACAGGATGGGGGTCCAACGGTCAAATAATTCTGAAACATATTTGGGTTTGCCAAATATGGTAGGTAGAGGGAGACATTTGGCTTTTCAACATTTAAATGACAGTATCAAAATGAAGATTGACAATTGGAGTACTCGTTTTCTATCGCAAGAGGGAAAAGAAGTTTTCATAAAAGCTATGCTACAGGCGATATTGACTTATATGATTGCATGCTTCCTATTGCCAAAATCTATTTATAAGGAGATGGAGAAAATATTGGTAAACTTCTGGTGGGAAAAAGGTCATGGGAGGCTTGGTATTTACTGGTGTGAATGGAAGAAACTTTACAAGTTGAAAGAGAGTAGTTGTCTCGGTTATCGTTGTTTAGCAAAATTCAATTTGGCCCTACTTGCGAAGCAAGGTTGGAGATTACTTGTTAATCCTAATTATATTTTAGCCCGAACTTTGAAAGCTAAATACCATCCAAATTTTGATTTCTTAAATTCAGAATTAGGAAATATACCTTCATATACTTGGAAAAGTATATGGGCTATGAAAGGTCTTCTGTTGTCTGGACTTTGTTAGAAGGTGGGGATTGACAGAGGCATCAAAATTGAGGATGATGTTTGGGTTCCGGAAGCTAAGGGTATCAAGATAAAACAAACTGTTAGTAGGCCAGATATTATGTGTAACACCCCTAACCCGTATCCGTCGCCGGAGGGGGTAAGGAATATTACCAAATAAGTACGAAAATTCATTTGACAATACTCAGGTAATTTCCGATAGCATACATTCGAATTCGAATTTTGTTTATACACTATGCAAAGCAATCTTCTCAATTTAAATAGTACCTTAATTCATTCCTAAGTTTAATTCACATCAAAATATTTAAAACATTAATCGATTATCATCCACACATACACATTAATTATGTGGAGCGCATATAATAACTTAACAAGCCATTTTCGCATGGCTATACATATATACATCACCAAAAAGATACGTAATTAACATCAAAAGTCAATCCTATACATGCCATTATCAAGGTTCATTTACAAGAGTACCGAAAGGTTTAGATAGTGTGGACGACTTGACTTTGGATCTCCGAGTCCGATAGTTCACGAACAAAATCTATAAAACAGGAATGAAGGCAAAAGAGTAAGCATTTCGATGCTTAGTAAGTCTTAAGTAATAAAATCATTTATAACTAAAGCATAGCATTCATAAGGCTCATCATCTTTCTGACTAAATGTAGTCATGATTAAATATACCCCTATCGTTCATACATGTCATCTTAAATTTTTCCTTAAACACGAATTCGTATCATGTAGATAATCTTTTTTTACCCAACTAACCTCATAATTATGCCGAATACATCTAATTCGATTACAAGGCTAAATAAATGCAAATACGCAAAAATCACATACTTATGTTACTTCACACTTCAACCCATATACTTACATGCTCATAGTCAATCTTAACTTAATTTCAATGTATATACGATGCATACTGATCATCTTAGGGTTGTAAGCCCATCAATAGAAGTTATTACGACAAGATCGCACATTTCCAACCCAATTGCCTTCGGGATTTAGCCCGGATGTAACAACCAGCACAAATGCCTTCGGGACTTAACCCGGAAATAGCGACCAGCACGAATGCCTTTGGGGCTTAACCCGGAAATAACAACCAGCACGAATGCCTTCGGGACTTAACCCGGAAATAACAACCAGCACGAATGCCTTTGGGACTTAACCCGGAAATAGCAACCAACACGAATGCCTTTGGGACTTAACCCGGATATAATCCTCAATTGTCATGCACAAAATATATTTATATTATAAATCATCAACAATTCATTTACATTATTAGATCACAAATAGAGGTGATCATGGGCCGGGCCGGGCCGGTTTGGCCGGCCCAAATAAAATTTTAGGTTCAGATACTAGGCAGCCGGCCCTACCAAATATGGGCCTAAAATTTTGCCCAAGCCCGCCCGAAATAAAATTACTAGGTTCGAGGCTGCCCGGCCAGCCCATATTAATTTTTTTTTCTTATTTCATTAAATAAAAAATTAAAAATATAATAAATCAAATATATTTAAAAACATAAAAATAAATATTAAAACAAATAAAAATAATACTAAAATAATTCTTAAAACAATACACAAATTAACAATATAATAAAAATAGTTATATTAAAATTTAAAATAATTAAAAATAAAATAAAAATATATATTAATATATAATTGGTAGGGAAATGGGCGGCCCGGCCAAAAAACTCTTACTGAGGCTGCCCGCTTTTTAAACAGGCCTCGTTTTTTGCCCAAGCCCATTTTTCGGCCTATATTTTTACCCAAACCCTCCCATTTTTAGGGCGGGCCTTGGTAGGGCAGCCGCCCAAACCATGATCAGCTCTAATCACAAACACAACATGATTATCCATCATTCATTTTTGGCTCAACAGCTCATACAAATGACACGATTCCGTTTCGCTACTCTACATGAGTTTCTATAACCATTCGATTACAAGCCGATGCACTACCCATTTATTTCAATATGTAAATCAAGAGAAACCATCAGGTCACAATTTATTTATTGTGCTATATATATAAATATATAACATTGTTTAATCAAATCATAAGTTAAGTTCCATTACTCAAAGACTTACCTCGGATTTATTTGAACAACTGCGGATAGGCTACTCGATTGCTTTCTCTTTTCCCTTATTCGAAATTGCCCCCTATGCTCTTGAGCTTTAATTCAACAAATTTTAAACTAAACATTAATCGACTATTCAAATATTATTTTCAGAATATAATACATATATATTCGACTTTCACACATACAAATTATAGTAAGCTTATAAGAAAACATTAAGCAACTCCTTAACAAATTTTTATCAATGATTACCTCATAATCACAAATTCACAATAAGCTGTCTTCTTGAGCAACAATCACTAAATTATTTATAACTGGAGCTACAAAACTCCAAATAAATTTCTGTAAAATTTCCATGAAAATAGACTCATATATCTTTTATCCATAAAATTTTCAGAATTTTTAGTTTGGCCAATCAATACCATATTTTTCTTAAAGTTTCCCTTGTTTCACTGTTTGACTAATCTGACCACTCTTCACTACGAAATAAATTTCTCATTGTACAGAATTCAAAACATGTCCTTGTTTATTTAATTTGAAACTAGACTCATTAAGGAGTCTAAGAATATAAATTTCATCATTTGACTATTTTTATACGTTTTATAGTGATTTTATAAAAACAGAATAGGGGATCTAGAAGTCATTTTGACTCTGTCCCACATTACTTCAATTATCTCATTATCGGCAATTCTTTTGCTTTTATAGTTTCTTTTATAAGAAACTAGACTCATCAAGCTTTAATTAAATAATTTATTCAGCTTCTAACTCAACTCCCACAATTTATAGTGATTTTTTCAAAATCACTTTACTGTTGCTGTCCTAAAAAGATTATTGCCAATTCACTCTTTCCCACATTCTTTGTATACATATTATTTAATTATTTATCACCCTAGATATTATTAGCTAAATAGATCAATTGTACATATATACCGCCAAGACCGTACCTAATAATTTTACTTATACATAACATTACTCAAATTCTTCGAAATCATACTAACAAAAATATCATGTACTATGCCGAACCTTTAGGAAATCAAGCACCTAATTTATCCATTTCAAAACACCTAATCGACATTTGTTCGAGACATTAAGCAAAGTCTAGGTTCGGCTATTACACATATGAGTATTAGAAATTATAGTTTTTAATAAGATCAACTTCTTTCATCAACAATTTCTTCATCAAAACTTAAAGATAAAAATCAAATTCCTTCATTATCTACCATAACCGAATGTTCAATTCAACCATCCAAATTCAACGTTTTGGCATGGGCTAAGTAAGTAGCATGATGAGTAACCTAAAACAAACTAGAATTTCAAAAATCTAACTTGATTTACTAACCTTCCTTAGGTTTCAAATGGCTGAATGTTTGCTCCCCTTTTCTCCCTTTTGGTTGGCTAAGAAGAACAAAGTTAAGACTTTGTTTTCTTCCCATTCTTTCTATTATTATTTTCATTTTATTCATCTATACTATAAAATATTAAGCCATTAACTAATAATTAATACATATTTTTATCTATCACTTCATCATGGCCGGCCACTACTTGTCAAAAATGGATATTTGACATGCAAACCCATCCTTTTTCTAACATGCATTATTACACCACTTTGAGATTAACCTATCATCTTTCACATTTATTTCACATGAGTCCTATTTAATCTATTTCACATACAAATGATAAAATTAAAACATGAAACTTTCACACGTGCATGTACACATACAGTAAGCATAGATTATAACGGTTAATTATTTTTATGACTCGATTTTGTGGTCCCGAAACCACTTTCCGACTAGGGTCAAATTAGGGCTGTCACATTATGAGGGTTGCGGATCTAATTGATAGTGATACTAGATCATAGAGAGTTGGACTGGTTCTTAGTACCTTTACTAATAGTGATGCACAGAAGATCTTGCGAATACCTTTGGCCAAATTTCCTCACGATGATTTTATGGTGTGGAGGGGTGAGTTGATGGGTGAGTTCACGGTGCGCAGCGACTATAAGTTACTTTTACAAGGTAATTTCAATAACCCAAATAATTACAACCCAATTGACAATACAAAATGTTACAAGAAACTTTGGAACCTAGATCTTCCTTTTAAAATAAAAATTACAGTTTGGAAAACTGCTTTCAGTTATTTTCCTACTTTAGTGAATCTTCGAACAAAAAGATTGACTACTAAGGTTGTCTGCCCAAGATGCATGCAAGGGTTGGAAACAAGGGAACACATTTTTCGTGATTGTTCTATTACCAAAGAGACATGGAAAAATTTAGATTATGTCTGGTCACAAGAATTGTTACAATTTGAGTTTATGGATTGGTTTACTTGGGTTTTGTTAAACAGTAGGGTAGATGTTTGCCGAATATTTGTTTGTGCCATTTGGGCTATTTAGACTAGCAGAAGTCAATGGATTAATGAGGGAAGAAAGAAATCTAGAGCAGAGACAGCATAGTTTATTAAACAGTATATTCATGAATTAGTAGAGCTTAATAGAAAGAATCTTACCTTGAGCCCTGATTTTGATAGATGGAGACATCCGTAGTTAGGTTTCTATAAAATTAATTTTGATGCCGCTTTTGATACCAAGGAAGATAGATCATGCTTAATAGTCATATTCAGAAACTTTAAAGAGATATTTTGGCTTTTAAGACAATGATTCACGAGATTATACCTTCAGTTTTTGTAGCAGAGGCCATTGCTTGTGTACAGGTAGTTATTGTGGGTAGAGATTTGGGGATTATGCATGATGAAATTGAAGGGGATTCTTTGACGGTGATCAAGAAAGCTCAAAATACGGAGAGGGAAAAATCGGCAATAGAACCTTACATTATGTTAAAAATCTAAGTGAGGGTTTTAATGGCTGTAAGTTTTAACATGCAAGACGACTAGCAAATGAATCTGCTCATTGTTTGGCAACTAAAAGTTTAAAAGTGGGGAGAAATACGTACCTTGTTAATAGAGTTTTTGGCCAGGAAATCACTGAATCAGAAATTGATCGTGAATGGTGATGAAGATTGTATTTGAGTTAAGTTTCAAAATAGATGTGTGGTTTTGTGAGAAGAAATTTGAAACGATTAGAATTCCATCAGTTTGTCTTCTATTAGAGCTGGTTTGTTGAGGTTCAGATATTTTTAGATTTCTCTAGAAGATGATAGCTCATGAGGTTGGGTTGTTATTGCTTTATTTGTTTTTTATTTTTATTTTGATGCTTTGTTTATGTTTGTTTTCTTTTTTGGTACTATTTTAACCTTTTTGTTTTTGGATTGGGTTTTGTCAGTTTTTTGGACTTTGTTGGATTTATGTTTTTAATACAACCCAGTATTTTTAATAAAAAAACTTTATTTTTATGTTTTTGGGTGTGTCATACAAATGAAAGTTCACTTTTATTTATAGAAGGTCTCATGTCTCTTCATAGGGACATAACTATCCAAAATTGATAGTCACCTCTTTAACAATAAACATAATTATTCACGATATGTCACAGGGATAGGAGTGAATTGCATCCTCTCCGAATTCTATCTTGTAACCGATCCCTGTTTTTGAGTACTTTGTTGCTCACCTGTAGCTGCTTTAGGTTGTCCAACTGTGATTGCCCTAGAGTTGAAACTTTTCATGTTATTCACCTCATTGTCTTTTCTCCTTGGGGCCGATCTTTTAGCCATTTCCCCCTCGATTTTACCGCCCCTCACGGCATTCTCAATCATCTCACCCACCATAACTATATCCGCGAAACTTTTTGTGGTACTTCCAATCATATGAGTGATGAATGGCGCCTTCAAAGTATTAATAAATAACATGGTGGTCTCCTTTTCCAACAAGGGTAGTTGTACTTGCATTGCCACCTCCCTCCATCGTTGTGCATATTGCCTAAAACGTTCATTAGGCTTTTTCTCCATATTTTGAAGTGTGATCCTATCTGGCGTCATATCAGTCACATGGTTATACTGTTGCATGAAAGCCTGTGCAAGATCTCTCCATGAACCAATTCTTGCACGCCTTAACTGATTGTACCACCTAGCCGCTGCTCCCACTAGGCTGTCCTGAAAACAATGGATCAATAGTTGATCGTTGTTCACATAACCAGTCATTCTCCTACAAAACATTGTTATGTATGCCTCTGGGCAAGTAGTCCCGTTGTACTTTTCAAACTCTGGCATCTTAAATTTATGAGGAAGCACCAAATCTGGGACCAAACTTAAGTCTTTGGCATCAATCCCATGATGATTGTCAGCGCCTTCTAAAACCCTAAACTTCTCCTCCAACCACTTGCAACGATCCTCCAATTGTTTTGCGGATTCAGTGGCCATTCTTTCCTTCTCTATTAAATCCAGATCAGGAGTGATAGGGTTGATCGAGCTATCACCCAAATTATTTCTCAACCCAGATGGGAAATTTACGGGGATTCCAGCATCCACTAGCCCATGTTGAGGCCTGACGGTGACAGATGGCCTTCTAGGAGGTACCTCGATTTACAGACTGCACATGAGGCGGAGTAAAACCCGGAGGAGGACTTTCATTCTCCTCTTCAGTAATCACCATGAGAGCTTTTTCTTTATCAGTGGCTCTCAGCAGTTGAGCCATTTCAGCCATCATGTTCCTCTGAGCCTCTAGCATTTGCTTCCTCATTTCATTCTGCATCTTGGCCAACTGCTCTTGCATTTGATCTTGCATATCTTTTTGTAATAGCTCGAACCTTTGATCCATACTCTTAGTTTTAGTACGAGTGCTGTAAGGATGTGTGATTTCCAGATTTCCTTTTTTACCTTTTGAAGTAAACTTTAACTAATCAGGGTCTTTCTATAACTTTGAATGCAAATGATGTGATGAAATGCTATGAGATGCAAATGCATGAATGCAAAAAAGATATCGATTCTGGTTCAACTTCTTTTAGAAAATTTTATTTAGAAAAAAAATATCTTTACATATAAGAGGATTACAAATACGCTTTCGCCCTAAGGCGCAAAGCTTTAACTCTATCTAATAAAAGGGCTAGCTCTCGTCCTGCATCCGACGATGATGAATACATCAGACTCAATTCATCAGCTCGAATTGCCAAGTCTTGCACATACTCAGCGACCTCTCGAATCTGGGTTATGGCCTCACCAATGACATGATCCCTTTCTCTGACCTGTCCTCTAGCCTGGTGTAGCTCTCCCTTCAGATAATCTTCTTGCTCCTTGAGCTGCTCAACCCGGAGTTCACTATCATGCAATGCCACTTCCAAATCCTCAGCCTTGCTTTTTAGCTCCTTTAACTCGACCACAGAATTATGGTTTTGGTGCCGACGTAGGGATCTTCCAAGCTCAGTTACCTTAGTCTTCAATCTTCTATTCTCTTCCTCTAATGCCAAATTCTGCCCCTGCATCTCTTGGAACTTCCTCTCCCAATACTCGGCTCTAGCCTTTTCCTTTTAGACCTCTTTCTGCAACTGATCTAAAGATCCTCCTACTTTCGCTCTTCTCAAGGATACTTGTACCCTTTTGTAATGCTCCTTTAGATCATCTCGATCTTCCTCTTTTCTTTCTTCTCTTTCTCGACCTCCATCTTTTGAACCTCGACGTCCAAACTCAAGTACATCTTTTCTTCTTCGAGTTTTGTTATCTTCTTCTCGAACTCCAAGTTCTTTCTCTCAAACTCTTGCTTCATAATTTCTAACTCTGAGGGCCTTACTTGCAAAAATTCCTCTATCGGTCGAGTTCCTTCCACACTAGGCTTAGGGATGTTATCGTTAACCCTTCTGCCTCTCCATTCAACGTATTCCGGTGTGGTTACAGGGCTAATAGCTACTCCTTTCAACTGAAAAGTCTTTTTCCAAGCACTAGAAACTTCACTGACCTTTCTCTTGTAATCGGCTCCTCTGTATACGAACTCACTTTGAGCCAACCCCTGAGTCGCTGGTACGAACTGTCTAAATCCATGCTGCCTCAGCACGAGCAAAGGGGTGTAACCAATGGCACCTCAAATTCCTAGCAGGGGGACCCAATCAAAACTGCTGCATCGGTAAAGAACCTCACCAGGAATCATCCACGGAGCCCTCCACTCGACATCTTTCGACTGAAGGTTCTGAAATAGCGCTATCCAATTCTCTTCTAGAACATCAACTCTCCTAGTTGAAGCTACTATGTCTTTCAACGGTGAATAATCCTCGAAGAAGACCCGACAAACCACCCTATCTATCAACCAGAAATGACTGTAGAACCAAACCAAAAGTAACTGAGCACACCCTATAAACCTGCCAGCACCAGCTCTCCTACATGCACCTAAAGATCTGAATGTTTCTGCCAAAATTGCAGGGACAAAAGTGACCTTTTTACTGAGTCGATGAAAAAGATCCATAGTTGCCTCATCCACATATCCCAGAGCCCTAGGGAAAACCATCAATCCATACAAATTAAGGCAAAAACATCTACCTTCTTCGTCTCATCAGGGTGTATCAGAATCAAATATTTTAAAGCGTCCCACGAAATGCACTTGCACTCACCTTTTTCCTTAATTCGGGCCGTGGCCCACTGCTCTCTCATCCCCGTAATAATCATCAATTTCTTCCAAAAGGTAGGGACACAAGAAGCTCGAGAATATATCCTATTGTTCTGAAACTTGGGATAACAAGCAAGGCAGTGTACTCCTCCACAGTAGGTACCATGTCTACTTCCCCAAAAGTGAAGCAACTGTACGCCGGGTTCCAAAACTGAGCAAGGTCTCGGAATAAGTGCTCGTCTATCTGAACATCAAGCAAGTAAGGTAAGTCTCCGTAATTACCGTAGAATAACTGATTGGTCTCTTTGCCCCACTAATCCCAAATTTCCTTAAGCTCTTGAAGATTATTCTGCGTGACACTAATACGAATGTAATCTGACAACTCCGACACATATCCCTCAACTATACTATCTCCCTTTTCTAGTTGAGTTTGCTCAGACTATCTATGGACGTTGGCGTTGCCTTCCACTCTATCAAGAAGTCCGTTCTCCATAATAAAACTTCCTAACTTAAAAACTGATCGTGAACCGATATCTTTTTAAATGCAAAATGACAAGCAAACAAAAGAAAAGAGATAGTCAGTATCACATGATATCAATAAATTTCAACGATAACTTATAAGGGTAATATCTAAAGTTTAAACCTAACTAAGTTGGGCTCATACGGTCTTTCGATATAAGGTTGGTTCTAAAGTTTGAGGTACCCGAACCAGCAGATTCCTCGATTCTCACCCATTATAGGCTCATTTGAATCGAGTTCGGTTCAGGGGAATACATTTCCCTATGGCTACACGGAGATGAAAATCTCACGAAACCATAAGTACGAATGTATTCCGAAAGTGATCCACTATCCTGCACGGAGGCGAAAACCTCACGAAGGCGTAGTTTCTCACTCCCACTTAAGGGTATGACCACAACGGTCATGCAAATGCAATGTGTATCATAATATAGCAACACATGCAATAATACAAACACATGTAATGCAAAGAGGATTAAATTTTAAAATTTTTAATTTCCAACATTAAGACAAGAGGTAATCAATTATACGGCTTGACTCTCTTATTATTCCCCAGCGGAGTCGCCAAGCTGTCGAAACCATTTTTAAATCGAGTTTTAGGAAAATAGGAATCGACTTTAAAAACGAAGATGGGAGTCGCCACCAATCTTTTTAGGTGCGATTGGATCACCTTTAAAACATTTTGTTTTAAAATCATTAGTTTTGGTCTACGAAATCAGAAAATAGGTTCGGGAGCCGGTTATGCACGAGGAAGGGTTAGCACCCTCGTAACGCCCAAAAATTGGTACCTAATTGATTATCAAGTATCTTTAATGTCGGAAATTCAAAAATTTTAAGATATAGTCCTCTTTAAAATATTTTAATTTTGAAAATTGGGGTTCACTCGTATCAAAGTATTGTCACTAAGTTAACCTTTTTTTGGAAATCCTTATCCCGAAACAACAAAACACTATATCCAATAAGTTAGGACATATTACTTTGAAATTCCAAGATAGTGGCTTGCATTTAGAAAACCTTTAAAACTTAGAAGGGTACTTGATTATTCGAACTCAACGAGAAAAGTCGCAACCCAATAAGTTAGGGCACTACTTTTCTTGAAGCTTCCAAACACCGAGCATTGCCTTTTTATTTTTGAAAAATTTGAAGTCTCATTTTTAAAACCGATGCATGAAGGAGCATATTAACATAACATACGTGATAACATGTTACAATGATAGGAAAGTAAGAGCATAACAACATAAATATCATACACTAACCAACATATATAAGAAATAAAACATGACAATTTTAAATAAGAAAAACATATATAAAATGGAATACATATTAAAGAAGAAATAGGTAAAATCCTAAACATATAATTCAACATATATTTAATCATATAAATGATGCATGATATACAATATATCAATGTACATATATATAAAAATATGCATTTGAAAATAAAATATAAAAAGTCTAAGATATTACATAACATATAACAATAATACATTAATACTAAAGTAAAAATAAATATTGTATAATAATAAAAAACAAAAGTTTTAAAAATATATGTATAATATAAACAAATAATAAAAATGTGATATTTAATAATAAATTTAAAATATAATATATAATAAAAATATATTTATAAGAATAATAATTACATAAAAATATAAAATATATTGGTTTAGTAAAATAATGTATAGAATATAAAATATGTAAAAGAATTTATATTTATAATGAAATAATTATACAATATATATATATATATAAATATAAGTTTAAAATAAGTAATTAATGATGAAATCTACGTATTATACAAATTATAATATTATAATATCTTCAAATTGTGTAATGATAGAATATAAAATAGTTATTAACATATAAATAAAAATAAGTAATAATACAAGTTTAAAACCTTTAATGATAATAATATATAGATAAAATGTATAATAATATAAAATGACATAATAATATAAAATAATTATAATATATAATATAAAAGTATATATATAAAAATAATATATAATATATATAATTAATAAACATATAATATAATAATAATATATAAATAATAATGTAAAATAATAACAATTTGTGAAAAATAATATATAATAAATAATAATAATAATATAAATAATATATAATAAAATAATTATAATATATAATATAAAAATAAGGTTAAAAATAAAACAAATAACAATATAAAATATATATATAATAATAATAAATATATAGGGTTAGATTTGGAGTTCAATAAAATTACAGGGCGAATTTAAAAGAAATAACACTGAATTAAGGCCCTAATTAAAACGCGCGTAAAAAAAGAGGGACTCATTGGGCAAATTGCCCTATTCCCCAAAACGGCAACGTTTCCCAGAATGTAATTTAATAACCGTCGGGACTAAATTGAAACAATTATAAAATATTAGGGCCAAATTAAAAATAAAATAATACGTAATTATAAATTAAAAGAGGCAAAAGGACTGATTGGGTAATTAACCCAATTCTAAAAAACACGCGTATCCTCCCCAGGTAATCGGGTCAATGCGCGGATCCTATGGCTTAACACGACACCGTTTTGAGCTTATTGAGTTAAGCAGAAACGATGTCGTTTTGAAGAGGCTATACAAGCCAATTTTGCAGCTTAAAAATCATTTTAACACTGGTCTTAAAAAAAAATGCTCTGCAGAGGGAAAGAGAGAGGTCCCCAGCTCTGGCCTCCGGCCATGGTGCAGTGCTTGCACACGCGCCTCACGCGCCGTCGTACACGGTGGTCTGAAGGTAAACCTTCGTCCTTCCACAGGTAATCTCTTTTCCCTTAGATCCTTACTCATACAGGTTAGAACAGTTCATATATGTTCAAAATAAAGCATAAGATATGCGATTTAAATCACCTTTTGAGAGACTGTTGATATTTTTGAATGAATATCTGTGAGTATATTTCTATTTCGTCCAAAAAAAGTGTCATTTACATTGTTTGATTCAGGCTTTTATAGCCACTACTGTTATTACATAAACTGGAAAGAAATCGAAGATTTCTTTCCATTTCTTGTCTGCTGTATCCACCATATCTTTGATTGTGATCTGCTGAAATCTTTTTATTTTAGTTTCCTTTTTGTTCGCAGGTAATCCACGAGAATCTCACTCAATTACTGATGTTTGCGCGCTGATGGAGCCAACGCTGGATTCTGGCGTGTCTTGTGCGTTGATGGTGGCGCGACGTATGATGGTAGAGTCGAGAAGTCACGGCGTGCTTGGTGGCGATGATTGAGATGAAAGGTCATGCCGTTTGAAGTGCCCGAAGCTTCTAGAAACTCCTTGCGGCGCGAGGAGAGGGCTAGGCTTAGAATGCTTCTAAATATTGGGCATCTGAGAGTTTGGGCTTCGGGTGTATTTGGGTTAAGGTTATACCTGTAGTGGGTTCAAGGTGTAAACAGGTTAAGGTTGTAAGTGGGTCCACTGGGTAGCTTTAGGCCTGCTGGGTAGTACCCGGGTAAATGGGTCTGAGATGTTTGATTTTGGACCCACTGTTTGGGCTTTGTAACATGGACTTGGACTGTTTAATAAATGTATATTCATTTATTTATCCCTTTTATTCTGTTTTTAGCTCGGTTAAATTTGGGCTATTACAGTAGTATGCTATTCTCAATGATTTATCACCTAATTTTGAGAATATTTTACTCTATGTCGAGTTCCCGAATGTGTATGGACTACAATATCTCGTTCAAATGGAACATTTGGATTGTTTCCTTCAACCTATAGTAGCAACTTGATCTATTGATGGTCTTGTGTAAACTCTTTGATCAAGATTAGTATTTGTTGCAATATGTATTGTCAGATAGTTCAAAGAAGGAAAACATTTTAATTTGTTTAGCACTTGAGTATGGGGATTTCCTTCAAAAATTTTCATTATCACTTTTACAATTCTTACATTTAAGTTAGCTTCTTGTATTATTCTCATTCTATTTTGAAGATCATTATCAGTATCATAAAAGTATAGTTGAAAATAACATGGACTATTTACTTTAGGTATTAGTGATGGGAGATCATGATTTATTTGTTCTTGTGCTCGAAATGTGTAAATCCTGTCTTTTGAAGATGGATATTCTTTATCCAAATGAACTCCAAAAGATGTGAATGAGAATATACTATTATCTGCTCTTATTTACTTTTGAAATGGTAAAATTTTCTCAGATTAAGAAGTAAGCACTTGGAATTTGAATTATCGTTAATTTAACTTTTTCATTGTGACAATAAAAGCTTGATGTCTCATGTTGAAATCTTTTAGCACCACGGTTGCTGCAAGAAGGAACTTTTTCTAACTTATGTTTAAAATTGTATAATATTTCTCCTGTAAAGAAAAAAAAGTTAGATGATAATTAAAATGTTATGAGTTTTCAAATTTTTTTAAATAGTGATATTTCATATATGGAGTCGATAAAGCTGCACAGAACTAGTTGATTTTTCTTCTTTTTTTTTGTGTAGTTTGGTTTTCCTCATCCTGTGATATTTCATGTACTTGAATATAATTATACGTTCTATGAATTGTGTACTAAATAAATAAGATAAATATAGAAAATGAAGCTTGATTTGTCGACAATTTTTTCTCTAAAATTATGAATGTGATATAATCGAATGAAGGGTACATATACTTGAAAGTATATGTATTTATAGTTTTAGAGTTGATCCTTTTATATATATTATAAATTATAGATAGTGTTATAGTAAATGTCAATAATGGCAATAAAATGATCGTAAAGTAATAAGAAAAGAAAGATAAAATACACAATTCATTACTGTTGAAAATCGAATAATACAAAAGGGGATTCATTTCCATCTATTTAAAAGGTTGAAAAATCTTATTCTAATTAATATCCAATAGAAAAAGTGTAGTTCTATATGAATTCTACTTGTGCAGCATGGTCCGTACTGTGCGAGCTTCGCCCCTGCACCCCTCAACCTTTCACCTCACAGATCCCCTTATTTTGCTACTATATTTTATTTCTTTAATAAGTGATGGGATCCGGGTCACATAACTCTAATAGATAAATTATAAATATTAATCATGATATTTATATATTTAAAAATAAACTTAATATATATATGGAGTTCTAACCTCATATCCTCCAACTAACATAATCTTGAAATCATATCAACATTTGACTCATTATATCTCTCTTTAAAGGGAAAATCTGACTTATTCAAAGAAATAATTCTTATTTTATTTATTTATAAACATAAAAGACCTATGATGTTTAACTTCAAAGCGTTTCCAAATTATGAATGATATTAGACCCAAAATAATTGCACTTGAAATGATTGACACCAGTATGATAGCTATTCTGTTCTTTTTCTTTGAATCATGGGTTAATCCTAAAAAACACAGTGTTAAGAAACTAGTTATAAATTAGGCATTTGCTTTGAAAAATAGAGAAACACATATGATGAATATAGGCATGACATGAATTACTCTATTCCAAATATATGTCATAAAATAGACGAGAACATGTGTAGCTAGTATTCATACCTAGACCTGAGGTTGACAGTCTCATAAAGACATCTTCTTCTCGGTACATGTCTGAAACTTCTGTAATATCAAAGAGGTCACCAACCCACATCAAACAGCCTGTGTGGCCTTCACTTACATTCACATTAGCAAAAGTTGTACAAGAGCAGTTCTTCAAGCATTCAGCCTCATATCCGATACGGTTCAAGCTCTCATTCAACTCAATTTTCAACAGATCCAGCACTTTAACCCCATTAAGCCTTATAAAGCCTTCTCCCTTTTGACAGTCTAGTGGTGATTATCTTACACAGTTTCTAGACTCTTGTGATTTTTTTTTGAGTTTTTGAGTCAAAATAAGGATAAAAAAAACTAAAATTTTGTGTTTGAAAGATGAAAAATAGAAGCAAGAATCGAATGTTGAAGGAGAAAAAAAAAGTTGACTTATCTCATACTTCATTTAGCAAAAATAACATATACATATATGGTTCTATTACATTGAAAGAAAATAAATCTTGCTTGTGAAAGTAACTAAGCTTTAAAATCAACTTAATGATAACCTAAAACCTACTAAAAAGCTGCTAGGTACTTGGCTAACCTTAGCTAATCAAAACGTTGCCATCAAATCAAATACAAGTAACATGTTACAAAAAGTCAAAGACTGCAATACATCATGGACATTCGCATGTTACTGCTTTTTTGCTTGGTCACTTGTATGCTGCTGCATGGTGGCCACATTTCAACACTCCTCATTGGTTACAAGGCAGCAGACTCTAACTTCTTTCTTCAAATAATCAAACCTTGTGACAGCTAATGGCTTGGTCAAAATGTCTGCGAATTGAACCTCCGAGTAGCAATGGACCAAGTTGATTTCTTTTGACAACTCTGCCTTCCTTACAAAATGATACTTGATCTTGAAATGCTTAGTCTTACCATGAAACACAGGATTTTTGGCAATTGCAATAGCTGACTGATTGTCAACTTTGATATCTGTTGCTTCCACTTGATCAGCATTCAAATCACCTAAAAGTTTCCTAAGCCAAATGGCTTGATTAATAGCAGCAGCAACTGCAATATACTCTGCCTCTGCAGTAGATTGAGCTCCTGTCTGTTGCTTCTTAGAACTCCAACTAAAAACTCCTGAACCTAAAGTGAAGAAGTAGCTTGATGTGCTTTTCATATCATCAACTGAACCGGCCTAATCACTGTCTAAATAGCCAATCAAATTCAGTTCTTCAACTCTCTCAAACTTCACGCCATAACCTAAGGTCCCTTTGACATACCTTAAGACTCTTTTAGCAGCCTTGAAATGAGCTACATTGCAGTAATGCATGAACCTCGATAGAAGGCTAACAGCATACATAATGTCTAGCCTTGTTGCTGTTAAATAAATTAGCCAACCAATCAGACTTCTGTAGCTCTTCTCATCCACACGATCATGTTCACTATTGCTTGAGAGTTTTTCTCTTAGTGCTACAGGAGTGTTTGCTGTTTGCCATGCAAAATTTACTTAGAATCTTCAATGTAAAAGCTTGCTAGCTTATAAAAATACCATGCTCATTCTGATTCACTTCTATACCAAGGAAGTAGGTCATCAAGCCTAAATTAGTCATCTTGAAAACATCTTGCATCTGTTTCTTGAATTCTTTAATCAGTTCACTCTTGCAACCAGTAACCAATATCATCTATATACAAAGACACAATCAACAATGTTTCTTTCTTAGCGTTTTTCACATAAATTGTAGGTTCACTAATACTTTTCTCAAACCCCAACCTTGACAAGTATGTATCAATCTTGTCATACCAGGCCCTTGGAGCTTGTTTTAGGTCATATAAAGCCTTATTGAGCTTGTAGACTTTGTGCTCTTCACCAGGGACCTTAAATCCATCAGGTTGTTCAACAAAGATTTTTTTTCTTGAGAAATCCATTTAAAAAAGCTGATTTAACATCCAGCTGATGCACTTTCCATTGCTTCTGAGCAGCTAAGGTAAGCAATAGCCTTATGGTGTCCAACCTTATAACTAGTGCAAAGGTTTCAAAGAAATCAATACCATATTGTTAACTATACCCCTTTACAACTAGCTTAGCCTTGTGTTTTTTCAGTGACCCATCTTCATTGTTTTTGGTCCTGAACACCCATTTTACTCCAATAACCTTTCTATTTGTTGGTCTATCAACTAGCTCCCATGTTTCATTTTTGTGGATTATTATCAATTTAGCTTCTATAGTTTCTTTCTAACAACTCTCCATTTCAACCTCATCGAAGCATAAAAGCTCAACAATGGTCATATCACACCTTTCATAGATGTCCACTAAGGTTCTAGTGCCTTTGACAGATGTATCATCAAAATAATCTTCAGTTTCAGCTTTAATTTCAACCTGCTGCAGATCATAATCATGTTGGTATTGCTTAGACAAGCTTGCATCTATTCCATCCCATTTCCAATAGCTTCCTTCATTGAACTTCACATCCCTGCTCACAACTATCTTCTTAGTAGATAGATTAAAGACCCTGTACCCCTTTTTTACATTGTTGTAGCCAACAAAGACTCTAGGTATAGACCTCTTTTCTAGCTTAGTTCTCTTCTCAGCTGGCACTAATATATAGCATAAGCAGCTAAACACTTTCATGTGTGAGACATTTGGTTTTTGTCCAAACCAGGCTTCAAAAGGGGTTTTGCCTTTGACTGCATTAGTTGGTAGCCTGTTTAGCAAATACACAGAGGTATTTACTGCTTCAGCCTAAAAGTTGTTAGGCATTTTGGCTTCAAATAAAAGGTACCTGGCCATATCAAGAACAGTCTTGTTCTTCCTCTCACAAACACCATTCTGTTATGGTGTGTAGATGGTGGTCAATTGATGCTGAATTCCAGCTTCATCACAAATCTTTTAGAACCTTTGAGATACATACTCAGTCTTATTGTCTGACCTCAAAGTCTTCAATTTTCAATTGGCTTGATTTTCAGCCAATGCCTTGAACTTGCAAAAGCAGTCAGCCACATCTAACTTTTGTTTTATAAAGCTTACCCAACAGAATCTAGTGCAATCATCTATAAACAAAGCAAAGTACCTACTGCCATTCAAAGAGGAGGTCTTCATAGGTCTATAAATGTTTGTATGGACCAGTTGAAGCCTCTCTTGGGCTCTCTAAGCTTTGTTGACAGGAAAAGGTAGTCTGGTCTGCTTGCCAAGCTGACAAACCTCACACATATCATTCTTAGGCTCGATCTTGGACATGTCTTCAACTAAATTCATCTTGTGCAGCAAACCAAGTGACTTATAGTTCACATGCCCGAGCCTTTTTTGCCACAAACATGATTCATCAGTTAGAGTTGTATGTGCCTGTACTTCTAATTAATTCACATCCAAAATAAAGTATCTATCATGCATAGCTACTATCACAAGCACTTGATCAAAAACATCTTTGATCACACAAGTCTTTCTTTTAAAAACAAGGAAGTAACCCTTCTCCAACAACTGACCAACACTAAGTAGATTCTGGTTAATATCAGGTAGAAAGAAAACTTCAGAGATAGTTTTGTTACCTGACTGAGTTCAAATCACATCCTTGCCCTTGCCTTTGGCCTCGATGAACTTACCATTCCCAATTCTGACTTTGGACACAAAACTGGTGTCTAACTCCCTGAACATGCCTTTATCTGAAGCCATATGATAAGTGCGGTCACTATTTATCAGTCAATTCTTACCGACTTTGCTCGAACTTGCAAAGTAGGAGGTAGTAAAGACTTGCTCCTCTTGAGCTTGGACTTCCTCAGCAGCCTGAGCTTGCATCTGCTGCTGTGGTTGTGTTTTTCCCTTATTCTTGTAAACTTTTTCGATGTGGCCAAGTTGTTTATGGCTTCTACATTGAATGTCAGGCTTGTACCAGTAATATTTTTCCAAATGAGTCGACTTCTAATAGTGAGTTCATGGTGGAAACTTCTTTTTGGCAACATCATTTTTCCCTTTCTCTTTCTTTTTTAGCCAAGGCTTCTTGCCCTTGTAACTTGAGCTCGAGCTTGAGCTCTCTCTGCTCCTGACCTAAAAGGCTCCCTCAGAATGCTCCTCCATTCTATTTTCTCTTCTTTTCTCTTGTGCATAGAGAGCATTTATCAGCTCTGTCAAGGGTATAGCTGATAGGTCCCTCAAGTCTTCTATGGAAGAAATTTTTGACTCATACTTATTTGGTAGAATAGTAATGACTTTTTCAATTATCCTCTTGTCACTAAACTCATCTCCAAGCAGTCTTATCTTGTTGACTGTAGCCATAATCCTGTCAACATACTACTTGATGGGTTCAGACTCCTTCATCCTGAGATTTTCGAAGTCCCTTCTCAAATTTATCAACTGTTGCTGGCTGGTCTTGTTTGACCCTTGAAAATCTTCCTTGAGTCTGTCCCAGGCTTGCTTTGGAGAGTCACAAGCCATTATCCTTGTGAAAATAACATCTGAAACCCCATTTTGAAGGAATGTCATAGCCTTATACTTTTTGGCAGTGTCCTCATTATGTTGCCTGATTTGAGTTATGGTCGGGTTAGCTCTTAAAGGTGGTAGCTCTGTGTTAGTTAGAACAACACTCTACAGATCGTGAGCCTGCAGATATGTCTTTATTTTCACAGCCCAAATGTTATAATTTTCAACAGCAAAGACAGGTGGTGGTGAAAAACTCATCCTTTTGCAGCAACTAAACAAGCCAACAAAGATAGCTTCTGTTTCTTTTCTTTCAAGCACGATTCACTCAAAGAATCAACACAAACAACTAACACACAGTAAAGTCTCTCAAAGATAACATGCTATTGATACCATTTGTTGAGTTTTTAAGTCAAACTAAGGATCAAAACAACTAAAATTTTGTGTTTGAAAGATGAATTACAGAAGCAAGAATCAGATGTTGAAGAAGAAAAAAAAGTTGACTTATCTCATACTTCATTCAGCAAAAATAACATATACATAAATGGTTCCATTGCATTGAAAGAAAATAAATCTTACTTATGAAAGTAACTAAGCTGTAAAATCAGCTTAATGATAACCTAAAACCTACTAAAAAACTGCTAGGTACTTGGCTAACCTTAGCTAATCAAAAAGTTGCTATCAAATCAAATACAAGTAACATGTTACAAAAAGTCAAAAACTGAAATACACCATGGACATTCGCATGTTGCTGCTGTTTTGCTTGGTCACTTGCATGCTGCTGCATGGTGGCCATCTTTCAACATTTTGGTATGAACCCTTTTATACACTTACAGGCGTCTGCTCTTCTACTGCTACATATATTGTTAACACCACAGGATCCATAGCTCCCACATATATCAAATGGAGCTGAGTATAAAACATCTCATTCATTACTTTTTTGTTCCCATATAAGACTTCCATAATCGCATGGTAATCGACTTACTGGCAGGTTTATAAGTATGATATACCTTATTCTCATTAGAGATAACAATTGGTTTGAAGACTAAATTGGGAACTACTAGAACACCTCCAAAGCCAATTCCATTCCATGGTCCTATACGGTATATTTTCACTGATCCTCTATCAATGAATAACTGAGGCAATCTATTTTTTTCAAGTCTGTAAGTGAAGCTTCCGAGGGATAGATCGTCCGCACTTGTCCATGATGTTAAATATCTTTCCTCACCCGTCTTTAAGTTCCATCTTGTTTTCATGCTTGGCAAGAGTGTGTCTGATAGGTGTTCAAAGCTTTGCCACAAATAGCTTTCTGGCATGCTTTTGTTGTCCTTGAGAACAAGGTTTCCATTGTCTAAGAGTTGTGCCACATGATTTCGTGCCGCCCCAGACATATCGGTTAACCAGACCATAGTGTTTGTTTGGTTCAGAAGGAGATTTCCAGTGTCACTTAAAACCCCTTTGCCTTTAGCAATGGGGTTGTTTCTGTTAGCAACCCAAACAACTGCTCCAGGGTTGTTTTTGTACCATATTCCCAAGTATTTGTTTCTTGATTTTCCAGGTGAGAAGAAGCCTAGCTCAAAGGTTTCTAATGATGAAACTAGTGTGTCACTATCACTAATTGATCCTTCTGCACCTATAACATCAGCTTCCTCTGACAATTCCAAGTGTGAAAAAACCAATGTTAAAAAATAAATCCAAGTGAATATAGGAGCCTTCCCCATATTAAAACTCTACTTTTCTTCTAAACAGCTTTCTCTTCTTGTCAGTGGGCCAGTTCTGCATTGCTTTTCAAAAGCACTTTTGGCTCAAAAAGAAGTTTTGGAAGAAAAGCTGTGCAGAACAAGCTGCTTTTGGCTGAAATTTTTATCTTTTCCTGTCTCAAAAGCAC